>NC_092246.1:9217064-9354564 GCF_036320965.1 Panulirus ornatus
CATATGAGTTTGGGTGCTGGACACTCTCTCAGACAAACAATTGTGCTCTTTTTTTTAATTCAACTGTTACCACACTGTGTTTCAAGAAGCCCTGAATAAGCAGATACATTTCTCATTAGTTGGCCCACCCATATGGATATGGGAGCTAGACATACTCTCAGACATTCATAACTTTTATTTCAAACATACTTACCCTTCAGGCATTTTGCATATTTGAGAAGGTAAGTGTATGGATGCTCCACAATGAAGTCAAACTTAATAGTCTGCAACAGGATTCGCTCCAAAGTCATCACCTGAAAATTGTGCAATGTTAAAAAGTTTGAGTATCTACTGCATATCAGCTGCTTTTATAATAACAAAAACAAAAAAATTCATCTGGTAACGTGAAAAACTAACTAATCTACTGTAATGATAAAAGTTGCATATCTGATCTGCTGTGTTGAAGTATGTTCTTGTTTTGAAAGAGAAAAAATGAAAGTGACTAAATATATATATATATTGGGAGGTAAATTTGAATTTTTTATCCCTGGGATAGAGGAGAAAGAATACTTCCCACGTATTCTCTGCGTGTCGTAGAAGGCGACTAAAAGGGAAGGGAGTGGGGGGCTGGATATCCTCCCCTCTCGCTTTTTTTTTAATTTTCCAAAAGAAGGAACAGAGAAGGGGGCCAGGTGAGGATATCCCCTCAGAGGCCCAGTCCTCTGTTCTTAACGCTACCTCGCTGTCGCAGGAAATGGCGAATAGTATGAAAAAAAAAAAAATTGAATAAAGAAAAATTGGAGGAAGTGGTTTTAGATATCGGGGAGTGGATTTGGCAGCGGATGGAACCATGGAAATGGAAGTGAGTCACAGGGTGGGGGAGGGGGCAAAGGTTCTGGGAGTGTTGAAAAATGTGTGGAAGGCGAGAACATTATCTCGGAAAGCTAAAATGGTTATGTTTGAAGGAATAGTGGTTCCAACAATGTTATATGGTTGCGAGGCATGGGTTATACATAGGGTTGTGCGGAGGAGGGTGGATGTGTTGGAAATGAGATGTTTGAGGACAATGTTTGGTGTGAGGTGCTTTGATCGAGTAAGTAATGAAAGGGTAAGAGAGATGTGTGGTAATAAAAAGAGTGTGGTTGAGAGAGCAGAAGAGGGTGTTTTGAAATGGTTTGGTAATATGGAGAGAATGAGTGAAGAAAGATTGACCAAAAGGATACATGTGTCAGAGGTGGAGGGAACGAGGAGAAGTGGGAGACCAAATTGGAGGTGGAAAGATGGAGTGAAGAGGTCAAGAGAAAGGTGCAAGAGGTGAAAAAGGGCAAATGAGAGTTGGGGTGAGAGAGTATCATTGAATTTTGGGGAGAATAAAAAGATGTTTTGGAAGGAGGTAAATAAAGTGCATAAGACTTGGGAACAAATGGGAACTTCAGTGAAGGGGACTAATGGGGAGGTGATAACAAGTAGTGGTGATGTGAGAAGGAGATGGAGTGAGTATTTTGAAGGTTTGTTGAATGTGTTTGATGATAGAGAGGCAGATATAGGGTGTTTAGGTCGTGGTGGTGTGCAAAGTGAGAGTGTTAGGAAGAATGATTTGGTAAACAGAGAAGAGGTAGTAAAAGCTTTGCGGAAGAAGAAAGCTGGCAAGGCAGCAGGTTTGGATGGTATTGCAGTGGAATTTATCAAAAAAGGGAGTGACTGTATTGTTGACTGGTTGGTAAGATTGTTTAATGTATGTATAACTCATGGTGAGGTGCCTGGGGATTGGCAGAATGCTTGCATAGTGCCATTGTACAAAGGCAATGGGGATAAAAGTGAGTGCTCAAATTACAGAGGTATAAGTTTGTTGAGTATTCCTGGGAAATTATATGGGAGGGTATTGATCGAGAGGGTGAAGGCATGTACAGAGCATCAGATTGGGGAAGAGCAGTGTGGTTTCAGAAGTGGTAGAGGATGTGTGGATCAGGTGTTTGCTTTGAAGAATGTATGTGAGAAATAATTAGAAAAGCAAATGGATTTGTATGTAGCATTTATGGATCTGGAGAAGGCATATGATAGAGTTGATAGAGATACTCTGTGGAAGGTATTAAGAATATATGGTGTGGGAGGCAAATTGTTAGGAGCAGTGAAAAGTTTTTATCGAGGATGTAAGGCATGTGTATGTGTAGGAAGAGAGGAAAGTGATAGGTTCTCAGTGAATGTAGGTTTGCGGCAGGGGTGTGTGATGTCTCCATGGATGTTTAATTTGTTTATGGATGGGGTTGTTAGGGAGGTGAATGCAAGAGTTTTGGAAAGAGGGGCAAGTATGCAGTCTGTTGTGGATGAGAGAGCTTGGGAAGTGAGTCAGTTGTTGTTCGCTGATGATACAGCACTGGTGGCTGATTTGTGTGAGAAACTGCACAAGCAGGTGACTGAGTTTGGTAAAGTGTGTGAAAGAAGAAAGTTGAGAGTAAATGTGAATAAGAGCAATGTTATTAGGTACAGTAGGGTTGAGGGACAAGTCAATTGGGAGGTAAGTTTGAATGGAGAAAAACTGGAGGAAGTGAAGTGTTTTAGATATCTGGGAGTGGATTTGGCAGCGGATGGAACCATGGAAGCGGAAGTGAATCATGGGAAGGGGGAGGGGGGCGAGAGTTCTGGGAACGTTGAAGAATGTGTGGAAGTTGAGAACATTATCTCAGAAAGCAAAAATGGGTATGTTTGAAGGAATAGTGGTTCCAACAATGTTATATGGTTGCGAGGCATGGGCTATGGATAGAGTTGTGCGCAGGAGGGTGGATGTGCTGGAAATGAGATGTTTGAGGACAATATGTGGTGTGAGGTGGTTTGATCGAGTAAGTAATAATAGGGTAAGAGAGATGTGTGGTAATAAAAAGAGTGTGGTTGAGAGAGCAGAAAAGGGTGTTTTGAAATGGTTTGGTCATATGGAGAGAATGAGAGAAGAAAGATTGACCAAGAGGATATATGTGTCAGAGGTGGAGGGAACGAGGAGAAGTGGGAGACCAAATTGGAGGTGGAAAGATGGAGTGAAAAAGATGTTGAGTGATCGGGGCCTGAACATGCAGGAGGGTGAAAGGCGTGCAAGGAATAGAGTGAATTGGAACGATGTGGTATACCAGGGTCGACGTACTGTCAATGGATTGAACCATGGAATGTGAAGAGTCTGGGGTAAACCATGGAAAGTTCTGTGGGGCCTGGATGTGGAAAGGGATCTGTGGTTTCGGTGTATTATTACAAGACAGCTAGAGACTGAGTGTGAACGAATGTGGCCTTTGTCGTCTTTTCCTAGCGCTACCTCACGCACATGAGAGGGGAAGGGGTTGTTATTTCATGTGTGGTGGGGTGGCGATGGGAATGAATAAAGGCAGACAGTATGAATTATGTACATGTGTATATATGTATATGTCTGTGTGTGTATATATATGTATACGTTGAGATGTATAGGTATGTATATTTGCGTGTGTGGATGTGTATGTATACACATGTGTATGTGGGTGGGTCGGGCCATTCTTTCGTCTGTTTCCTTGTGCTACCTCGCTAACGTGGGTGACAGCAACAAAGCAAAATAAATAAATAGATAAAATAAAGGCAATAAAAATGGTGTACTAAATAGCCTATACAAAAATTAGGGATGCAGTCTATTATCTACTGAAGATTTTCTTAAAAGAGGGATATGATTTTCTTAAAAGAGGGGATACAGCTGTTCTAGCATTGGTTTGTTCAAACCTGGGTGGGCTTGATGCACCTGGGCTGCCAGACTCCCACTTGGTAATGAGAGGTCTAGGTGGCAGGAGGTGACAGCAGTGAAAGTGGTGCCAATCAGTGCTATATTGGCTAAAGGCACTTATAACAACTTAGGAGTAGTGTGAGGCCTACCCTGGCTTTATCTGACATCTCCAATAAGGCACTAAATCTAAGTTATCTTACCTCCTTACGTGGATCAGTGCCCCTTCAGTGAAAGTGGTGCCAATCAGTGCTATATTGGCTGAAGGCACTCATAACAACTTAACAGTAGTGTGAGGCCTACACTGGCTATATCTGACATCTCCAATAAGGCACTAAATCCAAGTTATCTTACCTCCTCACATGGATCAATGCCACTTCAGTGAAAGTGGTGCCAATCAGTGCTATATTGGCTGAAGGCACTCATAACAACTTAACAGTAGTGTGAGGCCTATCCTAGCTTTATCTGACATCTCCAATAAGGCACTAAATCCAAGTTATCATACCTTCTCACGTGGATCAGTGCCACTTCAGTGAAAGTGGTGCCAATAAGTGCTCTATTGGCTGAGGGCACTCATAACAACTTAACAGTAGTATGAGGCCTACCCTGGCTTTATCTGACATCTCCAATAAGGCACTTAATCCAAGCTATCTTACCTCCTCACGTGGATCAGTGCCAAACTCAGCCCACGTCACTTCATCCATAAGGCTTTTGGCAGTCTTCATTATGTCTCTGCATTTCTTGGGTGTTTCCTCTACCTTACCAGCAAGAAAAAGGCAGCAGCATGCAGTCACCTGAAGAAATGCATGAAGATTACTTACTGAGGTGTAGATAATTTCTTTCATGTGCAGATATCACAATATAAAATATCATTAATTTTGTAGCCCAATAAAGAACTGCATTTAAACCATATTGCATTTCAACTCTTTGAAAAGCTGAAAAAAATCAGGACAAACCTAATCACATTCTCATTTCTTAAAGAGAATCTGAAAACGTCAATAACAAAAAATATTTGTTCTCCAATTTCTCTGAGATTTCAAGATATGTTCCAGATGTAATGATAATCATTTCAGTTTATATGGAAATTATATTTTCAATATATGACATATCTGTATTATTTGTTGCTTTTGTAGCAGGCAATTATATCATATTTCTTTTAAAAGGACTTGTCATGATGCACAAGATTAAGGTGCAATTCTGTACTGTTGGAACAATAACAATAGCTTGGTGCCACTTATGGAAATCCTGTTTCTTTTAATCCCTCTCCCTACTTCACCTTAAAGCCACCTTGACATGGCACATATTACGCGGTGTCAGGTGTGCTGACATCTCACGTGCTTCTGGCTTTGAAGAGGAGCTACTTGTGTGATAGGGAAGAAGGTTTGTGGCAAGAACTGAGGTGCTATGAGGTGGCAGTCTCCATGTGCCATTGCTGTGGTTATCTAGAATGTTTAGGATGAGCATCCAAGGTTCACTTCATGAACCTCTGATATCATCAGCTAATACGGCACAGAACTGGAGAAGAATCTGCCAAGAATTTGAGATATATCTACTAAGTTCTGAGAAAGATGAAAAGGATGATGAGGTGAAGATTGCCTTACTGCTAAACTCTGGTGGAAGAGAGTTGCTAAATATATATCACATTTTGCCTGTAGAGGAAGCTGATAAAAAGATATACAAAACTCTTATAGAGAAGTAGCAAGAATATTTAGAGCCAAAGAAGAATGTCACTTATGAAAGATATTTTTAACAGTAAAGTGCAATAGGCTGATGAAACTATTGATAGTTTTGTAACTGACCTAAGAAAGAAGGCTATAAACTGTGAGTTTGGTGCCTTGAAGGATGAAATGATCAGAGACAGAATCATATGTGGCATCAGTGATGACAAGCTACATGGACGGCTGTCGAGGAAAGGCGGCACGACCCTTCATGAAGTCGCACTGCAGTGCAGAGCTCATGAGGCAAGTGAAGAACAGATGACGGAGTTTTGTGCAGTGAAAACCAGTTTGAATGTCCAAAGCGTGAAGTCAAAAAAGAAAAGTGAGTATCACTCCTCAATTCCTGGCAACATATCACAAAGGACTTGTAAGTTCAGTGGCTTCAAGCATGTCTTTGGGAGGATACACTGCCTAGCTAGCAACAAACAGTGTATGAAGTGTGGCAGGACTGGACATCTCAAGCGTAGGTGTGACAACTTCAGCAGTCCTGGAAAAGGCAAGTATAAATCAGGCTGACAAAGAAGATTCATCATCCAACTCTGAAGGGTGTTATGAAAAGCCAGTGGAAGGTTTATAAATCCTGAGGAAGTCAGCAAAAGCAGTGTCCACGGTAACCTCCAACCAGTTAAGAAGACCAGATCAAGAGGACTGGTTTACTCTTCTCCTTCAAGATCAAACAGTGGCATTCCAAATGGATACAGAAGATGAGGTCAGTCTACTGCCTAAAAGAATCTACAAGCTAAAAGGAAAACCAGAGATGAAACGCACAAAGACTGTATTGGTTGCTTTGCCTGGAAGTAAAATCAAACCCCTTGGTAAGTGTCAAATGATATGTTTACATAACTCTTAAAAATATCAGCTCACTTTCTTCATTGCTGATGTAAGCTATGTGCCACTGTTGAGTAAGAATGGCTGTAAACTGTTAGGGTTAGTCAAGTTTATTAAATCAAGCAAAGTCAGAGACCAACTTAAGACACAACCACCAATTAGGTATTGCAAAAATATAAAGATGTATTTGATGGATTGGGATGCCTAGAGGGTGAACTGCATCAAGAGGTTGATTCAAAGATTAGCGCGGTAGCTCATCCACCTGTAAAGTGCCTGTTGCTCTGAGAGATAGACTGAAATGCGAATTAGAGGACATGGAAAAGAAAGGTGTAATCATCAGAGAAAGTAATTACACAGACTGGGTTAACAGTATGGGTACTGTGGATGAGGGAAGTAAATTAAGAATATGCCTAGATCCAAGAGATTTCAACAAGGCATTGAAAAAGGCAACACTACCCACTACCTACAACTGAGGAAATATCAACCAGGTTAGCAGATGCTAAGGTGTATTCTGTGTTAGATGCTCCAGAAATCTACCAGAGGTACTTGCATGAAGTGTTTGATGATCTAGACGGAGCAGAAATTATATTGGGTGACATATCAGTTTATGGTAGTTCTGAGGGACATGATGAGAGACTATAGAAAGTCCCTAAAGATGCCAGGAAAGAAATCTAAAGTTGACCTGTGCCAAACTCAAGCTTAAAACTGAGCAAGTAGAACACATTGGCCATGTATTAACGGCAGACGGGTTAAGACCAGATCCTGAGAAGGAAGAAACTATAAGTAATTTTCTAACTCCTAACTACTTGGGAAAGTTTGTTCCCAATATGTCTGAAAATAAATGAACCTCTGAGAAGGTTACTGGAGATGGAAATTGAATTTAAATGAGATGAACCACAGGAGAAATGTTTTGAGGTATTATGATGTATTTAAGCCTGTAACCTTGACTGTTGATGCCTCAAGGAAAGCTGTAGGGGTTTGTATTCTTCAGGAAGATCACCCTGTTGCCTATGCTGCCAAGTCCCTTTCTGAAACTCAGAGAAATTATGCTCAAACTGTAAAGGAGTTGTTGGCCATTGTTTTTGGAGCTGAGAAACTTCATTCTTATCTGTATGAGAGAAGCAAAGTAGTTGTAGAGAATGATCATAAACCCTTACAGAGTATTTTAAAATAGTCCTTGTCATCAGCTCCTCCTAGGTTACAGAAAATGCATCTAAGACTTCATAGATATTCTTTAGAGGTACATTATAAGAAAGGAAAGGACATGCATATAACTGATGCTCTGAGTAGAGTCAGCAGGGATGAAGTGCAAGTAATTATAGTAACTCATGAATAGCTAGACACTGCAGGTATAAGCTTGAAGATTTTTAAAAATAGGACTAAGGAAGATAGAGTATTGCAGACTCTAAAAGAATTCACATTAGAGGGATGGCATAATTGTAAGAAAGACACTCCAGTAGAATTCAATGCCTTTTGGAATTAGAGAGATGAGAGAAGTTATGAAGATGGAATGCTGCATAAAATGAAAAGAATTATAGTGCCTAAGGAACTAAGAAGTAAAATCCTCAAACACATTCATAAATCTAATCAAGATATGGAAAAGAGATCTTGTGTACTGGTCTCAAATGGGGGCTGAACTTGAGGACCTGATTAGTGCTCGTGACACCTGTAATGTTTATAGCAACGACCAAGCAAGGGAACCACTGATGTCTCATGAAGTCCCTAAACTCCCTTGGCAAAAACCTGGAGCTGATTTATTTGAGATGAAAGGGAAGAGGTACCTGTTGCTTGTTGATTATCACAGCAAATATTTTGAGTTTGACTTGTTAGAAAATACTCATTCCAGTACTATTGTGCAATACTTTAAGGACCATACTTCAAACTATTCAAAGTGACAATGACCCACAGTTCACAGCTGTAGAATCTAAAGAATTCTGTAGGTCATATGGAACAGCCCATACAACTTCAACTCCCTATCATCCAAAAAGTAATGCCTTGCAGAAAAAAAGTGTACAGACAGTAAAGAAGCCGATGAAGAAGGCAGCCAAAGAGGGCAAGGATCCTTATCTAAGTGTGCTGAATTACAGAAAGACTCCTATTTAGGGGACACCAAGCCCCAGTTAGTTACTGTTTCATAGAAGAACACAAACCACACACCCCACTTCTGAAGCCTTGTTACGACCAGAGACACAGGACCCACTGACTATCAGACATCTACCTCAAGACTCACAAGATAGGTAGAAACTTTGTTATGTTAGAAGCTTTAAGCTGCTGCCTGAACTGGAGGAGGGAAATGTAGTTAGAATCAATGATGGCACAAGAGTTAAAGAAGGGTATGGTGGTTGTTCCTAGATCACACCTGGTTAAAGATAGCGATGGTCAGATTTACATGAGAACTAGGCAGCAACTGCATAAGACAGCAGAAAGCCCAAATTCTCTAAAACATGCCAGTGGTTATGGTGACAAACTGATAAATGTCATGAAGAAGGTGCTGTGACACCGGAAATCAACAACAGACATAGACAGGCTGAATTGGAAGATGTGACAAGTGCAGTGGACATAAATGGGGAAGGTACACCAAAGAGGAGTAAGCATGATTCCAGTGAGGTAAGAACATCTAGAGGTAGACTAGCACAACCCCCGAACAGGTTAGATCTATAAATATATGATGTAAAAGTAATCTTTGTACTTTGCATATCTATGAGTAATGCTGTACAGTTTATATGTGTTATTTCATCTTATTTCATTTATTCATATTTTTTGTGGGGGGGGGGAGAGAAGATGTAATGATAATAATTTCAGTTTATATGGAAATTATATTGATTGAGAGGGTGAAGGCATGTACAGAGCATCAGATTGGGGAAGAGCAGTGTGGTTTCAGAAGTGGTAGAGGATGTGTGGATCAGGTGTTTGCTTTGAAGAATGTATGTGAGAAATACTTAGAAAAGCAAATGGATTTGTATGTAGCATTTATGGATCTGGAAAAGGCATATGATAGAGTTGATAGAGATGCTCTGTGGAAGGTATTAAGAATATATGGTGTGGGAGGAAAGTTGTTAGAAGCAGTGAAAAGTTTTTATCGAGGATGTAAGGCATGTGTACGTGTAGGAAGAGAGGAAAGTGATTGGTTCTCAGTGAATGTAGGTTTGTGGCAGGGGTGTTTGATGTCTCCATGGTTGTTTAATTTGTTTATGGATGGGGTTGTTAGGGAGGTAAATGCAGGAGTTTTGAAAAGAGGGGCAAGTATGAAGTCTGTTGGGGATGAGAGAGCTTGGGAAGTGAGTCAGTTGTTGTTCGCTGATGATACAGCGCTGGTGGCTGATTCATGTGAGAAACTGCAGAAGCTGGTGACTGAGTTTGGTAAAGTGTGTGGAAGAAGAAATTTAAGAGTAAATGTGAATAAGAGCAAGGTTATTAGGTACAGTAGGGTTGAGGGTCAAGTCAATTGGGAGGTGAGTTTGAATGGAGAAAAACTGGAGGAAGTGAAGTGTTTTAGATATCTAGGAGTGGATCTGCCAGCGGATGGAACCATGGAAGCGGAAGTGGATCATAGGGTGGGGGAGGGGGCGAAAATTCTGGGGGCCTTGAAGAATGTGTGGAAGTCGAGAACATTATCTCGGAAAGCAAAAACGGGTATGTTTGAAGGAATAGTGGTTCCAACAATGTTGTATGGTTGCGAGGCGTGGGCTATGGATAGAGTTGTGCGCAGGAGGATGGATGTGCTGGAAATGAGATGTTTGAGGACAATGTGTGGTGTGAGGTGGTTTGATCGAGTGAGTAACGTAAGGGTAAGAGAGATGTGTGGAAATAAAAAGAGCGTGGTTGAGAGAGCAGAAGAGAGTGTTTTGAAGTGGTTTGGGCACATGGAGAGAATGAGTGAGGAAAGATTGACCAAGAGGATACATGTGTCGGAGGTGGAGGGAACGAGGAGAAGAGGGAGACCAAATTGGAGGTGGAAAGATGGAGTGAAAAAGATTTTGTGTGATCGGGGCCTGAACATGCAGGAGGGTGAAAGGAGGGCAAGGAATAGAGTGAATTGGAGCGATGTGGTATACCGGGGTTGACGTGCTGTCAGTGGATTGAATCAAGGCATGTGAAGCGTCTGGGGTAAACCATGGAAAGCTGTGTAGGTATGTATATTTGCGTGTGTGGACGTATGTATATACATGTGTATGGGGGGGGTTGGGCCATTTCTTTCGTCTGTTTCCTTGCGCTACCTCGCAAACGCGGGAGACAGCGACAAAGTATAATAAAAATAAATAATATAAAAAATGACATTATATATGTATCATTTGTTGCTTCTGAAGCAGGTAATCATATCATGTTTCTTTGAAAAGGATTTGTCATGATGCACAGGATTAACATACAATTCTGTATTGCTGGAACAATAACAACAGCTTGGCGACACTCATGGAAACGCTGTTTCTCTCAATCCTTCTGCCTACTTCACCTTAAAGCCACCTTGACATGGCACATATTTACACCAGATATGAAATTTTTTAACAACTTAATTTGGGCATTAACTCTAAGTTTCATAATCTTATCCACAAACAACTGATAAAATGAAAGAAAAAAATGCTTATGGGGTACCTACACCCCAATTCAAGATAAAATTCAAGAATAAATTTTAGAAAGTTCAAAATGCTATTCCATGTGTAGTCATGTAAACCCAACCACAAATTCAGTTACCTACATAATCACACAATTTGAGCCACAAATGCATTTATTGTAAATCATAACTTCTATAACTAACACAAAAAACAAAGAATAAGGCAAGAGTTACACAAGATACCATACTAGTGGGAGGCTCGGCTACAAATTCTATTGATATTTCAGAAACATGTCAAAATCTTACATGTCTGGGGAAGGACTGAAAAGTGTGAACCATGTAGAATCGGTGGAAGTAAACAACACCTGTTGCCATAGTCTCGTATCGAAGGCCCATTTTGTTTCCCACCTGAAGAATGAAACGGGCACCTTCTCGACGATACTGAACTTCCTGTTCAACACTGAGGCCTGCAACAATAGTTGGAGTGTGTCGAAGCTCCCGTTTCTCATAGTACCATCCCTGCTGAAAGGTATAACAAATATTTTCTTCATAAGTAAGTCAGTGAGAACATTTAAATGGTCACTGTCGGTTGTGCCTTTTCCTTCACTCAAATCTTGTCACAGGCAGATTATACCTAAAATATTTTAGTCAACAATCATGTCCAGGACCAAACAACATAAACATCTGCAACAAAAATACATTTACATTTGATTATTGAATATGTAGCAACATTGCAGTGCAATGTGCTTATACAATAATGTTAAAAAGTCTGGGATATATCAACACATAGAGTATATACTTACTTCCTTATCTTCCTGCTTAGAATCCCATTCTATGGGGCTCCAAAAGCACTCAGGAAACCAGCTGCATTCACCAGGAAGGACCTCAGGTCAAGAAACTTGGCATGTGTGTATGTGCATTTAAGGTGAGTGCAAGATAACTGTGAAACAAGTGTTCAGTGACTTCAGCAGAAGAGTTCAGTGAAAACATGATGGGTCTCATGATTTGATGAATCAGTGTTTGTAATGCTGGAAAGATGGGTGGAATCCAGAGGGCAGACAAAAAAGTATAATTCTTTTATGCCTGGGGAGTGTACTACCATTTGGATGTATATCTGGTGGAGATAGATTAAGATTGGATTGGGAGGTTATTTGTGACATTCTTAATGAGCTATTATGGTGAGTATATGTTTTGTCAAGGCTTTAGCAGACTCCACCTGCTCAAAGTTATACGACGAGTGAAAAGTCACCATTGGCAAAGCCGTATCACTGGGAGTCCAGTCTCATCAAAGAATTTCTCACTCCAAAGGAATTTACATTTCCCTTGCACCTCAAGTAGTGAAGCCTTGGGCTGCAGGAGCCTCTAAAAAGGTTCTGGATAACACCAGACTCATTCATAAAAATTGCTTCTGGTGTAATTATAAATTAATAAATATGCTCTGTCAATCCTGTGTTTGCTGGGTAGTGGAGATCTGTATGTACTGTATGGTGGTTATGGTGTGGTCTGGGTGGAAAGGATGCTGTTACAAAGGACTAAACACCATACATATTGAGGTGAGATGGTATTTGGATGTAATTTTGTTTCATGGTGATGCTTAATGTTTGTGGGTATTAAGCATCTGGTGACTGTGCAGAGTGCCTTATTTCACGTGGTTTGCAGCTTGATTACGTTTATGTTTTTGGCAAGATGAATAAACAGGAAGGTGAGATGTAAGTTACAGTACATTAGATGAATGTTTGTAATGGGTAATAACAGTTAAGTGCTCTGAGAGCATTTAGTTTCTTTATGGTATTTGTGTTAATGCTTGAGGTATCTGAAGTAGATGTTAAGTGTGTCATATGAGATACCCAATGTGGCTGGATTACTGTTGAGTGTGAGTGGATGCTTGTCTAGCTAGGAAGGTTACAGTAGATTTCTGTGACACTGCACACTTTCTATTTTTGATGGGCCAGTGTTGTAATCGTACAACAAAGTGTTGCATGTCTGTCATTGCCTGAAGAGTGTCATGGTGATGTGATGTGACCAAGAGATCATCAGCATGTGACAGGACTTTCACAATGCGTTAAGCTAGAGGTCAGAGTAGTTTATGTAAGATATTAAAGAGAGATGGAGAAAGAAGTGCTCATGATGTCTACGGCAATGCATGGTGGTCAGTTATCTACTTTTAGTTCCTGGAGGTTTCTGCCTCTTGTATGTTCATCTTGAGTCATGTGTGATATCCACAAACCCTCTATAAGACATAATATATGGGGGCAAATCTTGGTCCACTCTTTCTAGAATTTTGTCTTGTTCCAGAGAGAACCCTTGAATTCAGCCAAAGGCAAGTGTACAGTTCATTCCACTGAAGTCTTTTACTTCTAAGCTGGCATCTCTGCCTCTTCCATACTTATCTATTCATGGCCAATATCTCACACCATCATGACATCTTTGTTCTCAATTTTCAATTTTCAGATACTCATTTCAAATCCTTCTCTGTAATGATTTTCTTTATGCTTTCCACTTCAATCTCATGACCTCTAATTCTTATATATTATTATTATTTTGCTTTGTCGCTGTCTCCTGCGTTTGCGAGGTAGCGCAAAGAAACAGACAAAAGAAATGGCCCAACCCACCCCCATACACAATGTATATACATACACGTCCACACACGCAAATATACATACCCATACATCTCAATGTACACATATATATACACACACAGACACATATATATATATACCCATGCACACAATTCACACTGTCTGCCTTTATTCATTCCCATCGCCACCTCGCCACACATGGAATACCATCCCCCTCCCCCCTCGTGTGTGCGAGGTAGCACTAGGAAAAGACAACAAAGGCCCCATTTGTTCACATTCAGTCTCTAGCTGTCATGCAATAATGCCCGAAACCACAGCTCCCTTTCCACATCAAGGCCCCACACAACTTTCCATGGTTTACCCCAGATGCTTCACATGCCGATTCAATCCACTGACAGCACGTCAACCCCGGTATACCACATCGATCCAATTCACTCTATTCCTTGCCCGCCTTTCACCCTCCTGCATGTTGAGGCCCCAATCACAAAAAATCTTTTTCACTCCATCTTTCCACCTCCAATTTGGGCTCCCACTTCTCCTCGTTCCCTCCACCTCCGACACATATATCCTGGTCAATCTTTCCTCACTCATTCTCTCCATGTACCCAAACCATTTCAAAACACCCTCTTCTGCTCTCTCAACCACACTCTTTTTATTTCCACACATCTCTCTTACCCTTACATTACTTACTCGATCAAACCACCTCACACCACACATTGTCCTCAAACATCTCATTTCCAGCACATCCACCCTCCTGCGCACAACTCTATCCATAGCCCACGCCTCGCAACCATACAACATTGTTGGAACCACTATTCCTTCAAACATACCCATTTTTGCTTTCCGAGATAATGTTCTTGACTTCCACACATTCTTCAAGGCTCCCAGGATTTTCGCCCCCTCCCCCACCCTATGATTCATTTCCGCTTCCATGGTTCCATCTGCTGCCAGATCCACTCCCAGATATCTAAAACACTTTACTTCCTCCAGTTTTTCTCCATTCAAACTTACCTCCCAATTGACTTGACTCTCAACCCTACTGTACCTAATAACCTTGCTCTTATTCACATTTACTCTTAACTTTCTTCTTTCACACACTTTATCAAACTCAGTCACCAGCTTCTGCAGTTTCTCACATGAATCAGCCACCAGCGCTGTATCATCAGCGAACAACAACTGACTCACTTCCCAAGCTCTCTCATCCACAACAGACTTCATACTTGTCCCTCTTTCCAAAACTCTTGCATTCACCTCCCTAACAACCCCATCCATAAACAAATTAAACAACCATGGAGACATCACACACCCCTGCCGCAAACCTACATTCACTGAGAACCAATCACTTTCCTCTCTTCCTACACGTACACATGCCTTACATCCTCGATAAAATTCCTTTTTTTTTTTTTTTTTTTTGTCGCTGTCTCCCACGTTTGCGAGGTAGCGCAAGGAAACAGATGAAAGAAATGGCCCAACCCACCCCCATACACATGCATATACATACGTCCACACACGCAAAATATACATACCTACACAGCTTTCCATGGTTTACCCCAGACGCTTCACATGCCTTGATTCAATCCACTGCCAGCACGTCAACCCCGGTATACCACATCGCTCCAAATCACTCTATTCCTTGCCATCCTTTCACCCTCCTGCATGTTCAGGCCCCGATCACACAAAATCTTTTTCACTCCATCTTTCCACCTCCAATTTGGTCTCCCTCTTCTCCTCGTTCCCTCCACCTCCGACACATATATTCTCTTGGTCAATCTTTCCTCACTCATTCTCTCCATGTGCCCGAACCATTTCAAAACACCCTCTTCTGCTCTCTCAACCACGCTCTTTTTATTTCCACACATCTCTCTTACCCTTACGTTACTTACTCGATCAAACCACCTCACACCACATATTGTCCTCAAACATCTCATTTCCAGCACATCCATCCTCCTGCGCACAACTCTATCCATAACCCACGCCTCGCAACAATACAACATTGTTGGAACCACTAGTCCTTCAAACATACCCATTTTTGCTTTCCGAGATAATGTTCTCGACTTCCACACATTCTTCAAGCCTCCCAGAATTTTCGCCCCCTCCCCCACCCTATGATCCACTTCCGCTTCCATGGTTCCATCCGCTGCCAGATCCACTCCCAGATATCAAAAACACTTCACTTCCTCCAGTTTTTCTCCATTCAAACTCACCTCCCAATTGACTTGACCCTCAACCCTACTGTACCTAATAACCTTGCTCTTATTCACATTTACTCTTAACTTTCTTCTTTCACACACTTTACCAAACTCAGTCACCAGCTTCTGCAGTTTCTCACATGAATCAGCCACCAGCGCTGTATCATCAGCGAACAACAACTGACTCTATTCTATTCTAAAAATACATTTGTTTCTTAAACCATCATCCCAGTCAATTTTCAAAGTAATTTCCTCAATTCCAATGAACTTCATACTTTGTAACAAGCTATCTCTTGGGCTTATCTGGTTACTATAACAATGATTAAGAGATTTGGCTGTCCCAGAATGTAAAGGGAAAAATGATCTATCCAATGATCTATAGCTTACATGCTACTTTTTTCTTCCGTGAAAGATTAATGCCACTGAACTCTGACATTATTTCACTTGCTGTGGCCTCCAAGAAACAAAATGCTCTAGACTGCTCTCTTCCCATAAATCATAACATGCTGCGACCTCAGTCATCCTGTGTTTGTGAAACTGCACAAGAAAGAAGAGAAGCACCTAAAACATCATGTAAAGCAACTATCATCAAAGTCTGGGAATATGATAGCTGAACTAATCCAAGAAAGTAATCTCATCACTGTAAGAAATGCACATCTAAGGTCTTAGTCTGGCTGAACTTAAACATGTACTTACCTGTGATTCTTTCTCAAACTTCGGGAAAATTTCTAAGGAAGAGAGCCTTGATTTACCCTTTTTAGGCAAGAGCATCAAAAAGAAGTTGAATTGTCTTCTTTACATAATCTCCCTTGATAAGGTATCCTGAATCAATTAATCTATCCTTGGCTGTTTGAGTAAAGGAACACTTATCAGGAACTGAAATGAGGTGTTCTTTTCACGAAGACACTAAGACGTCTGTTAAGAAATGAGAAATCCATGAGTTTGAACTGGCTCCTTTTTACTGAATCATAAACATCCTATCAAACACCCTTGAAATTATCTGTGAATCTTTCTTTACTTAAGATACCTCCCCTTATACAATCCTGAATAAAAGGACAAAAAAGGTGCCTTAACTCATAACTAATAAAACATAAGTTTTCATGTAATGACATGCCAATAGGGGCAGAAACTTAACTCTAGTCTGACCCATACATGTGATGTCTTTTAAGCTAACTTGTTCCCAAGTCTAAACATCTGTAATTTTCTTGTGTCCAACAAAGAAATATTGCTCCTCTTTGATTCATCTTGGGTAATCAATTTACACTTTTGTCAGCCACAGCATCTTATTCTAATCTGGAAAAATGTCATAACAGTCAGTCCTAAACTCAAGAAAGAAAATTTAGAGTTGCTTCCCACTGGAATTAGCTATAAAACCCCTCAACATAGTCATAGCCTTTATTAACAGATCAAGAAGACTTCTAATAGATGTGATTGTACAAACAATGGAAACTGATGTAAATGAGAAATTTAACATTATCTCCACCTCTTGAAAATCAATCTTGGTCTTACCTAACACAAGTCTGAGGAATTTATAGCAATTCCCAGTAACATAAAAACAGGGCACATACTTGACTTCCAGATTGAGATAAGGCCTCTCAAAATAAAAAGATACATATGAAAGATCAGATAAAAGTTCTCAAAATAAAAGAGACACATGACCGATTACTGTCTCAAACAGGCATTTACTATTATAACAACTCTTTCCAAAATCAAAAGTGAAATCTAAACTCACTTCAACTGCACAGTGTCCTCAGACCAAGGAAAAAATTGGTTTCTGCAGTTTAAACCTATGCTAATTGAATAAGCAGGCATCTAAATGTATGAAAGTAACCAGAAGGGCTTTGAGAAATTCCTCCCAAAAGGAATCAGCCAGTGATACCAACAAATTTGAGGTCAGCTTTAGTTTTATCCTGAGAGAATTCAAAAATCATGTGGTAGAAATTTCATTTTCCTAGGAATATATCCAAGGACTGAAGAGGACAACTATGAATCAGCATAAAATTTGGTTGGAATCCTCACATGAGGAAAACTTGATTTAGCGACACCAAGTCACTATTTGTGAAATACCTTAGAAAAAAGGTAGCAAAAATAAAAAAATGTGGAACTTTCTCATGATCCTACATCACATTCCAACATGTATATGCACCAAAGCCAAACTCATAAACTAGAGAATAAAGATGAAACTCTTGCACAATCTACATTAACATGGCAAACCTGACCAACCTGTTTATGTTTCACACAAGAAACGGATCATATTAAGCCTAATCTTATAACTGATCAGATGAAGTGTTCACACAAATTATCCAAGCATCAGCCTAAATCAATCCAAATGTAAATCTATAACAAATAATAGTATCACCAGCATCTTAAGACTTATGTATCTAGAGAAAAGCAAATGGCACCTGTCTCGAGTAGAGCATATCATCACTTTGTTGGCTCAACTGCCGGCTCGATGACGGACCCGGCATAAGGGCATCAAGTGTAGCTGCTGGCTCTTCATTCTGGAAACAGCAGGAGACTTTTAAAAGATGACCATAAAATATCCTTAATGTCTAGACACGGCAGAAATCTATACATTATCTATACAAAGAACCCTCATCAATTTGGTACCAAATAACTCGATTCTTGGCAACTCCAAACCTAATCATTTAAACATTTTTGTTCAAAATGGCCGACTTTGTAGAATGCATGTCTGAATGACCGAAAAGTCGCATGGACATAACTCTCTTACCTGAACACATGATCACTGCATGGGGCATGTGGCATTTTGGCAATGCTGGAGGGAAGGCATCCAAGTCACTAACTGGCTGATGCACACACATACACACAACCACAGGCTTTAAAAAGTGCAGAGTATTCAGGATCAGCGCATGTCAGTAAAAATGAAGATTCTAGATATAACCAGAGATATGGAGTTTGACAAATCAGCACTATAGGAATTAGCAGACAAGTGAGTTGCACCAAAATTAAGAGCATTAGTGAAGCACAAGGTTGATTAACCTAAGTCATTGATAATTTTTGGACTGAAAAAAGGCCATATTCCAGCCAAAGAAGAAAGGGTGGAAAAGGAAGATATACCAATAAAAAGATTACTAGAAGCTGCAGGCATGCAAAATGCATTTTTAAAGATAAAAGATACTGACAGACTTGGTAGTTATAATCTATAATCAAGACAGAAGGGAACATCCAGTAATGATTATCTTCAATGTGGAATTAAGTGGCTAGAAGGTACTAAAGTAAGCTGAGAAACTTTCACATCCAGTGATGATTATGTTTCATGTGGAATTAGGTAGCCAGAAGGTTCTAAATAAAGCTGAGAAACTTTCAAGTCATGGGGAATTTCTGTAAGATATTCACTAGAAGTGAAAGACTAAGAGAAGAACGAGAGAGAAGTATAGAATACCACTAGGTCTCTATATGCAACATTTTGCAGTTGCAACAGTTAAGAACCAGAGTACATGCTCAAATAACATGTAAGCTCTCCAAGTTGTGACACATTTGAAAAAAAATTTCACTTCGCATCTTAACGTACTGATATTATCTTCCTTTAACCTTCAATGTCAGGTGTCTTGCAAACTGCTCACATTACATTATACAAAAAGTGACCTAAGGTAACTTTTATGACCTCAGTATTGTGCTAAAGTTAACACATAAAGTCTCCAGCGAGAGGAGCCAGAGGAAAGTGAAGAGGAAAAGGAAGAACATGACCTACATTTTTACTAACTCACCCTTCACTCCTGATAGTTACTAATTACTTATATTTACATACATTTAACAAATATGTACAAGAATTTTACATTCGTTTACATGTAAACTTACAACAAAATAACATCAAGAAAGTAATAGTTCCTGTAACAAACACCTGTAGTGACCACGAGACACTTAGTAGCCATACAAATGTTAAAATATAGATGGGTTACTCAAAAAACTCACAGTACCTACTATGAAAGTCTATATGTGATACCTCTCGGCACTTAACCCTTTGGTGGGCAGGTATCCCACAAAGGCTACTCAATTCATGTTGTTGTATTGGTGAGGTCAAAGGATTTTGCCCAATAGAGGGTTGAGGGTTAATGTCACAATACTCTACAGAAATCTTACTGATCAGGAATTCCATAAAGATATTATAGTAAAATAATGTTCAATTTCTATCCCAACCACTTGCAAAATAGTTTCAATTCATATCCCAATCACTGATAGCCATCTCATTAAAAAAGGTATGATCATATGCTTGCTCTCACCAGTTATCTCCACTTTACCGATAACCAGGTATTTCCTGCCTACAAATTAAGTGGAGCAGATCACTATGCTTCCAAAAGACTACTACAATCTAGCATATTGGATGATTTTAACAAAGGAAACCGAATCACAACCATTCAATTATACTGGACAGATGAAAATGCAACTATAAATAGGAAACAATTTGCCAAGAATCAGCACTTTTAATGCAAGGTTCTGAGTTACATGCTTCACTTCAATGTGCTGTTGCCTATCTATTGAACTAATGCTCAGACATTCACAAAATAAAAAATAAAAAATGAAACAGCTATTGAGAACTGGAAGAGATTGAACAGCTGACAAATTCAACATTTCATTGTTCAAGTCATACTCAGTATATAACATGGCAACTTGTATTTTGTTTCACTTCTCTATGGAGTTCACTTTGATAGATCATTGCATAACTCAAGAGTCAATGATTATTTAGATATTAACAAAAATAACAAGAAAATAGGCTGAAGAGATGGAAGAACTATCAAGCCTAGGAACACAAGCTCCCATGGAAACTTATTATTCTAATGAAGCTCAGAAAATTATAAGGTAAATTATGAATTTTTTTCTACACAATTCTCTTCAGTTGGGTGTTACCTAACTTTTTTTTTTTTTTTTTTGCTTTGTCGCTGTCTCCCGTGTTTGCGAGGTAGCGCAAGGAAACAGACGAAAGAAATGGCCCAACCCACCCCCATACACATGTATATACATACACGTCCACACAAGCAAATATACATACCTACACAGCTTTCCATGGTTTACCCCAGACGCTTAACATGCCCTGATTCAATCCACTGACAGCACGTCAACCCCGGTATACCACATCGCTCCAATTCACTCTATTCCTTGCCCTCCCTTCACCCTCCTGCATGTTCAGGCCCCGATCACTCAAAATCTTTTTCACTCCATCTTTCCACCTCCAATTTGGTCTCCCACTTCTCCTCGTTCCCTCCATCTCCGACACATATATCCTCTTGGTCAAGCTTTCCTCACTCATTCTCTCCATGTGCCCAAACCATTTCAAAACACCCTCTTCTGCTCTCTCAACCACACTCTTTTTATTTCCACACATCTCTCTTACCCTTACGTTACTTACTCAATCAAACCACCTCACACCACACATTGTCCTCAAACATCTCATTTCCAGCACATCCTCCCTCCTGCGCACAACTCTATCCATAGCCCACGCCTCGCAACCATACAAAATTGTTGGAACCACTATTCCTTCAAACATACCCATTTTTGCTTTCCGAGATAATGTTCTCAACTTCCACACATTCTTCAAGGCTCCCAGGATTTTCGCCCCCTCCCCCACCCTATGATCCACTTCCGCTTCCATGGTTCCATCTGCTGCCAGATCCACTCCCAGATATCTAAAACACTTTATAACCTCCAGTTTTTCTCCATTCAAACTTACCTCCCAATTGACTTGACCCTCAACCCTACTGTACCTAATAACCTTGCTCTTATTCACATTTACTCTTAACTTTCTTCTTTCACACACTTTACCAAACTCAGTCACCAGCTTCTGCAGTTTCTCACATGAATCAGCCACCAGCGCTGTATCATCAGCGAACAACAACTGACTCACTTCCCAAGCTCTCTCATCCACAACAGACTTCATACTTGCCCCTCTTTCCAAAACTCTTGCATTCACCTCCCTAACAACCCCATCCATAAACAAATTAAACAACCATGGAGACATCACACACCCCTGCCGCAAACCTACATTCACTGAGAACCAATCACTTTCCTCTCTTCCTACACGTACACATGCCTTACATCCTCGATAAAAACTTTTCACTGCTTCTAACAACTTGCCTCCCACACCAAATATTGTTAATACCTTCCACAGAGCATCTCTATCAACTCTATCATATGCCTTCTCCAGATCCATAAATGCTACATACAAATCTATTTGCTTTTCTAAGTATTTCTCACATACATTCTTCAAAGCAAACACCTGATCCACACATCCTCTACCACTTCTGAAACCACACTGCTCTTCCCCAATCTGATGTTCTGTACATGCCTTCACCCTCTCAATCAATACCCTCCCATATAATTTACCCGGAATACTCAACAAACTTATACCTCTGAAATTTGAGCACTCACTCTTATCCCCTTTGCCTTTGTACAATGGCACTATGCACACATTCCGCCAATCCTCAGGTACCTCACCATGAGTCATACATACATTTAATAACCTTACCAACCAGTCAATAATACAGTCATCCCCTTTTTTAATAAATTCCACTGCAATACCATCCAAACCTGCTGCCTTGCCGGCTTTCATCTTCCGCAAAGCTTTTACTACCTCTTCTCTGTTTACCAAATCATTTTCCCTAACCCTCTCACTTTGCACACCACCTCGACCAAAACACCCTATATCTGCCACTCTATCATCAAACACATTCAACAAACCTTCAAAATACTCACTCCATCTCTTTCTCAAATCATCACGACTTGTTATCACCTCCCCATTTGCGCCCTTCACTGAAGTTCCCATTTGCTCCCTTGTCTTACGCACTTTATTTACCTCCTTCCAGAACATCTTTTTATTCTCCCTAATATTTAATGATACTCTTTCACCCCAACTCTCATTTGCCCTCTTTTTCACCTCTTGCACCCTTCTCTTGACCTGTCTCTTTCTTTTATACATCCCCCACTCAACTGCATTATTTCCCTGTAAAAATCGTCCAAATGCCTCTCTCTTCTCTTTCACTAATAATCTTACTTCTTCATCCCACCACTCACTACCCTTTCTAATCAACCCACCTCCCACTCTTCTCATGCCACAAGCATCTTTTGCGCAATCCATCACTGATTCCCTAAATACATCCCATTCCTCCCCCACTCCCCTTACTTCCATTGTTCTCACCTTTTTCCATTCTGTACTCAGTCTCTCCTGGTACTTCCTCACACAAGTCTCCTTCCCAAGCTCACTTACTCTCACCACCCTCTTCACCCCAACATTCACTCTTCTTTTCTGAAAACCCATACAAATCTTCACCTTAGCCTCCACAAGATAATGATCAGACATCCCTCCAGTTGCACCTCTCAGCACATTAACATCCAAAAGTCTCTCTTTTGCGCGCCTGTCAATTAACACGTAATCCAATAACACTCTCTGGCCATCTCTCCTACTTACATATGTATACTTATGTATATCTCGCTTTTTAACCCAGGTATTCCCAATCACCAGTCCTTTTTCAGCACATAAATCTACAAGCTCTTCACCATTTCCATTTACAACACTGAACACCCCATGTATACCAATTATTCCCTAACTTATGAATAATAATTATCTAGATACAAAAATAATGCAAAAATGGGTGACAAAGATGTGAAAGCTATTGAGTGAAATGTCAATGAGCATAGGAAAGCTAGCTTCAACAGCAACGTACTGTTCAATTCATACTCAATAATTAATATGACAAATTGCATTTTCTAGTATGTGTTATCCACATAGTTCCCTTCAGCAGTCTGTTACCCACTTCATGAACTAACAATCATCTAATCATTAAAAGATAAGGGAAAATAGAAAAATCAAATAAAGAAACTAATATAACAAGCTGGCATAAGGTTATCACATTAGATGTGAAATTAAAGAGGCTTAGAAGGTTTGGTGATGCAAGAAACTTGTGACTAGAGCATGTGTGTTTAAATAAAATCATTAAGGAAGTAGGTCACACATCTCAACAGGCGTTTAACGTAAATGAAACTCGCTTATTCTGGAAGAGAATTCCCATCAGAACATTCACTAGCAATGAGGAAAAAACTGCTCCAAGATTCAGTGTCACCAAAGATTGCTTGACATTTCTACTTTGAGCAAGAGAAGGTCATATGCTTAAGACCTAATTAATGCTTTACTCAGAAAATCCAATGAGGCTTTGTCAAAACCAGTTCACATGTTCACAGATTCTTTAATGGGTTCAAAAATATCTCTCTTAAGAAAAAATAAATGACATGAACCATAACATCAATGAGATGGGCAATATTTCTGCTCCTCTAAATGATGCATTCTATATGTGCAGAGAGCAACTAAACTCTTGCCTTGCTTCACCACCTCTATACAATGCTTTACAGTACTTCAACTGCATTTGAGCAAAGGTGTCAAGGAAATGGATCTTGTTTAAAATGCTATCATGCCTTTTTACAGGATGACAACGGTGATGACTAATTGAATGTATTAGAAAAAGTTTCCATTTTGTCCTACAGTAAACCTAAATATGCTCAGACGAAGACCTTTTCACTCAGATAAAAATGGCATGCATGTAAGTGAGGCAAGGGTAGCTAAATTAAGAGAGTGGAGAGAAAATAAGGAAAAATGGTTATGGAAGGAGACAAAATAAAATGGAAAAGAATGTTTAGCAACCTACACAAAACATAAGTGAAGCAATGTACTCAGGACACTTAATTCATTAGTTTTAAATTTATGGTTATGAATGAAAACCGGTACAATTAAAATGTGGTCATGTGGAAATATCCACAAACAAATATAGAAAAGCAGATCAAAAGAGATGATTTGGGAATAGGAGCCTACTGTATGACTTCAAAAAGTTTACACTGTGGCATTGATGGCACGGTTAGTAGTTAATTTGTGAACGGTTGAAATATACAAAACTGGATCTAGTTAAACTTTTCCAACCATTCAAAGAGAGTGAAAGAACAATGTGGCTGAATGAAATGTGCTAGAAAAATTCTAACCCTTCATGCACATCTGATGCTAGGGTGTGCGGTGCACATTTCATCCCCAGTGAGTCAACAAATACCATCCAGTCAGCTACTTTCATGTGCTTTTTGTATGTGTGTGATCTGTGTAAATATGACGGAGGTAATGTAAAACTCAGGCATGAGGACAAATATATTTTGGGGATACTGTTCAAGATAGGTCAGGTTTGACAAGGTTAAATCAAATAATACTGTCAGGTGAGTAGGGTATTTTGGTTTCACTGACAACAAAATTCAGCACAGATTTCCAGGAAACAACTCTCTATTTCAGTTCAAAAAATTATAAACTTGGCTCACATTTCTTATATTTCATATAATTATCAACACCCCTCTTCTATGGGTATTACTCTGGTTTCAGCTCTGGAGAGGTGGCTGCTTGTGTGCCCCCATCATTAGCTAGACCATGCAATACTCGGCAAGATGCAGCATCACATGATTATTTTGAGGCCATCAGCAACTCAAAGGTGGGTCATTTTCATAAATGATTCTTTCCCAACATGTTGAAGCTTTGGAACTTTCTACCTTCTCATGTTTTTCCTAATAACTATGATCAGGCACATTTCAAAAGACAGGTCTTTTACTTCCTCCAACATTTGTAAATGCTTTCCCTTGTCTTTTCTTTTTCTATTCTATGATTCTCTCTATATTTCAATTAATGCCTGGCCTTGATGTGGACTTTTGTCCATGACTGGAGCCATCAACATTAAAAAAAATTGCATTAAGACAGCCACTTCCAACCCCACATCTTCCCTATTTCTTTATCAATGCCCTGCCTGCTTCTGGTGGGGTCAGTATGGATGGCCTAATGGCAAATAAACTTAAGGAATCATATATTCCCCATGTCTTCCATCCTGATTGGCTCAATACACTAAACTGTAAAAAACTTATGAAAATCAGGTGTAAGGAGCACAAAATTCCTCCTGAATAATTATGAAAACTTATGTAATCATTTTGATTACTTGAGTCACCTGCATATTAATTTTTTACGTCCCTCCAGATTCCTAGCCCTTTCTTTTCTGTTACTGTGGTTAACTGTTACAGAATTTACTAATTTTGGTTATGTAACCTTCAAAATATTTAGAAACGATACAAAACCAAATGATTTATCATCCATTCTGCAAATTTTGAAAAAGAGTATGCCCATGTTACAACACCTGTTTTGTCCATAGCTCCTGAGCTTGTGATTTTTGTTTACACTGCAGTAAGCTCTTATACTATACCCTATTGTAAGTAGCTATGTCATTCAATACAAGAGAGTAAAAAGATTACAGCTATTGCTATGAATACTCGACAAAAGAGGCATCATAATCATAGAATGGAACGGGATAAACGTCATAAACTGTATTTCAGGCTGCCTGTGTTCTAGCCCAGTAGATGACCATTTCAAGTGTGAGACAGGAAGCGTCATAATCAGGTGGTGTTGTCAGAGTGAATATCGAGGTAGCCTTTTGTGTGGCACAGCAGGCTGGGTCCTTTGTGGGAATACATAGGTACAGCATCACTGGTGACATACACTCATCAGTTATCACCACAGAGTTTCATACATCATTTTTCTATATCTTTATGGAATTTTCATGCTGTTCTTGAAGCAAAACATGCTTACTTCTAACCTTGAGGTGTTCACAATAAGACTTAAGGTAGGTATCTCAAGGGTTGCTCCCCTTAACCCCCCATTTCCCAAAGAACATTCACCAACCATAATTTTGCCAACCACAGGGCTTTTCTGTATCTATTTGTATGTGATTATTCTTTAATATCACTTACTGTAAAACCCTGTGCTCAAAGACTAATTGGGGAAGACCAGTCTGCTGGAAACCAAATTCGAACCCAGGGGTATAAGGAATTCACAAATTAACAATGGTCTAGTGATGATGTCGTGGTCAGGTCGCCCCTCCTCCCACCAAGAGTGATGTTCAGGGAACTCTGAATATGCATTGAATAGCTCCAAGGGTGTTTCTGGAGTCATCTCAATCATATCCTTGTCAGATATGAAGCACAGGCCATTCTCCATACAGATGATGTTCAATTTTTTTTTTTTCAGCATTGCTGAGATGTTTCCTAGACCTATTAGCACGTGCAACACTTCCAGCACCTATGTGCCATGATGGTATACAAACAGACAGACTTAAGTACCAGAAAGGACAACACGATTGCTTGAGAACATGAACACCAAGCTTCTTCACCTATTGAACAAGAACAGGCTTATCTCAGACTGGAAGGCAGTGAGAAAGCAAAGTCTCGTTTCATCTTGAAATTTTTACTTATACTCATGAGAAAGCAAAGTACTGTTTCATCTTGAAATTTTTGCTTATATTATCTTATATTATACTATTATAAATCAGTGTAACACTATGTGTATGTATGCTGAGAAAACATTGTACATCAGTGAAATACAGTAAAGAAAAAGTGCACTGAAGTGATGCTCACGTTCTAACATCCAGTCCTGAACCAGGGTTGGGAAATAACAGACATCCATGCACAACAATATTGAGGAAATTATTATACTTTTTTGGCATTTTCTTTGATGAAATATAATACAAACATATTCTATAAGGATTCTTTTTTCTTCACTGTAAAGGCAAATTTCTGAGGAGCTGCAGCTATAGGATGAACAAGTTGTTAAATTTTGAAGATCAGATAAACTGTATAATATGTGCAAGGCTAGTTAAAAATGGTATTACTGAAATGATGGCATCCCACTGGACTGTGAATGGAGTATCTTTTAACTCGAGAATAAAATGTTCAAATTCAACTCACACTCGACATTGGAATAAGGATTATCCATTTATTCAAACAGTTTTTAATTCATATGGTGAAATCATGAATTTGGTTTGTTACTTAAGAATCACCTACGTCTTATCAAATTGGAATCTGAACCAAAAGTATGCCAAACGTTTGAAACTGAGCCTTCATTTTATCAGTGGGGTTTTCAAGGCCAATTCTAGCAGTTGTCCATCATAATAATGCACTTACTCACAGATAAGAGCAGAGGACGGTTCCTGATTTTACATATGACCCAATAAGATCTAACAAAACCTAACCTAGCATTCCCTTTGCTTTTACAAACGTAATATAAAAAAATTCATAACTCCTTACACCAAGTACTGAGCAGATTTTAGATATACACAGACAATGTCCCACAGCAGTCAAGATTTAATGAAACATACCAACATTAAAGTTGTCAACTAACTGGGACCAAATGGCTGCTTGTTGGGCAGTGGCATGAAAAGCCATCAAGTCTGTTTGACGACATTCATCAGCAGTTGGTGTGATGCTGTCATGAGTTCCTCTAGGATGTTTATATAAGTTCTGCTGACTTTCTGCAAGTATTTCACCTAAGTTTACATTAATCAACTCCACACTTTCCTTGATTTTCATAACCTTTATGAATATTGCCTACTATCCCTGGGGATAGGGGAGAAAGAATACTTCCCACGCATTCCTCACGTGTCGTAGAAGGCGACTAAAGGGGACGGGAGCGGGGGCCAGAAACCCTCCCCTCCTTGTATTTTGACTTTCTAAAACGGGAAACAGAAGAAGGAGTCACGTGAGGAGTGCTCATCCTCTTCGAAGGCTCAGATTGGGGTGTCTAAATGTGTGTGGATGTAACCAAGATTAGAAAAAAGGAGAGATAGGTAGTATGTTTGAGGAAAGGAACCTGGATGTTTTGGCTCTGAGTGAAACGAAGCTCAAGGGTAAACGGGAAGGGTGGTTTGGGAATGTCTTGGGAGTAAAGTCAGGGGTTAGTGAGAGGACAAGAGCAAGGGAAGGAGTAGCACTACTCCTGAATCAGGAGTTGTGGGAGTATGTGATAGAGTGTAAGAAAGTAAATTCTAGATTGATATGGGTAAAACTGAAAGTTGATGGAGAGAGGTGGGTGATTATTGGTGCATATGCACCTGGGCATGAGAAGAAAGATCATGAGAGGCAAGTGTTTTGGGAGCAGCTGAATGAGTGTGTTAGTGGTTTTGATGCACAAGACCGGGTTATAGTGATGGGTGATTTGAATGCAAAGGTGAGTAATGTGGCAGTTGAGGGAACAATTGGTATACATGGAGTGTTCAGTGTTGTAAATGGAAATGGTGAAGAGCTTGTAGATTTATGTGCTGAAAAAGGACTGGTGATTGGGAATACCTGGTTTAAAAAGCGAGATATAAATAAGTATACGTATGTAAGTAGGAGAGATGGCCAGAGAGCATTATTGGATTACGTGTTAATTGATAGACGCATGAAAGAGAGACTTTTGGATGTTAATGTGCTGAGAGGTGCAACTGGAGGGATGTCTGATCATCATCTTGTGGAGGCAAAGGTGAAGATTTGTGGGGGTTTTCAGAAAAGAAGAGAGAATGTTGGGGTGAAGAGAGTGGTGACAGTAAGTGAGCTTGGGAAGGAGACTTGTGTTAGGAAGTACCAGGAGAGACTGAGTACAGAATGGAAAAAGGTGAGAACAAAGGAGGTAAGGGGAGTGGGGGAGGAATGGGATGTATTTAGGGAAGCAGTGATGGCATGCGCAAAAGATGCTTGTGGCATGAGAAGCGTGGGAGGTGGGTTGATTAGAAAAGGTAGAGTGGTGGGATGAAGAAGTAAGATTATTAGTGAAAGAGAAGAGAGAGGCATTTGGACGATTTTTACAGGGAAAAAATGCAAATGAGTGGGAGAGGTATAAAAGAAAGAGGCAGGAAGTCAAGAGGAAGGTGCAAGAGGTGAAAAAGAGGGCAAATGAGAGTTGGGGTGAGAGAGTATCATTAAATTTCGGGGAGAATAAAAAGATGTTTTGGAAGGAGGTAAATAAAGTGTGTAAGACAAGGGAGCAAATGGGAACTTCAGTGAAGGGGGCTAATGGGGAGGTGATAACAAGTAGTGGTGATGTGAGAAGGAGATGGAGTGAGTATTTTGAAGGTTTGTTGAATGTGTTTGATGATAGAGTGGCAGATATAGAGTGTTTTGGTTGAGGTGGTGTGCAAAGTGAGAGGGTTAGGGAAAATGATTTGGTAAATAGAGAAGAGGTAGTAAAAGCTTTACGGATGATGAAAGCCGGCAAGGCAGCAGGTTTGGATGGTATTGCAGTGGAATTCATTAAAAAAGGGGGTGACTGTATCGTTCACTGGTTGGTAAGGTTATTTAATGTATGTATGATTCATGGTGAGGTGCCTGAGAATTGGCGGAATGTGTGCATAGTGCCATTGTACAAAGGCAAAGGGGATAAGAGTGAGTGCTCAAATTACAGAGGTATAAGTTTGTTGAGTATTCCTGGTAAATTATATGGAAGGGTATTGATTGAGAGGGTGAAGGCATGTACAGAGCATCAGATTGGGGAAGAGCAGTGTGGTTTCAGAAGTGGTAGAGGATGTGTGGATCAGGTGTTTGCTCTGAAGAATGTATGTGAGAAATACTTAGAAAAACAAATGGATTTGTATGTAGCATTTATGGATATGGAGAAGGCATATGACAGAGTTGATAGAGATGCTCTGTGGAAGGTTTTAAGAATATATGGTGTGGGAGGCAAGTTCATAGAAGCAGTGAAAAGTTTTTATCGAGGATGTAAGGCATGTGTACGTGTAGGAAGAGAGGAAAGTGATTGGTTCTCAGTGAATGTAGGTTTGCGGCAGGGGTGTGTGATGTCTCCATGGTTGTTTAATTTGTTTATGGATGGGGTTGTTAGGGAGGTAAATGCAAGAGTTTTGGAAAGAGGAGCAAGTATGCAGTCTGTTGTGGATGAGAGAGCTTGGGAAGTGATTCAGTTGTTGTTCGCTGATGATACAGCACTGGTGGCTGATTCATATAAGAAACTGCAGAAGCTGGTGACTGAGTTTGGTAAAGTGTGTGAAAGAAGAAAGTTAAGAGTATATGTGAATAAGAGCAATGTTATTAGGTACAGTAGGGTTAAGGGTCAAGTCAACTGGGAGGTAAGTTTGAATGGAGAAAAACTGGAGGAAGTAAAGTGTTTTAGATATCTGGGAGTGGATCTGGCAGCGGATGGAACCAAGGAAGCGGAAGTGAATCATAGGGTGGGGGAGGGGGCGAAAATTCTGGGAGCCTTGAAGAATGTTTGGAAGTCGAGAACATTATCTCGGAAAGCAAAAATGGGTATGTTTGAAGGAATAGTATTTCTAACAATGTTGTATGGTTGTGAGGCGTGGGCTATGGATAGAGTTGTGCGCAGCAGGGTGGATGTGCTGGAAATGAGATGTTTGAGGGCAATATGTGGTGTGGGGTGGTTTGATCGAGTAAGTAATGTAAGGGTAAGAGAGATGTGTGGAAATAAAAAGGGTGTGGTTGAGAGAGCAGAAGAGGGTGTTTTGAAATGGTTTGGTCATATGGAGAGAATGAGTGAGGAAAGATTGACCAAGAGGATATATGTGTCAGAGGTGGAGGGAACGAGGAGAAGTGGGAGACCAAATTGGAGGTGGTAAGATGGAGTGAAAAAGATTTTGAGTGATCGGGGCCTGAACATGCAGGAGGGTGAAAGGCATGCAAGGAATAGAGTGAATTGGAACATGTGGTATACCGGGGTCGACGTGCTGTCAATGGATTGAACCAGGGCATGTGAAGCATCTGGGGTAAACCATGGAAAGTTCTGTGGGGCCTGGATGTAGAAAGGGAGCTGTGGTTTCGGTGCATTATTACATCATGACAGCTAGAGACTGAGTGTGAACGAATGGGGCATTTGGTGTGTTTTCCTAGCGCTACCTCACACACACGAGGGGGGAGGGGGTTGTTATTCCATGTGTGGCGAGGTGGCGATGGGAACAAAAAAGGCAGACAGTATGAATTATGTACATGTGCATATATGTATATGTCTGTGTGTGTATATATATGTGTACATTGAGATGTATAGGTATGTATATGTGCATGTGTGGACGTGTATGTATATACATGTGTATGTGGGCGGGTTGGGCCATTCTTTCGTCTGTTTCCTTGCGCTACCTCGCTAACGCAGGAGACAGCGACAAAGCAAAATAAATAAATAAATAAATGATTCTGAAAATAAAACACTCAAGTAATGCTCCAAATCACACACTGTAACTCTTACTGTCTTTTCTAAACTTTATGTAGCAGTGAAGAACAAAATCACTCAATATCCAAAGCCACTTTCAATGCGTAGCTAAATGAGTAACTTCCTGTGGTTATGGTCGCTGGGATGGGTTAATGTGGAAGCAAATACACACAGTGCTCAGCTTTCCAGCAACTGAATATAAACATGAAACCCAAACAATCACATATGACTGAAAAACATTAAAATTATGATAAATATTAGCTGCTATGTGAAATTAGGTGAAGATTTTATAGATTTTGCTTGATGTGATAAGATCACGAAATATGTCACATTCAATAAAAAAAGTAACAGAAAAAACAGTGTATGCCTTAGTAATGTTCTAAGGAGCTGGTAAAACAATGCTTGGCAAATTTATTTTACAGCCAATCATCAACAATATGGTTTCACAAACTGATAGGCATCTTAAATAGCAATCGAATAAAGTTGAGGAACTATTTCTTCCTTATGAAATGAAGGAAAATCATAAAAGAATAATAAAGCAACCAAGAAAGATGTGATATAGGCCTGAACTTAATCAGGGGCAAATAAGAAATTTGTGGTGGTACCATAATGGTAACATAACAGCACGCATTTAAAGCAACATGTTGTTGACATTTCCTCAGGCAATGATGCCACCTTATTGTATATATATTGTTTTGATGATATATATATATATATATATAAAGAACAAGTCTGTTCAGTTCCACATATCTCTAGTGCTTCTGAAACTATGTGGAAATGTTTCATTTACTTTATTCCCACATTTTCCATAATCTTCATTGCCCTTCCCACTAATACATATTCATTATCAATCCATTAATCTATGTCACTATGTTTCATCAATACCCTTCTAAAGCACTTGCGCTGGGCATTAACAGCAAACTGACATGCTTTTCTCCCACTTCCATACGTTAGTTCTGTTGCGTGTTTATAAGGTCTATCATTACAAAAGAGTGAGATACAATGTTTCACACATTAGATTCACAGCACCAATAATCCAAAGCTGTACAATGTAGCAACACCATCAAGTAAATGTATTTCATTAATATTTGTAAGGTTATCAGGTGGTGGCCTAAATCCAATGGGGGTCGAATGGTACCGATGAAGCTGAGGACAGCGGCCAGTCAGAACCATCGGCATCAACCAAGACAACAGTAAACTTTCATGTCTGTCTACATGAGGTTTTTCAGTCCGCATTGAGCGACACAGACACTGCCAGAAAGACTTCGTCTTAGAACAATAAAACCGGAAGGTGTGAAGAAATTTCTCGCTCGAGGGATGAAACTTGACGTCAACTATGGCATAAAGCCCAAATAACCAACTAACCTCAAGGTTTAGTTACAGTCAGCATTGGCCCTCCATGGATCCCCATAGGTATTAGACTGTGTGGTGACTGTTTACTATCTACTTTGTCCTATGTGGTGACTGTTTACTATCGACTTTGTCCTGTGTGGTGACTGTTTACTATCGACTTTGTCCTGAGTGGTGACTGTTTACTATCGACTTTGTCCTGTGTGGCGACTGTTTACTATCGACTTTGTCCTAAGTGGTGACTGTTTACTATCGACTTTGTCCTGAGTGGTGACTGTTTACTATCGACTTTGTCCTGAGTGGTGACTGTTTACTATCGACTTTGTCCTGTGTGGTGACAGTTAACAATCGACTTTGTCCTGTGTGGTGACTGTTTACTATCGACTTTGTCCTGTGTGGTGACTGTTTACTATGAGGTGCCGGTAGCACTTGGGGCCCCTTATTCCAAGTCTACATTTACAAGCTCATTTACCTACGAGCGGTTACTTTAGGGTGGATTTGGACCTGGATGAGCTAAATGGATACAAATTAGAACTCAACTTGATTGGGCTGGGTTACGTGTGGTTATGCCCTATCACATTATAAGGGCCATGGAAGAATGGTGCCTCGTCAAGATGCAAAGACAGAAAACCACGACATCTACATTTCTTTAATAGCCTATGGCTTTAGTTCACTTACTACCTATACATCACATCACTCGCCATGTAATTTGTGTTAAGAAACTGGAAAATAGATCCTTTACCTTGGTCATTTTGAGAAAGGGATGAAATTCTGTTGCCAGCCAGCTCGTGTTGATATGTTTGGGGTCAGCTGGCCTTGAACGACGAGCCTAAATTATTTTTTTTTTTTATATATTACAATGATATAAGAAACCTTCAAAATGTATCTATCAAGATTCTACAATTCATTTATTATAAGAAAAATTATGAAAAGTCCTTTATATGGGTTATTTAGCTTTCGTCTCTTATAAAGGTATTTACTGTCTTACCATTGTAATGGATTTGTATGTAGCATTTATGGATCTGGAGAAGGCATATGATAGAGTTGATAGAGATGCTCTGTGGAAGGTATTAAGAATATATGGTGTGGGAGGAAAGTTGTTAGAAGCAGTGAAAAGTTTTCATCGAGGATGTAAGGCATGTGTACGTGTAGGAAGAGAGGAAAGTGATTGGTTCTCAGTGAATGTAGGTTTGCGGCAGGGGTGTGTGATGTCTCCATGGTTGTTTAATTTGTTTATGGATGGGGTTGTTAGGGAGGTAAATGCAAGAGTTTTGGAAAGAGGGGCAAGTATGAAGTCTGTTGGGGATGAGAGAGCTTGGGAAGTGAGTCAGTTGTTGTTCGCTGATGATACAGCGCTGGTGGCTGATTCATGTGAGAAACTGCAGAAGCTGGTGACTGAGTTTGGAAAAGTGTGTGGAAGAAGAAAGTTAAGAGTAAATGTGAATAAGAGCAAGGTTATTAGGTACAGTAGGGTTGAGGGTCAAGTCAATTGGGAGGTGAGTTTGAATGGAGAAAAACTGGAGGAAGTGAAGTGTTTTAGATATCTGGGAGTGGATCTGGCAGCGGATGGAACCATGGAAGCGGAAGTGGATCATAGGGTGGGGGAGGGGGGCGAAAATCCTGGGGGCCTTGAAGAATGTGTAGAAGTCGAGAACATTATCTCGGAAAGTAAAAATGGGTATGTTTGAAGGAATAGTGGTTCCAACAATGTTGTATGGTTGCGAGGCGTGGGCTATGGATAGAGTTGTGCGCAGGAGGATGGATGTGCTGGAAATGAGATGTTTGAGGACAATGTGTGGTGTGAGGTGGTTTGATCGAGTGAGTCACGTAAGGGTAAGAGAGATGTGTGGAAATAAAAAGAGCGTGGTTGAGAGAGCAGAAGAGGGTGTTTTGAAGTGGTTTGGGCACATGGAGAGGATGAGTGAGGAAAGATTGACCAAGAGGATATATGTGTCGGAGGTGGAGGGAACAAGGAGAAGAGGGAGACCAAATTGGAGGTGGAAAGATGGAGTGAAAAAGATTTTGTGTGATCGGGGCCTGAACATGCAGGAGGGTGAAAGGAGGGCAAGGAATAGAGTGAATTGGAGCGATGTGGTATACCGGGGTTGACGTGCTGTCAGTGGATTGAATCAGGGCATGTGAGGCGTCTGGGGTAAACCATGGAAAGCTGTGTAGGTGTGTATATTTGCGTGTGTGGACGTATGTATATACATGTGTATGGGGGGGGGGGTGGGCCATTTCTTTCGTCTGTTTCCTTGCGCTACCTCAACGCGATCCAGTAGAGAAGCTGCCGCTACCTGGCCAGCCGACCCTTGCCTACCTCAACGCGATCCAGTAGAGAAGCTGCCGCTACCTGGCCAGCCGACCCATGCCTACCTCAACGCGATCCAGTAGAGAAGCTGCCGCTACCTGGCCAGCCGACCCTTGCCTACCTCAACGCGATCCAGTAGAGAAGCTGCCGCTACCTGGCCAGCCGACCCTTGCCTACCTCAACGCGATCCAGTAGAGAAGCTGCCGCTACCTGGCCAGCCGACCCTTGCCTACCTCAACGCGATCCAGTAGAGAAGCTGCCGCTACCTGGCCAGCCGACCCATGCCTACCTCAACGCGATCCAGTAGAGAAGCTGCCGCTACCTGGCCAGCCGACCCTTGCCTACCTCAACGCGATCCAGTAGAGAAGCTGCCGCTACCTGGCCAGCCGACCCATGCCTACCTCAACGCGATCCAGTAGAGAAGCTGCCGCTACCTGGCCAGCCGACCCTTGCCTACCTCAACGCGATCCAGTAGAGAAGCTGCCGCTACCTGGCCAGCCGACCCTTGCCTACCTCAACGCGATCCAGTAGAGAAGCTGCCGCTACCTGGCCAGCCGACCCTTGCCTACCTCAACGCGATCCAGTAGAGAAGCTGCCGCTACCTGGCCAGCCGACCCTTGCCTACCTCAACGCGATCCAGTAGAGAAGCTGCCGCTACCTGGCCAGCCGACCCTTGCCTACCTCAACGCGATCCAGTAGAGAAGCTGCCGCTACCTGGCCAGCCGACCCTTGCCTACCTCAACGCGATCCAGTAGAGAAGCTGCCGCTACCTGGCCAGCCGACCCTTGCCTACCTCAACGCGATCCAGTAGAGAAGCTGCCGCTACCTGGCCAGCCGACCCTTGCCTACCTCAACGCGATCCAGTAGAGAAGCTGCCGCTACCTGGCCAGCCGACCCATGCCTACCTCAACGCGATCCAGTAGAGAAGCTGCCGCTACCTGGCCAGCCGACCCTTGCCTACCTCAACGCGATCCAGTAGAGAAGCTGCCGCTACCTGGCCAGCCGACCCTTGCCTACCTCAACGCGATCCAGTAGAGAAGCTGCCGCTACCTGGCCAGCCGACCCTTGCCTACCTCAACGCGATCCAGTAGAGAAGCTGCCGCTACCTGGCCAGCCGACCCTTGCCTACCTCAACGCGATCCAGTAGAGAAGCTGCCGCTACCTGGCCAGCCGACCCTTGCCTACCTCAACGCGATCCAGTAGAGAAGCTGCCGCTACCTGGCCAGCCGACCCTTGCCTACCTCAACGCGATCCAGTAGAGAAGCTGCCGCTACCTGGCCAGCCGACCCTTGCCTACCTCAACGCGATCCAGTAGAGAAGCTGCCGCTACCTGGCCAGCCGACCCTTGCCTACCTCAACGCGATCCAGTAGAGAAGCTGCCGCTACCTGGCCAGCCGACCCTTGCCTACCTCAACGCGATCCAGTAGAGAAGCTGCCGCTACCTGGCCAGCCGACCCTTGCCTACCTCAACGCGATCCAGTAGAGAAGCTGCCGCTACCTGGCCAGCCGACCCTTGCCTACCTCAACGCGATCCAGTAGAGAAGCTGCCGCTACCTGGCCAGCCGACCCTTGCCTACCTCAACGCGATCCAGTAGAGAAGCTGCCGCTACCTGGCCAGCCGACCCTTGCCTACCTCAACGCGATCCAGTAGAGAAGCTGCCGCTACCTGGCCAGCCGACCCATGCCTACCTCAACGCGATCCAGTAGAGAAGCTGCCGCTACCTGGCCAGCCGACCCTTGCCTACCTCAACGCGATCCAGTAGAGAAGCTGCCGCTACCTGGCCAGCCGACCCTTGCCTACCTCAACGCGATCCAGTAGAGAAGCTGCCGCTACCTGGCCAGCCGACCCATGCCTACCTCAACGCGATCCAGTAGAGAAGCTGCCGCTACCTGGCCAGCCGACCCTTGCCTACCTCAACGCGATCCAGTAGAGAAGCTGCCGCTACCTGGCCAGCCGACCCATGCCTACCTCAACGCGATCCAGTAGAGAAGCTGCCGCTACCTGGCCAGCCGACCCTTGCCTACCTCAACGCGATCCAGTAGAGAAGCTGCCGCTACCTGGCCAGCCGACCCTTGCCTACCTCAACGCGATCCAGTAGAGAAGCTGCCGCTACCTGGCCAGCCGACCCTTGCCTACCTCAACGCGATCCAGTAGAGAAGCTGCCGCTACCTGGCCAGCCGACCCTTGCCTACCTCAACGCGATCCAGTAGAGAAGCTGCCGCTACCTGGCCAGCCGACCCTTGCCTACCTCAACGCGATCCAGTAGAGAAGCTGCCGCTACCTGGCCAGCCGACCCATGCCTACCTCAACGCGATCCAGTAGAGAAGCTGCCGCTACCTGGCCAGCCGACCCTTGCCTACCTCAACGCGATCCAGTAGAGAAGCTGCCGCTACCTGGCCAGCCGACCCTTGCCTACCTCAACGCGATCCAGTAGAGAAGCTGCCGCTACCTGGCCAGCCGACCCTTGCCTACCTCAACGCGATCCAGTAGAGAAGCTGCCGCTACCTGGCCAGCCGACCCTTGCCTACCTCAACGCGATCCAGTAGAGAAGCTGCCGCTACCTGGCCAGCCGACCCTTGCCTACCTCAACGCGATCCAGTAGAGAAGCTGCCGCTACCTGGCCAGCCGACCCTTGCCTACCTCAACGCGATCCAGTAGAGAAGCTGCCGCTACCTGGCCAGCCGACCCTTGCCTACCTCAACGCGATCCAGTAGAGAAGCTGCCGCTACCTGGCCAGCCGACCCTTGCCTACCTCAACGCGATCCAGTAGAGAAGCTGCCGCTACCTGGCCAGCCGACCCATGCCTACCTCAACGCGATCCAGTAGAGAAGCTGCCGCTACCTGGCCAGCCGACCCTTGCCTACCTCAACGCGATCCAGTAGAGAAGCTGCCGCTACCTGGCCAGCCGACCCTTGCCTACCTCAACGCGATCCAGTAGAGAAGCTGCCGCTACCTGGCCAGCCGACCCATGCCTACCTCAACGCGATCCAGTAGAGAAGCTGCCGCTACCTGGCCAGCCGACCCTTGCCTACCTCAACGCGATCCAGTAGAGAAGCTGCCGCTACCTGGCCAGCCGACCCATGCCTACCTCAACGCGATCCAGTAGAGAAGCTGCCGCTACCTGGCCAGCCGACCCTTGCCTACCTCAACGCGATCCAGTAGAGAAGCTGCCGCTACCTGGCCAGCCGACCCTTGCCTACCTCAACGCGATCCAGTAGAGAAGCTGCCGCTACCTGGCCAGCCGACCCATGCCTACCTCAACGCGATCCAGTAGAGAAGCTGCCGCTACCTGGCCAGCCGACCCTTGCCTACCTCAACGCGATCCAGTAGAGAAGCTGCCGCTACCTGGCCAGCCGACCCTTGCCTACCTCAACGCGATCCAGTAGAGAAGCTGCCGCTACCTGGCCAGCCGACCCTTGCCTACCTCAACGCGATCCAGTAGAGAAGCTGCCGCTACCTGGCCAGCCGACCCTTGCCTACCTTACAGCGATCCAGTAGACGAGCTGCCACAGTCTGGCCACCGACCCTTGCCTACCTCAACGCGATCCAGTAGAGAAGCTGCCGCTACCTGGCCAGCCGACCCTTGCCTACCTCAACGCGATCCAGTAGAGAAGCTGCCGCTACCTGGCCAGCCGACCCTTGCCTACCTCAACGCGATCCAGTAGAGAAGCTGCCGCTACCTGGCCAGCCGACCCTTGCCTACCTCAACGCGATCCAGTAGAGAAGCTGCCGCTACCTGGCCAGCCGACCCTTGCCTACCTCAACGCGATCCAGTAGAGAAGCTGCCGCTACCTGGCCAGCCGACCCATGCCTACCTCAACGCGATCCAGTAGAGAAGCTGCCGCTACCTGGCCAGCCGACCCTTGCCTACCTCAACGCGATCCAGTAGAGAAGCTGCCGCTACCTGGCCAGCCGACCCTTGCCTACCTCAACGCGATCCAGTAGAGAAGCTGCCGCTACCTGGCCAGCCGACCCTTGCCTACCTCAACGCGATCCAGTAGAGAAGCTGCCGCTACCTGGCCAGCCGACCCTTGCCTACCTCAACGCGATCCAGTAGAGAAGCTGCCGCTACCTGGCCAGCCGACCCTTGCCTACCTCAACGCGATCCAGTAGAGAAGCTGCCGCTACCTGGCCAGCCGACCCATGCCTACCTCAACGCGATCCAGTAGAGAAGCTGCCGCTACCTGGCCAGCCGACCCTTGCCTACCTCAACGCGATCCAGTAGAGAAGCTGCCGCTACCTGGCCAGCCGACCCTTGCCTACCTCAACGCGATCCAGTAGAGAAGCTGCCGCTACCTGGCCAGCCGACCCTTGCCTACCTCAACGCGATCCAGTAGAGAAGCTGCCGCTACCTGGCCAGCCGACCCATGCCTACCTCAACGCGATCCAGTAGAGAAGCTGCCGCTACCTGGCCAGCCGACCCATGCCTACCTCAACGCGATCCAGTAGAGAAGCTGCCGCTACCTGGCCAGCCGACCCTTGCCTACCTCAACGCGATCCAGTAGAGAAGCTGCCGCTACCGGGCCACCCGCCCCTTGCCTACCTAAAGGGCTTTTCCCAGTAAAAGCTGCCGTCCCGGCCAGCCCCCCCCTTTGCCTACCTAAACCCCCGTTTTTTCCCAGTGGGAAAGCTCCGCAAATGGCCGCCGCCCCTTGCCTACCTAAACCGCGTTTTTTTCCGGGAAAAAAAGCTGCCCCCCCCTTTGGCCACCCGGCCCCTTTCCCTACCTAAACGCGTTTCCAAAGTAGAAAACGGCCGCTACCTGGCCCACCCGACCCTTGCCTTTTTTAACCGGATCCAGTAGAAAGCTGCCGCTCCGGGCCCAAGCCGACCCAGCCTACCTCAAGCGATCCATAGAAACCCTCCCGCTCCCGGGGCCACCCGACCCACCCTTTACCTCAACGGTTTTCCTTTAAAAGCGGGGCTCCCGGGCCCCACCCCGACCCAGCCTACCTAAACGCGATCCAGTAAAAAAAGCTGCCCCCCCCCCCGGCCCAACCCGGGCCCCTTCCTCCCTCCCGGTTCCAGTAAGAAGTGCCGTTTCCTGGCCAGCCGCCCCTTTGGCCTACCTAAACCGCGTTTTTTTCCCCAGTGAAAAGCTCCCCGGCTCCGGGCCCCGGGCCGCCCCTTTCCTACCTAAACCGGACCCAAATAGAAAAGTTTGCCCGCTCCCTGGCCAGCCCCCCTTTGCCTACCTAAACGGACCCAGTGGGAAAAGCTGCCCACCTCCACCGGCCACCCCGGACCAAGGGGCTGCCGCTCCGGGCCCCAGCCGACCCAGCCTACCTAAACCGCGATCCAGTAGAAAGCGGGCCCTCCTGGCCAGCCGACCCTTGCCTACCTCAAGCGTTTCCAGGAGAAGTCCCCCGCCCCCGGGCCCCACCCGACCCTTCCCAAACCTCAACGCGACCCCAGTGGAGGGGGCTGCCCTCCCGGGGAAACCCCACCCTCCCACCTAAACCCCCGAATCCAGTAGAAAAAGCTCCGCTCCTTTTGGGCCACCCGATTTTTTGCCTCCCCTCAACCGATCCAGTAGACAAGCTGCCACTCCCTGGCCAGCCGACCCTTGCCTACCTCAACGCGATCCAGTAGAGAAGCTGCCGCTACCTGGCCAGCCGACCCTTGCCTACCTCAACGCGATCCAGTAGACGAGCTGCCACAGTCTGGCCAGCCGACCCTTGCCTACCTTACAGCGATCCAGTAGACGAGCTGCCACTACCTGGCCAGCCGACCCATGCCTACCTCAACGCGATCCAGTAGAGAAGCTGCCGCTACCTGGCCAGCCGACCCTTGCCTACCTCAACGCGATCCAGTAAACAAGCTGCCGGTCCTGGACAGCCGACCCTAGCCTACCTCAACGCGATCCAGCAGACGAGCTGCCACTCCCCGGCCAGCCGACCCTATCCTACCTCACCATAACTCAGTACAGTAGCCACAACTCTCATCGCCCATTTCTGGGCCACCTCACCGTGATCCAGTATAGTAGCCACCGCTTCGCGGCTGACCGAAGCTACCCTACGTCACCATGATCCAGTACAGATGCCACTACTCACCCGCTTATTCTAGCCTACTTCACTGTGACCCAGTGCAGTAGCTCCCCGCAAAGCCGACCGTAGCCTATGAAAATCTTACCTAACATCCCCAGAAGTACATGATTATAATGGAAATGTACCATTATTTTTGTGGTCTGCTGGTGTGAGAACGCATGGAGTGGCCACGTATAAGGGATATTTGGCAGTGGGGCGAACTCTTACAGCATATTTCTAATTTCTTTCACTGGAAACATGAAGCTTCAAAAGGACCCGGTGGTCTGTTAGTGTTTGTATGTTGGAAATCTAAAAGAAAAAAAAAAATTTTCAAATGAGCTAAACCGCCAATTTACCAAAACCATGTTAACTGTAATAATGTGAATGGCGGTGGGTTACACATTCCAGGATGAATAATCATAAGGTGTCATCTGAGTGAACAGTAATATACTTCGAAGTGTCTGTCTACAGAGTTCATAGGTTTTCTACATTTTCTAGCTGTGCTAATTATACTAAGTACACCTAACTCTAGTTCACCACTCACTCTACATTGGTTACAACCATTAATCTCCAAATGTTACTCATACCTGGCTAGAAATAAGACCTTTGTTTATGCAAACATCATTCAACTCCCGAGCCGTGAGCACGAAGCCAGCTGGCAGCTACCGAGCCGACGACCTGACACCTGTGGCCACATATCCTCACCTTTCCACCACCACAAGACTTGTGTCAGCAAATTGGGTTTGACCCTGAGTATCTCAGTGACCAGTACCTTACCTATTCTCTAGTCACCTGAAGTCTCCTCCACCACTGCACTTCCCGGAACCCTTAACACGATACTGTCACTCAGCGCGACGAACCAGGAAATGAACGTATGAACCAGAAACACAGTAATTTTCGGTATTGGAATGAACGCGCTCGTCGGCCATCTCGAAGTTGAAGCGGGGCTTTATTGTATGGCAAGGCGTTGTTTCAATCCAATGAAATGACTTGCATGGCCTTTTATCGTTTTGTAACATTCATTTTTGACTATATACTTACTAATATTCCATGTACTTGTGCTACATGCGTGTGTTACTAAATGTTTATGTAGGAAAATTACTCTTGTTCAATAATAAAGTATTTAAAGTATATATTTTGAATGTCAGTCCGTCCAAGTCAGAGTCAATGTAACAATTCGGATTCAGACGTAGTCCACGTTTATAATATATTCCGACTCTTCTGACGTCAGTCAATTTCTAAACAATGTTTTACTTGTTTGTCTTTTTACGGTAAACCACGACTGAGACAAAATGTGATCTTAGGAATACACTTTGTCCTCGACGATGGAAATATATCTTAATCGCGATTACAGATACTACATCTCTGAAGACGGCCATAGCCAGAATCAAGGCACCTATATCACCATTTACCACACTCACCATAGAAAATGGAATTTCGCCCATGGTTTTCAATGACCCCATATGTATTTATAGTACTTCCCTAACGTATGATAATAAGCGGACACAGAATCAACAGAAGTGTGTCAACAGACCAGACTCAAACATGAGCAATATGCTCGACCTTGCTTTTAATGTGGTATTTCCCAAAACAACCTTTGTCGACGGGAATTTCCAAGACACGTATGCGAACTGTTGTGGTCGATTTATTTATTCTACGATGTCCGAGGAGGCAGCAGCAGGGGCACCTGAATACCCTAATCAAGGCATCTTGTTAACGAGTATATACGTGTGCGTACGTCTTGACGTACGACTGTGCACTACGACGGCTTGTTCTCTGAGAAACGTAAGGTATTCCCTCCCTGTCAAACGAGAACGACTGTAGCATCAGAGCCGCTTTTTCCAATGATGTCTCACCAGCTGACATACGTCAGCACCTCGCAGCCTGGCGAGTGTTGGTCCGTTTCCTGCTGCTGACACAGGACGTCAGCGCACTCCGACTGACAATGAAGCCCGACACATGCAGGGTGTCAGCCACCACCACTCCCTGACAGCAGGGTGTCAGCCACCACCACCCCCTGCAGTGGCTCTCTCCTTGGGAGACTACGTCAACTCGCTTCCTAACACATAACCTACCGACTAATACCTTAAGCTCATATCACTCCCTAAAAGCTAAATGTAATCGCCAGTCATGGACCAAAAATATATAATTCCCAAAGTGAAGCTTATTTTGATGACCTGTGGAGCTCGATAGAGCTGCCAAATATCGTTTGGCATTGTTCAGCATAAACTCAAGAGTAAGGCTTTACTTTGGTTACCTGTGGTGCCCTCAACAGCAAAATAAAATAGTCTGGCGAAGCCAGAGTAAAGTCACCAAGGTGCAGCTTTTCTTTGATGACCCATGTAGCACGCACAAGTGTTAGCCAGAGGAAAATTCCTATAGTAAAACTTTAATTCGACGACCCACATATGTGTCCCACAAAACCTATATAAAACAGTCTACCGTTAGCCTATATAAAAGACTGAATGTAAAGCTTTACTTTGACGACCCATAAGACATGCAAGTGGAAAATAGTCGTCTGGCATTAGCTAGAACAAATGTCCTAAAGGGACGCTTTAGTTTGGCGTCGTTGGTTCATTCCTCGACAATCTACTTCGACTAATTCGTTTATACATATATTGCGGCTTCCTACCTTACACACTACAAATGTGAAAAGAAAGCGTTACTCACTCTCGACAGGCGTCGGTGGCTCAGTCTGTGATACACGTCAGTAGCTTACTTCAACAAACGTTACTTCGACGAACTCAAAAACTCTGCTCACTCTCCAACAGTCATCGATGAGCTTCGTCTCTTAACACACGTGTGTCGGTAGCTCACTTCATGGCAAACCAAATACGATTCTCTCTCTCTGACACGCAACGGTATGGCTTCTTACATGACACTAAAAACACTGCTCACTCCCTGATAGACGTCGGTGGCATAGTGTCTGATACACATCGGTAGCTCACTCCCAGATACACTACAAGGCCTAACTCCGTTACGATTACTTCCTGCCTGACACACACGCTTCAGAGGCAAAAATACGTAGGTGGTTTTGTCTGTAACATACGTGGGTAGTTCACACCATGACACAATACATGACTAACGCCCTGATGCACAAGGCTGGCTTCCTACCTCACACTACTACAGTGGCGACAACATAAAACCGCTGCTCACTTCCTAACAAACTACCGTGGCAAACAATGGCTGCTTACGCTGACAGATTCTCTGGGATTGTCTCTAGCACACGTCGGGCCACCTCACTCTAGGGCACACTATTCCCACTAACTACATGGCACACAAGGGCGGCTTCCTATCTGACGACGGAGGAACGCTACTCACTCCCTCACAGACGTCAGTGACTTCGTTTCGACCACACGTCGTGGGCTTATGCCCCGATGTACGATAGTTTACTACAGCGGTCTGTTGTTCTCTGGCACACGACGATAGGTTCTCTCCCCCCCTCGACAATGACAAACAACAACGCCCGACTCGTCCTCTAAAATCAAAGCCGTTCAATTTCAAACGACGATCTCACCAACTGACATGCATCTGCACCTCATATCCTAGCGCATTGGCACGTCCCTTCCTGATACACGGCGGTGGATCACTCCAAGACAGAGGAAGACGCATGACACAACCAGCGAGTCATTCGCTAACACGCAACAGTCTTGCTGCCACGCGCCGGGTTTAATGTCTCTCTCTCTCTCCCTCTCTCCCTAGAGTGCTACGGCAACTCACTCTCCGACACAAAATTATGGCCTCCCGGCTAACAATACCATGAGAGCATAGCGCTCCCTGAGGAACCAAATGCTCCCTATCGTGACATAAGTCACAGGGAGGGTCCCAGTCTGCCACATAACGTCATGTCAATCATTTATGTCGGTGGTTCACGCCTCGACTCGACGAAGGTTTACCCCCCTATGAAACTTACACGCGAAGGAGGTACCACCCTCCTTGACTCGACGAGGGTTTACCCTACTATCAAACTTACACGAGAAGGAGGTACCACCCTCCTTGAGGCAAGACGCTTGAGTGCTCTCATGACGGCTTCCTCCCTCCCTCTTGCGACGTCAGCAGGCGACTGAGGGTGACGTGGTCCTCGACGGTGATCGGAGAGTCATCATATCCAACCCGTTGTTTGACCGGAATTCTGGAAATGAACGGTGTCTTAATTTTCATTTCAGCTTGAACACATTAAGGCATATTTTTCTATTGACATTAAGTTAAATTACGACATGTTGTATGTAACACCTACCAATGTTTGTGTGTGGGTCATGATAGATCTGAAGTCATGGGTACATTATAGTTTAATCTATTATCATCCATCTTTATATATATGCTTCAAATTGGTGGCAACTGCGAGGACAAAAGCCTCTCGCTAGCAATGTTATCCTTACAATTTTTGATCTGTGAAACGTTAGGGTAAACAAGATGCAATTGTATGTCATCATTTACCAGTAAAAGGAGCATCAAAAGCTGGTCTCTTATTGTTTGTATACTGCAAATACAAAAGGTAGGTAGTCATTATTCCCATGTTGAGCTAAACTGCTAATTAAGGCAAACAACCATATAACTGTAATAACCTATATGGTGGGGTCAGACGTTCCAAAAGACTGTGAACAATTAAAAGCTGTTGCCTAAACGAATCGTAATATAAACCAAAGTTTCAAAACGAATTACTTTAATCTACATTTTTCTTGCTGTAGGAACTACAGAGTTGTCCACACTTCCACCATGTTCACCTATAGTTGACCAGTCATTCACCAGTGGTTACAGCCAATGGTCTCCCATGACTCATTAACCTGGCTATACATAAAACCTTTTTATTTATGGAGCAATCAACTCCAAGCGGAGGCCACGAAGCCGGCAGACTACGTTTGTTGTTTGTTGGCATTTACGGCCATCAACCTATGAGGAAGGTCATTAGGACCTGTAATCCTATCTAGTATGTGATTTAAGTCACACCTAAATACCTATCTTAATAAAACATAGAAAAAGATAGAGAAATTTTAATCATATGATAAAGATGAATTGTAATTAGAAACAATGGGAAAAAAAGATTTTGTGGGTATTGAGCCAACGTGGCGGCAAACACAGCCCAGTCGGCACAGCAGCCACAGTTGCAGTTTACCCAAGAGTGCGAGGAGATAGGACAGACAAAAGATAGTCCTCCACCACGTCATGCACGCCAGCTCAACCCAATGGCGCAGCTGCCCCGGAATACAACCACCTCCTCTCAGGTCCGACCGTCTAATGTGAGGAGACATGTCCACTCACCATGCGACCAGGCTAAGTAGGAGGAGTAGCCTCACACCGAAGCCAATCCCCGCCACAGAGAACCACCAACGAACCACCTTACAACATCTGGATCAATTCTGTTTCTCTGAGGAAGACCATTAATTTGTCAATAGTACTCTTGTCCCAGAGTACACTGACAATGTTAAATCAGATGTTTTTCTTGTAATAATCTGTTAAGTATATCTGGCGATGACGAGGATAAATCAATTGCCGAGATATTGCCAGTCCGGTCATCTACACGAGTTCCACTATCATCGTTCAGAAGAGTGAGGTTGGCATCGATTATAAAATTAACCATTTGCTTCTCCCTGGCGTCTGCCCGGATACTTCCCCACTGATAATGATGAACATTGAAGTCTCCTAAAACTACTTTACGGTGAGGTATTGATTAACAAGCCAATTTGACTCATCATTATCATGTGCGTTTGAACTGGAGCAATATATCCAACAATATGGCCAGGTATGTATCATTAAATTTCATTCTACATGCGCCATGGTCTAGATTAGATTTAAAGTCACTCGTGTGTGAGGCAAATTTTGGTGTACATAGATAGCTACCCGACGATTCTCGTCTCTTCTATACGAGTGTTAGCTATCTACAACGGAACAGTCTTCGACTGTGCCGTTTAGAAGTGTCTCTTGTAAACAGATCACGGCAGGCCTATACAGTGCAAGCAACATTTGTAGTTGTGCTTGCTTTTGCCTAAGGCCTATACACTACAATTCCAATGAATTATATTGAACGTGTTGGTTTAAGAGTTATTTAACCGACCAGGTTTCTTAGCCCGTTTATGTCTAGACTTGGGCGAGTCCCAAGGCGACCATACATGGTCCCTGGATGTGGATTGTCTGGCATCCACCAAGTTTATGTCCTCCAACGAAGAAGACCTGTGAACCACAGGCCTCCTAGTGGGAGGTACCGGAACAATGACGTGCCACGTAGTTTTATTCCAAGTTTAGTCAGGTATAAAGATAAGTTAGTTTTGTTCTTTTTCCTTCCTGTAGGACGGAGAGAGGATGTGGTATTGGCATAGGATTTATTATTAGGTGTAGGTCTAGGGTTAGGTGGAGCTGGATATTTGGAACTGACGATCGAGGTGTCACAATGATTGTGTCGACATTGTTCGCATAACCGGATTACATTTCAAAGCCGACGCGTAGGATTCATTAAGTTTAGAGGTTTCACGAGACTCCTTAACCCTCCTCCTACCCTCACCATAAGAGATGTTATTTTGTGTCTTGACTGCACAGACGGCCTTCTCAAACTGGAACCTGGGACAGGCCCGTTCCCAGCTAGGGTGGTTGCCATCGCAGTTAACACACAACATCCTATTAGCCATACAATCCTCAGCGGTATGACCCTCCTTAGCACACTTCCCTCCCACATTTGGCAGAAAGAGTGCAACGCTTTAAGGGGCGGCCAAATTCCTAGCATTTAAAGCAACGTAAGGCATTCGGAATGTCGGGACGAACTTGACATCGCATGTAACCAATAGAGATATTGTCCGGTAGCCGGGCTTTCTCGCAGGTTAGGTTAATCAGGGGAGTTCTACGCCGTTGGCCATTGATAACTTTGGTGATGAACCTGGCAGCGATAACGTCCTCGTTTGCTAGTTCCTTCACAATGTCGTCCTCTGACATATCCATGACATTAGTGCAGTAGATGACTCCCTGCATGAATTCATGGCTATTGGTATCGAGACCACAACGTCAACATGAATATGGAACTTCGTCAACTTAAGTAGTTCCTCCACCTGTTTCGTCAACTTAACAGCAAATCACCACTAACCAGTTTCCTGACCGTCTCAACATGTCCAAACCAACATCCAATGACCTTCCTGATTAGGAAGGAATTGAGGGAAGGCAAGAGTCGTTGCTACGGTCGTATGGGCGAAAACAAAAACAGCGTTTCTTCTTTTTTATGGAGGGTCCGTCACCACTACCCCCTACGGGGGCAGTGGATGGCTTACCTGGGTCCATCCTAAAGGGGCCTAACCTCAAAATCTGGAATGGCAAACCACCCCAGATAGTGGGAAAAAAAACTAGCTATCCCGAAAAAAAAAATCGGGCAATTGTTTTATGCAGAAAAATTTCAAGGCGGAGCCGGTCGTACGAAGGCCAGGCGGAGTTCTCCTGCGAACACCTGTCAATGAAAGATCGATTTTGCATAGAACAACCTTATAAAAGATATTGATGAACAATAACTTTCAAAACTAAGCAAGGGTAGTGACAACGCAGGGAAGAATAGCAACAACCTAGCTCTGAAAGAAGGGCAACAGCTCCGTACAGGTCAGTAGCTGGTACGAGACTGTGGTCGGAACAGCTACGACTGCACATTCCCCTGCGCAATGTCACTGCGCATGTAGTTATGGCTACCGCCGCCCTCCGCTAAGGAGCAGTGGTGGCTTGCCTGACTGGCGTTTCTCAGTATGTTTATCCTGATCCCAGCCCTGAGCATACGGACAAGTAGCAAATTATTGCAATAATTTTAAAAAATCACTTCCTTTGTAAACACTACACCGAGTGAAAAACACCCCTATAAAGACTACAGTTAAAAAACGATCGTACAAGGCTACCGGAAGCAGCACTTCACATATAATCAACACTAGTAAACATACTAGTGTCAAATGGGTAACTGATGATAGAAAGGCTGAAAGTAGAGAGTTGATCATGGCATTCTAGACGAAACCAAAATGGCATCCTAGCTAGGAGCTGTGTAATCCTTCCTACGTATTGATACGTGGAATAAAAGCTCATGGAAGCCCCACTTGTCAAGGAAAAATGCACAGAAACTTTGCCATAATGCTAAGCAAAGCCTGACTTACCGAAAAGATGAGTAGACGCTACGACACCAGGCAACACAGACTTGAAATACACAGCGTAAGAACACATTCGTCTTGGGAGACGTGACAAATAAGACTGCAAATGGCGGCCGAGCTCAGAGAGAAACACATACAAAGAAGCGCAACTTAAAGACTTTGACATACTGATTTTTGTGATGCTGGCAGTAAAGCCATCTGGAGGTCGATTAAGAACTATTAGAAAACGGGAAATATACACCTTAACTACCAAAGAAAACGGGAAACCGAAAGATAATTGTAAGCTATTCATATCTGCCATAATTTCTGCAGGGAATAAAGTCCTTTGTTCTACTTTTATGTGGTATAAATGTTATGTTTTGCTTTAGCAATGGGAAAAACTTAATACAAACTTGACGTTTTGTTAAATGACAGAATTTTCTTCATGCCTCAGGAACATATTCTTTTTTATTCGTTTTCCTTTCTGGAATTTGTACTGGTAATTCATTGTAATTTAGATTTCCCTAATACTCTTACATTTCACCTCATTCTTAAATACCGTGATAAAAAAGGAAACAATTGATCGTGTGATATTCATTTGGTGCAAAACAGTATCGATTAATATATATGAGAACATATTTTGTTCTCACCTTATGATAGACTATGTACATGCATATTTTGAATTGCTGAAAACGTATGGAAAACTTCTTGTATGAGAAATACATACTGTTTATATAATAAGAGATGTAGTAAAGTATTTAGTCATCTTTGTATATTTCCTTTTGTATCTCTTTTGTATCTCTGAAAAATGTTAAAGATTCTGTATTTCTTTTTTGTTATTATCCTTATTCTACTCAGAATTTATATGCTTCTCACTGTTGGGAACACATAGATATATCATTGTATCTACATTTTTTCTCAGCAAAATTTCATAAGCATTAGCACACAGTATCCCTCTTATAATCACTGTTTCAACATTATACCGAAATATTTGCTTCCAATTCCTTCGTATAACTTTATTGTTTTTAGTACGGTAAGAGCAATGCTTATCTGTAGATATCTGTGGTATATGTATACAACTGTACATAGTGTCATTATCTTCTGTGGATGAAAGTAGAACTTATCTCTATACCATCAACTTCTACGATGGTCTAGTGACATTCATCCTCATTCATCATCTTAACCGTTAAAATGTACCTCAGACATTTCAGTTAGAGAGAGTGTAATATCTATCAAGCTGAAGGTAGGAGAAGGCTGCAAGTGGTTAATGCAAACCACTGAACCAAGTGCTGCTGTAGTACGGTTTAGTATCTGAGCAGCAAGGTGTATACTTAACTGAACACTGCTGATATTATGGAAATAGGTTACAATTATGCCACACGATTTCCCCATTATGATATTCACTTGGATACTCTTATCACTATGGATTTGTCCTTGTCGTAAGCAGGACATGGATACACTCCATCATTCGTCAGCAGTAAAGTTGGCCGATACTCAAATCATTGATTTCTTTCTCTTTACTGACGACTCTTCGATCGTATCACACTGGTGCGTTACTATGTGTTGGTGGGAGGTTCTGCGTTTAATACAGCTTAAAAACAATAGACATAAAATCAAACAAGTAAAAGATCAAATATCTTATTGTAATCGTTATCACTCGATCATAATTTCATACAGCTGGAGAGACAAACAAAAATGTTGGTGGCCGCCATTTAATTCACAACTGGGCAAGAACAACCCTCCATAGCAACTTGAATAAATCACATACATATATTTTCCTCTACATATCGTATAAGTAAACATTGTCCTCTGCTTATCATTGACACTAATGTATACTAAGCAATAATAAACTTATCAATTTCTAGAGACAAATAAAACCCAACTTTTAGGTACAATTCAATACCCTGTCCAGCCTGCAGAGTTCCCCTGAAGGGCGTGGACATGGTTCAGTAGTTGATGGCTACACTTCTCGTCTCCTGGTGGCCAAGAGTACGCCATTTCTGCCCAAATATGTTCAATGACAATCAGGTCCACTCCTTTGCTGGCCTAGTCCAGGAGCTGTAGGGTGTCTTGTTCCTAGGGACCAGCGTTTAACAACACGAGCAGTGTGGACGGGGCACCTGTCGCTAATAGAAATGACAGGCCAAGCAGGGAGAGGTAAACCCCTCGCTCGCAGAGACGGTAAGAAACGTTCCTCCAGCAGTTACTGCAACAGTGGTTGCAGTAAAGCGACTTCCAATGTGGAAAACGTCACCCAGGCCATGTAATGTCACTTTCCTCTAGATGCAGTAGGTAAAGTGACATGAACGGGCCTCCTCGCTCATGTTGGCTCGGTCATTTGTGCCTGTGGAACATTGTATGATTTTAACGTTTATTGCAGTGGTTCGGCAGGATTTATATAATTTGTGGTGTATAAACAGTATATCATTAATATTTGGGTATCCGCATGAATTTCTTATTACCATAAATACAGCGTTGTAAGTCTTTGAACAGCAACAAATCATTAACTTCCTGCCTGGTACAGTTCCTCCTCCAGCAGTGAACCTTGCCATGAGAGTTGGAGACACACATCACCTCCGTGAACACTGCTTCAGACCAGAATCTGAGTTTCGCTCGGGATGTGTGTGCTGTTCCCTCAAGCGTTCATTCCTCTCGGGAGTTCTGTGGTGTGTTCCTTTGTCGTGCAATATTCGCCTGCCACTCAACGGGGAGACGTCTTATGCCCATCACGTTCGCTGGAAGGGGGTTACCTTTGCAGCTCCTGTTCTCTCTGCCAAACAATAAAACACAATCATGTTCACAAGGAATGGATACAGTCGGTTGCCTAAATTGAAAATTTCAATTTCAATTGTCAAGTTTAGATAGTTATAAGCCTAATTTCACAACTTTTACATAATCTACATAATATCTTTAGTATGAAATTGTGGTTACAATAATGATGATAATATTTCCAGATATATTGCCTACTTCATTGTTATCAAGGCTTAGCCATACTCAAATATAGTCACCCGAAGTATTTGGCTGCTAATAAACTCTGATGCAGGGACCTCATTCTCTATGCAGCCTTCATTATTGCTGCCATTTCCCCACTCCTTTTCACAGACACTCATAACTTCCATTAAGTTGTTAAGGTTACTGCTCTCCACCACCCGTATGGACAAAACATTATCAAGGATCATGCGACCTCTGAGCACCAACCTCTCGTCACTCCGGTTCACCTTAGCCTACCTCAGCGCGCGATCCAGTAGACAAGCTGCCGCTCGCCGGCCAACCGACCCTAGCTACCTCAACGTGATCCAGTAGACAAGCTGCCACTCCCTGGCTAGCCGACCCTAGCCTACCTCAGTGCGATCCAGTAGACAAGCTGCCACTCCCTGGCCAGCCGACCCTAGCCTACCTCAGTGCGATCCAGTAGACAAGCTGCCACTCCCTGGCCAGCCGACCCTAACTACCTCACCCAGATCCAGCAGATGAGCTGCACCTCCCTGGCCAGCCGACCCTAGCCTACCTCAGTGCGATCCAGTAGACAAGCTGCCGCTCGCCGGCCAACCGACCCTACCTACCTCAGTGTGATCCAGTAGACGAACTGCCGCTCGCCGGCCAACCGACCCTAGCCTACCTCAACGCGATCCAGTAGACGAGATGACCGCTCCTCGCCCAGCCGACCCTAACATACCTCAACCAGATCCAGCAGACGAACTGCACCTCCCCAGCCAGCCGACCCTAGCCTACCTCAGTGCGATCCAGTAGACAAGCTGCCGCTCCCTGGCCAGCCGACCCTAGCCCACCTCACCGCGATCCAGTAGACGAGCTGCACCTCCCCAGCCAGCCGACCCTAGCTTACCTCAGTGTGATCCAGTAGACGAGCTGCCGATCGCCGGCCAACCGACCCTAGACTAGACTAGACACAAGATGCCAAATTCATGGTTTAATTTAAAGCTCGCTCCTTGATAAGCAAGATCGGCTCGCTCCCTGATAAGCAAGAATGACTCGCTCACTGATAAGCAGGAACGACTCACTCCCTCATAAGCAAGAACGACTCAATTCCTGATAAGCAAGAACGGCTCGCTCTGATAAGCAAGAACGGCTCGCTCTGATAAGCAAGAACGGCTCGCTCTCTGAAAAGCAGGAACGGCTCGCTCTCTGATAAACAAGAAGGACTCGCTCCCTGATAAGCAAGACCGACTCGTTCCCTGATAAGCAAGAACGATTCACTCCCTGACAAGCAAGAACGACTCACTCCCTGATAAGCAAGAACGACTCGTTCCCTGATAAGCAAGAAAAACTCACTCCCTGATAAGCAAGAACGACTCACACCCTGATAAGCAAGAACGACTCGTTCCCTGATAAGCAAGAACAACTCACTCCCTGATAACAAGAACAGCTCGTTCCCTGATAAGCAAGAACAACCCACTCCCTGATAACAAGAACAGCTCGCTCCCTGATAAGCAAGAACAACCCACTCCCTGATAGCAAGAACAGCTCGCTCCCTGATAAACAAGACCAACTGACTCCCTGGTAAGCAAGAACGGCTCGCTCTCAGATAAGCAAGAACGACTCGCTCCCTGATAAGCAAGAACGACTCGCTCCCTGATAAGCAAGAACGACTCGCTCCCTTATAAGCAAGAACGACTCGCCCTGATAAGCAAAAACGGCTCGCTCCCTGATAAGCAAGAACGACTCTCTCCCTGATAAGCAAACACGGCTCGCTCCCTGATAAGCAAGAAAGACTCGCTCTCTGCAACATCAAAGTCGCTCTTTCCAATGATGTCTCACCAGCTGACATACGTCAGCACCTCACAGCCTGGCGCATGCTGGAACGTCTCCTCTTGACACAGGAGACGTCAGCGCACTCCAAGACTGACGACGACGCCTGACACATGCCGGCGCAATCCCCTCACTGACAGCTGTGTGTTGTCAGCCACCGCCACACGCTCGGTGGTGTCTACTCCCTTGACTCCCTACAGTGGTCCTCTCCCCCTCCCTGGGAGTCTACGGTAACTTGCTCCCTCTCACACAACCTCCCTCAAGATCACATCATTCCCTGATCACCAACGCCCCGCCCCGCCCCGCTCTCTGACACAAGTGGGTAAGCTCACGCCACGACCCATCCAAGGTTTTTTCCTCCCCCTTCGTCAAACTTACCCCCTGACGTATGAAGGAGGGGCACAGGTCCTGACAGGCGACGGACGGGTGGGTGGGTGGGTCGCTCCTCCTCCCTCCTGACGGAGTGCTGTCATATTGGCTGACTGTCTCTGATGACGCCAGCTGACAACGGAGGCTGACTGGTCTGTTCGGCAGTTAAGACTACCTACTCCCAACTCCGGAGTTTCACTGGAACTCAGCAAATGACCATCGTGCTAGTGTCCTACATTAATAGAAATATCTTGAATAGGCATATTAATGTTGTTATATTTACTTAGATTAACCTATTTTGTATTTAACATTTCCCAGCGTTTCTGTATTGGAAATAAGAGATTTTAAGTCATGGGTGTATTACACCTCCTCACTTTACTACTTTTGAAAATTATTCTTAAAATTAGCTGCATATTACAATATAAAATTTCTCGATAACAATTCTAGTCTATCCATTTCTGTTAATCTATCCTTCCGTTTTCTTCTAATAGCACAAGGAGCATCAAAAGCTACCCATTGGTCTTGTTACTGTATGTATATTGCAAACCCTAAACAAAATTAGCCATTTCGATGGTGAGCTAAACTGGTAATTCATCCAAACAACTGTGTAATTGTAATAACCTGTATGCCTGGGTCACACGCTCCAAGACGACCAATCACAAGCTGTCACTTGAACGAATGATATACGCTAAATTGTCTGCCTAGTGACGTCATACATTTTCTATGTTCGGCCTGTGGTAACTACAAAATGAAACGTCATCTCTTCCCAGGACTACCTGAAATGAACACAGTTCATCAATCATTCAACAACTGGTTACAACCATTACAAATGGGACTCACAAACCTGGCTACAAGTACAACCTTTTGTTTATAGAAATATCAAGCATCTCCTAGCCGAGAACACGAAGCTAGCTGGGAGCTACCTAGCAAGCTGGGAGCTACCAAGCCTGGTAGACAGCTAGGTAGGAGCTACCTAGCTGGCTGAGAGCTACATAGCTTGGCTGAGAGCTACATAGCTTGGCTGACAGCTAGCAAAGAGCTACCTAGCTGGTTGACAGCGACATAGCTTGGCTAAAAGCTAGGTAGGAGCTATCTAGCTGGCTGACAGCTATATAGCTTGGCTGGCAGCTACCTACTAACCGTCTGAAAGCTAAAGGTCAGGTTGACAGTCGCCAGTGGCCACTCCTGCTAACTTTCTAACCCTCACTAGTCTCACTCACCTGAGTGGCTCAGTGACCAGCGCCGTACCTCTGTAGTTCCCTGGGTGACGGCTCCACCATGAGTCTTGCCGGACCACACAACCCTAAGTCTCCACCACAACCGAACAAATAAAGCCGCAGGAGCCAACAATGTAGTCATTAGTCACGGTTCCGAACATCGTAATGAACATAGGCGTTGTCTCAATCCGGCAAAATGACTTGCATACCATTTATGTAACGTTCGGTTTGCACTACATACTACATAAAGTGGCCAACAGAGTGGCGTGGAGGCGTCCAAAAATATACAGGGAAATTGAAGGTTTTATTTATATCCCCTTTAGCTGCGCTGAACACCATTACAGGTGAATAGCGGCATCTAAAGGGAACGAGACAAATTGAAGGTTTACTTAAAAGACCCATTGGGTGCGCCAAATCCAATAGAGTGCCATGGCGGAATACAAAAATAAAAAGAGAAATTAAAGGTTTAATTTAGATCCACTTTGGCGGCGGCAAAGGCAATTAAATGAGGATAGCGGCATCCAAAGGCAAACAGATAAATGAAAAGTTTACTTTAATACCCCTTTGGGGATGCCAAAGGGCAAGAGAGTGGCGTGGAGGCATCCAAAAATTTAGAGGGAAATTAAAGGTTTAATCTAAATGCCCTTTGGCGTCTTCAAAGGCCTTTACAGGGGAATAGTGGCATCTAAAGGGAAAGAGACAAATTAAGAGTTTACTTAAAAGACCCTTTGGGGGTGCCAAAGTCCAATACAGTGGCATGGTGGCATCCAAAATTTAAAAGACAAATTAAATTCAATTCCAAATTCAATTTCTATGACACAAAACCTTAAGAACTATGACTATTAACCTGAGGCTCTTAAATGACCCAGTTTCTAACATAAAAAGTGAGCATCATTGGAAGCTGACTAATTGCAGTCATTACTGAGGATTAACCCCCATCCGCAGGAGGGAGGGGGCGCGGCGGAGTGTCCCTGGGAGGTGGGAGGAGCCAGAGGGCAGCGGCGGAGGATGAAGCCACGCCCCTGGGCGATGGGAGGAGCCCTAAGGAGGCGGAGGAGGGTGGCCATGCGCCTGAGTCACGCATCTCCTCCCTCACCTGGCCTTACTCACGCCAACATTCGTCCTCACCCTCGCCCTCGCCTCCATACTCATCGTCGGTGTTACACCGACCGTGAGGTGAGGGAGCTGAACAACTATCAGTGGATCTCATTCACGAGAGGAGCATCGACGCCTCTAGCGAGAGCTGAACCTTTGAATGGCTACAATAGAAGCGCTGGATCAGAGTTCGATCCTTCCTGTGTCATGGCTTCGGACCAAGTAAAACACACACACACACATGGGCTCCTGTGGTGCAGTGGTAAGCACTAATGACCATGAGCCAGCATGGGGGTAGGCCCGGCAAGAGTTTGACATCTTGGGCGTGACAGTTGGTCCACATCCAACCCAGGTGTTCATCCTCCCCCTCGGTAATGGTCGACGAATGGGTACCTGGCTTAGGCTGAGGTGTGTGTGTGTGTGTGTGTGTGTACGTAGATAAGAGTAAAGGTCTTTCTTTCTTTCAAACTATTCGCCATTTCCCGTGTTTGCGAGGTAGCGTTAAGAGTAAAGGTATGGTACATATATATAATGTATGAGACGGGGCAACATAAGTGTAAAACTTTCTCTTATAAATCACCAATAGTAATCACACCCTCACAAATAGATCTATATTCCGATAGACAGCATTCACAACAAATCTTCATATTTATCTTCCTTATCAGTCATAAGTTTCAAGTAATTGGGTTAAATTGATTACTCAGATTTAGTGATATAAGAGCTTATCAAACATTAGCTTCTCATAAAATCAGGTACACTAGATGACTACAGCATTGCCTGGTCACTGTATTAGGTTACAGGATATAGGAGCAAAGTTGGTGAGCAGTGGGATCGAGCATGGGATCGAGCACTGCACTTTACCAGCTCTTAAGATGTAGTCTTATCAACATCAAGAAAGACGTTCCCTTTACATCCGACGACCACGACCTCCAAGCATTACAAATGTGGGTCATCCTGCTTTGCTGAGGGCGAAGCCGATTGTATCGGCAGGTGTTGATATCTCGCGGGGGTGTGGCAGCAGACCGACTTGGAAACAAGAGAGAGGGAGGTGTAATAACGCAGGACGTGTTGTAAGAGAGTTATTTATTGGGCAGAAGATTCACACTGGAGATGGTAGACTAGAGTGCTCGTCAATGGATGATGACTATACTTAAGAGTTCTACAGACTTCCTACTGGAAAAAGATGTAAGAGTTACACTGTGAGGATCATACATGCAACGTCCCTGAGAGGCAAGACAAGGTGTATGGCACACCACTACCCTAAACGCAACATATCTCATTTTTTTTTTTACGTTGGAGGCTCCAGCTACGGGCAAAAGTCCACAACAAAGCTGAGTCTTAAGTTAAATATAAAGAGGTTAACAAATGGGAAAAAGAAGAGACAAGGAAAAGTATTTATTAATTTTGAAGGAAGTGGTAAACCTGTGCTTTATCCAGTGCCAGATCATAATTATTGGGAAAGACATGAGAATATGAGACGACAGAAAGTTCCAAAGCTTCGAGATGTAAGGAAACAGTCATCAAAACGGCCCATCCTCGAGTTGCCAACGACCACAAGGTAACCATGTGATGCAGCATGCTTGCTAAAAAGTATTGCCTGGTGTAGCTAGTGGTGGGGGCACACAAGCAGCCAGCGCTCTTGTGCAAAAACCAAAGTAATACCTATAGAAGAGGGAAAGTGAACCAACATTGCGGCGTAGGGTAAGTGGGTTAAGTCTTGAAGTTAGGCTGGGAGAGTTTAATACGTTGGACCGCTTTCGACTCAGCTCTTGTCAAATAAGAATGCAGAAATAGAACCACCCTAGATGTGAGAGCAGTACTCCATACAAGATCGGAACAATCCTTTGCATAAACAGAGCAACTGTTCGGAAGAAAAGAAATTTCGACATCTTAACAGGACTCACAGTTTCTTAGATGCAGACTTATCTATTTCCGTAAACGTTGGATTTCCAAATTAATGTGGATGTTAAAGTGATACCAATTATGCTCACCGAGTTAAGGGGTGGAATTACATAACCATCGAAGGAGAGAGGAAAGTTGTGGGAAATTGGCGAAAGATGGCCAAAAATTGGGTTTGGGAGGCATTGAAGTTCAGCAGATTTTGTCTACTAAACAGAGATATCCTGTCCAAATCTGAGTTTACTGAAGACGTTGTGTCGAGACGAGATGCAGTTCGAGTGGGAGAAGGAGCAGAACTGAAGAATGTGGGGGAATGTAGTGCTGAGTCGTCAGCATACGAGTGCACTTGGTGATCTGTTGAAAAAGTAAATAGCTGATAAAAAGGAGAAAAAGTGTAAGACACAGGACAGAACCTTGAGGGGCATGGCTGTTGATGGAGAATGGGGAAAAGCTGATCCATCAACAACCACTGAGATAGATCGGCCAAACAGGATGCCAGATATGAAGGAGCAAAGTGAAGGAAGGAAGTCAGAAGAAGGGAGCTTTGAGATGAGACCCCGATACCACACCTTGTCAAAAGCTTTGGGTATGTCAAGGGCAACTGCATAAGATTCCCAAAATCCCTTCGAAGATGAGTGACTAGGTATTAGGAAGGTAGGAGAGAGCATCACCAGTGGATCTTAAGTCATACTGGTGATGAGAGAGAAGACTGGGAGATTCAAGATGTCTGAGGATATGGGAGTTGAAAAGGTGTTCAAAGACTTTGGAAAAAGTAAATGCCGAAGCAACAGCATGATAGTTGGAGGGGTGAGATGTACCAACGTATGCATCCAGGAAGGAAAAATTTTGTTTTTTGAACAGAAACGGAACGGACGAGCAAGCACCGGAGCAGACTCTTTCAGTACACGGGGATGGATGCCATCAGGACCAGAAGCCTTGCTTGTGTCCAGAGAGAGAAGCGCTATTCGGACAGTTTGAAAAGGGATTACGGGAAGGGGCATAGGATTAGTAAGAGGAGTATCAGTGGGTAAAGGAATGTATATATACAGCTATCGGAGTAACGAGAACCAAACGGTCAGCCATCACGACTATCCCGTGGTATGTCAGCGTTAACTCGGTTCACTACGTTTAATTCTGTATAATACGGTTAATTCTGTATATCACGGTTAATTCTGTATATCACGGTTAATTCTGTATTTCACGGTTAATTCTGTATATCACGGTTAATTCTGTATTTCACGGTTAATTCTGTATATCACGGTTAATTCTGTATATCACGGTTAATTCTGTATTTCACGGTTAATTCTGTATATCACGGTTAATTCTGTATATCACGGTTAATTCTGTATATCACGGTTAATTCTGTATATCACGGTTAATTCTGTATATCACGGTTAATTCTGTATATCACGGTTAATTCTGTATTTCACGGTTAATTCTGTATATCACGGTTAATTCTGTATATCACGGTTAATTCTGTATATCACGGTTAATTCTGTATATCACGGTTAATTCTGTATTTTACGGTTAATTCTGTATATTAAGGTTAATTGTATATTACTGTTAATTCTGCATATCACGGTTAATTCTGTATATTACGGTTAATTCTCTATATCACGGTTAGTTCTGTATATTACTTTTAATTCTGTATATTACGGTTAATTGTGTATATCACGGTTAGTTCTGTATATTCTTAATTCTGTATATTACGGTTAGTTCTGTATATCACGGTTAGTTCTGTATATTACTTTTAATTCTGTATATTACTGATGATTCTGTATATTACGGTTAACCCTATACATTACGGTCACCTTGGACCAGTGGGAAGTAACGTGATATACAGCCCAGGTCCTGTAATATGGGTGTCACTGGGATTTTCCCCGAAGCCATCTGACCCTCCCTGGCAAAATAGCTACCCACCACCCTCTCCCTAGGACATCCTAAGTCTCCCTCTGACCTCCCGAGGCCCACATGCGATACATAACCTCCCTCTTTGACCTCGTAGCCTCCCTCCGACCATCCAACGCTCACACAAGACACCCATTCCACCCCCACAAACCTCCTTCTAAAGCCTATCGTAAATCTTCCTCCGACCTCTCAATGGTCCACATCTGACCCTCCCACCGCTCTGCTTCCATAACACAAGCCTTCCGACCACCTCCCGAGTCGTAACTTGATCCTCTCAAGACTTTTAGACCCTCCCATCATAACGCCTGGGTTGGTCCTTGGCCTTGCGCAAGGTTCAGAATCAGCGCACCTGTCGCTGAGAGGAGAGAGCCAGCCACCAACATCCATCCTAGCTATGGTCTCTACGTTCCCTAAAAACGTCATCTACTCACTACATGCCATCCTCACCAGTCACAAACGCTTGCCGGATCATCCGAATGTTGTTGGACACAGTGCTAAACTGATTTTATGTCTCATACTGATACAGTTTCTGTCTCACACTGTGTTGCACTTGTAATAGTGAAAACTAAATAAAAAAAATCTATGATGTGTCTGTGTAACATTAAATATAAACCAGTCTATGTGTCTATCTATCCAGGTCGAAATGACTGTTTGCATAACTATGACGTGACTTTACAGGATACACTGTCTCTCTCCTTCCATGAATGACACAGAGAGACTGCGAAATCTAACTTCTTTTGCTCATGAAGGTGAAATCAGTAGCAACTACGCCAGCGGTGATAATACTTGCCTTAATAGCTTCATTTTGCTTTGTAATATGTGCGTCCACTTCAAGGGAACACGTTCGATTTATTCTTCATTTTGGTCTGTATCTACTTTTCTTACTCCATTTTGTGATTGGCGTTTTATATTCACTTGTGATTCACTATATGTCAAAGCTCATCTCACGCTAAGCTAGGCTACGTAAGGCTTTAAGATTAGGGTAGGCAAGCTGGGCTAGGTAAGGTAAGGTTTAAGACACAGCTAGGCACGGATAAGTCAGTTTTGTGGGATATCAAAACAGTGAGACTGTGAGAATAGGCGAGGAGGGTAGTGCAGTTAATACGAGTGACATTCCTTCTTTCGTCGAGAAATGTCTCATTTCATGGCCAGAATCGACTACCTCTTGACGTAAAAGCCATCTGGGTCACACCCCTTGTCCGCCTCGTCTCCCTGCCTTTTATCATCCACCTCAGACAGTTCCTGCTTTGGTCAGGTCCTCAATTAAGCCATCACTTCCTCACTGCATCACCCCTTCCGCAGCATCCTGCCTCCCTCGAGTCCACGGCAGACTTCCTCCGTTTTCCCTCTTGTCAACAATTTTTTTCATCGTCCCGTGGCAGGTCCTTCGTGTGGCCAACAGTCTCCCGTGGCAGGTCCTTCGTGTGGCCAGCAGTCTCCCGTGGCAGGTCCTGCGTGTGACCAGCAGTCTCCCGTGGCAGGTCCTTCGTGTGACCAGCAGTCTCCCGTGGCAGGTCCCTCAGATGGCCAGCAGCCTCCCGTAGTAGGTCCCTAGGATAGCCAGCAGCCTCCTGTGGCAGGAGTAGGCTGCCCAAGGTGCCAGCAGCCACCAGCAGAGGTAACAGCGTCGCCAACACACAGCCCGGAGCGGTGCTCGACGCAGTACCTGTAAAGACCCGAGTTATGAAGTGATGAAAAAAAGTAATCTCCACGACAATAGTGATATTGCTTTCTTAACGGCAATTCCTAGCTACTGCAGCTCTGTATACTGGTGAGGGGCAGAGAACTACAGCCACCATCAAGGCCCGCACACGGCCATCAGATGTAGAGTCTACGATGCCTAGCTACTTGTACAATACAACCTCAATACCCATAACTTGACTCATGCCTTTTGACCTTGCCCACGACCCTTTTCACCTCTGCTGCCTTGATGATGATAACCAACCTGCACTGACCTAAGTCAACCTAAGATAACCCAGACAGCGAGGTGTTAGTCAGCTGACTGGTATACTTAAGAAACGGGCCTTATCTTTTATATTCTCTTGTCGACTAAAACTTGTCACTAATACACATAAAAGGATTTTGGGTTTAGATGCATCAGCCAGCGGTAGTCTTATGTTAGTCAGCTGACTGGTATACTTAAGAAACGGGCCTTATCTTTTATATTCTCTTGTCGACTAAAACTTGTCACTAATACACATAAAAGGATTTTGGGTTTAGATGCATCAGCCAGCGGTAGTCTTATGTTAGTCAGCTGACTGGTATACTTAAGAAACGGGCCTTATCTTTTATATTCTCTTGTCGACTAAAACTTGTCACTAATACACATAAAAGGATTTTGGGTTTAGATGCATCAGCCAGCGGTAGTCTTACGTCTTCGGCTGTGGGTGTGATGGAAAGAAGACCAAATAGACCCGGTTTGCGACAGGCATCTGGGGTGAGTGGGCTGGCCACGCCTCACAACTACCTACAGACGAGCAACACTGACCACCCCTCACAAACACCAGGAGCTGGGCACACACCTGACACTCACCTCCTTCATGTACGCCCGGGTGAGGGTAGGATGGATCGTCATAAGCCAGTCCCTCTACTCCTACCCCACTTGTGCCTGGGTTCTGGTGGGCGTTGTGGTGTTTGTGCGGGTGACCCCTGTGGGTAGTGATGGTCGTGGAAGTCCAGAGGGAATGACCCACCCGCGCCCGACACTGTGAGGACGAACAGGTAAGTCCGACAGCAGCAGCAGCAGCGTGAGGAAAGAACATATCATTATATAAAATCACACCGGAGAATAATCAAGATCTAAGACACGATTTCTCTAACGGTAAAGTGGACAGTGGTGGACGTGTTTAGCAGCACTGAATCTGTCGTCAAATCATTATACTGTACAGGAATCCATCAACCAGCTGAAGGTGACAGACTACACCTCTTAGACACTCGCTGGATCAAGGTTCAACTCCCTCGTCTCCAGATACGATGAATCTTTGAGGGTATGTAACTCGCGTCCTGATTATGCATTCAGTCTTAAAAAAAAGAAGCCAATCCGACCACAGGTTGATAATGAAAAAGCAAATTTAGCTTCTTAAAGACCTTGTCTCCAAGAGGACCTGTTCCTGAGTACATAGGGCTTACTAACACAACGTGGAATGTGAGCTGTGGGGAGAGATTAGCTCTATCTCTCCTGTTACTCTTGAGTTCAGGATGATAGACTCGTCAACCAGTCTGGCAAACTGCTGTCACACGAACCCTCTCTCCTACCCAAGTCGTGGCTTCTCAAACTGTATTCATCTAAAAAAAAAAAAATCGCACTTTTTTTGGTCATGTCAAGGTGAGTCTCAATGCATTTTTGTTTTTGTTATCATTACTGTTCATGACTACACCGTGCTTGAAGTACATGTATGACCTAGAGGGCTTCTTAGAAGGCACTGTGCTTGTAGTCACTTTACTTATTGCCTGAATGAAAGATTCTAACTTGATTTCAAGTCTTTGGAAGTATATACGTAAGGTAAAAGGACTTTTGCACCCTCCACATGCAACAATCGGCTGACTGTGTCTGTAATAAGCCATGGTCGAGGAAGTTCCTGACGATAAACAGGAAGACAGCTGACGATAAACAGGAAGACAGCTGACGATGAACAGGATGATAGCTGACGATGAAGAGGAAGACAGCTGACGATGAACAGAAAGATAGCTGACGATGAACAGGAAGATAGCTGACGATGAACAGAAAGATAGCTGACGATGAACAGGAAGATAGCTGACGATGAACAGGAAGACAGCTGACGATGAACATGAAGATAGCTGACGATGAACAGGAAGACAGCTGACGATGAACAGGATCTCTCTCTCTCTCTCTCCTCTCTCTCTCTCTCTCCTCTCTCTCTCTCTCTCTCTCCTCTCTCTCTCTCTCTCTCTCTCTCTCTCCTCTCTCTCTCTCTCCTCTCTCTCTCTCTCTCTCTCTCCTCTCTCTCTCTCTCTCTCTCCTCTCTCTCTCTCTCTCTCTCCTCTCTCTCTCTCTCTCTCTCTCTCTCCTCTCTCTCTCTCTCCTCTCTCTCTCTCTCTCTCTCTCTCCTCTCTCTCTCTCTCTCTCCTCTCTCTCTCTCTCTCTCCTCTCTCTCTCTCTCTCTCTCTCTCTCCTCTCTCTCTCTCTCCTCTCTCTCTCTCTCTCTCTCTCCTCTCTCTCTCTCTCCTCTCTCTCTCTCTCCTCTCTCTCTCTCTCTCCTCTCTCTCTCTCTCTCTCCTCTCTCTCTCTCTCCTCTCTCTCTCTCTCTCTCCTCTCTCTCTCTCTCTCTCCTCTCTCTCTCTCTCTCTCTCTCTCCTCTCTCTCTCTCTCCTCTCTCTCTCTCTCCTCTCTCTCTCTCTCTCCTCTCTCTCTCTCTCCTCTCTCTCTCTCTCTCTCTCTCTCTCCTCTCTCTCTCTCTCTCTCCTCTCTCTCTCTCTCCTCTCTCTCTCTCTCTCTCTCCTCTCTCTCTCTCTCCTCTCTCTCTCTCTCCTCTCTCTCTCTCTCTCTCTCTCTCTCTCTCTCCTCTCTCTCTCTCTCTCTCCTCTCTCTCTCTCTCTCTCCTCTCTCTCTCTCTCTCTCCTCTCTCTCTCTCTCTCCTCTCTCTCTCTCTCTCTCTCTCCTCTCTCTCTCTCTCTCTCTCTCTCCTCTCTCTCTCTCTCTCTCCTCTCTCTCTCTCTCTCTCTCTCTCCTCTCTCTCTCTCTCCTCTCTCTCTCTCTCTCTCTCTCCTCTCTCTCTCTCTCTCCTCTCTCTCTCTCTCCTCTCTCTCTCTCTCTCCTCTCTCTCTCTCTCTCTCCTCTCTCTCTCTCTCTCTCTCTCTCTCTCTCTCTCCTCTCTCTCTCTCTCTCCTCTCTCTCTCTCTCCTCTCTCTCTCTCTCTCTCTCTCTCTCTCCTCTCTCTCTCTCTCTCTCTCTCTCTCTCCTCTCTCTCTCTCTCTCTCTCTCTCTCTCTCTCTCTCTCTCCTCTCTCTCTCTCTCCTCTCTCTCTCTCTCTCTCTCTCTCTCCTCTCTCTCTCTCTCTCTCTCTCTCCTCTCTCTCTCTCTCTCTCTCTCTCTCTCTCCTCTCTCTCTCTCTCTCTCTCTCTCCTCTCTCTCTCTCTCCTCTCTCTCTCTCTCTCTCCTCTCTCTCTCTCTCCTCTCTCTCTCTCTCTCTCTCTCTCTCTCTCCTCTCTCTCTCTCTCCTCTCTCTCTCTCTCTCTCTCTCTCCTCTCTCTCTCTCTCTCTCCTCTCTCTCTCTCTCTCTCTCTCTCTCTCTCTCTCTCTCTCTCTCTCTCCTCTCTCTCTCTCTCTCTCTCTCTCTCTCTCTCTCCTCTCTCTCTCTCTCTCCTCTCTCTCTCTCTCCTCTCTCTCTCTCTCTCTCTCTCTCTCTCTCCTCTCTCTCTCTCTCTCTCTCTCTCCTCTCTCTCTCTCTCTCTCTCTCCTCTCTCTCTCTCTCTCTCTCTCTCTCTCTCTCTCCTCTCTCTCTCTCTCTCTCCTCTCTCTCTCTCTCCTCTCTCTCTCTCTCTCTCTCTCCTCTCTCTCTCTCTCTCTCCTCTCTCTCTCTCTCCTCTCTCTCTCTCTCCTCTCTCTCTCTCTCCTCTCTCTCTCTCTCTCCTCTCTCTCTCTCTCTCTCTCTCCTCTCTCTCTCTCTCTCTCCTCTCTCTCTCTCTCTCTCTCTCTCTCTCTCTCCTCTCTCTCTCTCTCTCTCTCTCCTCTCTCTCTCTCTCTCCTCTCTCTCTCTCTCTCCTCTCTCTCTCTCTCTCTCTCCTCTCTCTCTCTCTCTCTCTCTCTCTCTCCTCTCTCTCTCTCTCTCTCTCTCCTCTCTCTCTCTCTCTCTCTCTCCTCTCTCTCTCTCTCCTCTCTCTCTCTCTCCTCTCTCTCTCTCTCTCCTCTCTCTCTCTCTCTCTCCTCTCTCTCTCTCTCTCCTCTCTCTCTCTCTCCTCTCTCTCTCTCTCCTCTCTCTCTCTCTCTCTCCTCTCTCTCTCTCTCCTCTCTCTCTCTCTCTCCTCTCTCTCTCTCTCTCCTCTCTCTCTCTCTCTCTCTCCTCTCTCTCTCTCTCTCTCTCTCCTCTCTCTCTCTCTCCTCTCTCTCTCTCTCTCTCTCTCCTCTCTCTCTCTCTCCTCTCTCTCTCTCTCTCCTCTCTCTCTCTCTCTCTCTCTCTCTCCTCTCTCTCTCTCTCTCTCCTCTCTCTCTCTCTCTCTCCTCTCTCTCTCTCTCTCCTCTCTCTCTCTCTCCTCTCTCTCTCTCTCCTCTCTCTCTCTCTCTCCTCTCTCTCTCTCTCTCTCCTCTCTCTCTCTCTCTCTCTCCTCTCTCTCTCTCTCCTCTCTCTCTCTCTCTCTCTCCTCTCTCTCTCTCTCTCCTCTCTCTCTCTCTCCTCTCTCTCTCTCTCTCTCTCCTCTCTCTCTCTCTCTCCTCTCTCTCTCTCTCTCTCTCCTCTCTCTCTCTCTCTCTCTCTCTCCTCTCTCTCTCTCTCCTCTCTCTCTCTCTCTCTCCTCTCTCTCTCTCTCTCCTCTCTCTCTCTCTCTCTCTCTCTCCTCTCTCTCTCTCTCTCTCCTCTCTCTCTCTCTCTCTCTCTCCTCTCTCTCTCTCTCTCTCCTCTCTCTCTCTCTCTCTCCTCTCTCTCTCTCTCTCTCTCTCCTCTCTCTCTCTCTCTCTCCTCTCTCTCTCTCTCTCCTCTCTCTCTCTCTCCTCTCTCTCTCTCTCTCCTCTCTCTCTCTCTCCTCTCTCTCTCTCTCTCTCTCCTCTCTCTCTCTCTCTCTCTCTCTCCTCTCTCTCTCTCTCTCCTCTCTCTCTCTCTCTCCTCTCTCTCTCTCTCTCTCTCTCTCCTCTCTCTCTCTCTCTCTCTCCTCTCTCTCTCTCTCTCCTCTCTCTCTCTCTCTCTCCTCTCTCTCTCTCTCTCCTCTCTCTCTCTCTCTCTCTCTCCTCTCTCTCTCTCTCTCTCTCTCTCCTCTCTCTCTCTCTCTCCTCTCTCTCTCTCTCCTCTCTCTCTCTCTCCTCTCTCTCTCTCTCCTCTCTCTCTCTCTCTCCTCTCTCTCTCTCTCCTCTCTCTCTCTCTCTCTCCTCTCTCTCTCTCTCTCCTCTCTCTCTCTCTCTCCTCTCTCTCTCTCTCTCCTCTCTCTCTCTCTCTCTCTCTCTCCTCTCTCTCTCTCTCTCTCTCTCTCTCCTCTCTCTCTCTCTCCTCTCTCTCTCTCTCTCTCTCTCTCTCTCTCCTCTCTCTCTCTCTCTCTCTCTCTCTCTCTCTCTCTCTCCTCTCTCTCTCTCTCCTCTCTCTCTCTCTCTCCTCTCTCTCTCTCTCCTCTCTCTCTCTCTCCTCTCTCTCTCTCTCTCTCTCCTCTCTCTCTCTCTCTCTCTCTCTCCTCTCTCTCTCTCTCTCTCTCCTCTCTCTCTCTCTCTCCTCTCTCTCTCTCTCCTCTCTCTCTCTCTCCTCTCTCTCTCTCTCTCTCTCTCCTCTCTCTCTCTCTCCTCTCTCTCTCTCTCTCTCTCTCTCTCCTCTCTCTCTCTCTCTCCTCTCTCTCTCTCTCCTCTCTCTCTCTCTCTCTCCTCTCTCTCTCTCTCTCCTCTCTCTCTCTCTCTCTCTCTCTCTCTCTCTCTCTCTCTCTCTCTCTCTCTTTCCCTATCATTTCCTGAATTCGATCACCCTTCCTCACACCACATATTGTCCTAATACGTTTCATTTCCAACACATCCATCCTCTCCCGTACTTTTTAATCGAGGATCCGCACCTCGCATCCATAGAACACCGTCGGGACGCCTATACCATCAAACATGCCCAACTTTACCCCACACACACGGCAAACCTCTATTTCCATGCACCCCTTTATGCACCCAGGGCCTTAACCTTCTCATCCATCATAAGACTCATTTCAGCTCCCATGGCTCCATTCACTGCCATGATCACTACTAGATACCTTAATCAACACCACTTCCACCACGTTGTCTACATTTAAACCTACACTCCAGCTCACCCGACCTTCTCCAGTGGCAACCCTAATACCTTCACTTTTATTCATATTTTCCTCGTTTTACAGCCTCACCCAAACATAAGACACCACGCACGTTCAATGAGAGCATCGTCCTACTACATACCTTGACGGCGACGCCCGGTAAGGGGAAGAGAGAGGCGTGACTACCGCTGCTGGTGCTGGGCGTGGCGGGGGAGGTGGTGACGGCAGCGCGGTAGAACTGAGCTCCGTCCTTCCACCAAGCGAGGGAGTAGAGCGGGCCAGGCCAGGGCACCACACGGCACCGCAGGGACACGTCCTCCCCTGAACGCACCTCCTCAGGCACCTCCACACTCTGTATACGCACCCCGCACGCTGCTGCAAGTACCGTAAACAGCCACGGGTGAGGAGTTGTGGCGCACACAGCAGCTGCTCTGCTCGCTGCTGTCATGAGGGATGAGCACTCCTTAGAATAGTGGTGGCAACAGCAGCAGAAGCAGCAGTTTGGATATATGGCAACCTACCGCCACAGGGGTGGGTTGCTAGCAATGAGTTGGCGAACCAACTGAACCTATCCTGACGTGGAGGTTGCACAACTGAACCTATCCTGACGTGGAGGTTGCAACAGATTTCCTCAGTCTTCACTCGTTGGCCAAGTTGTGCTTACTGTGGTAAATATAACTTGAATTTAGACATTGCCTTTAAGCACCTACCTGTCACAAGACAAGAACAAATGAGGCAAGCATCACATACCCTTGAGCTACAGAGCGCCATATGAAAACAAACCACTAAATAACGACACAGTGAAAATGGTGTTTATCCCAGATTTGTCGATCGTCCTCCCTAAGAGCGACGGCTGCCTACGTTATGCCTGGCACGACGTCACGTACTGAAGTGTTACAGGCTTAGGCAAACGAGGTATCCAGGTAAAGGACGATAGTTTACAGCCACAGTAGTAATAATCTATCCTCCAGATAACAGTTAACAGACAACTGAGATAAAATGACAACACTACAAAATAAGATTAGTTAACTATTAACGAAGGAGTGACGTAATACGTAAACTGATAACCAAACACACACACACAAACACAGACACAAACACACTTTAATCATCACTTGGACCTCATCCGGCAGTTCGAGAAGTATACTTACCACACCATTTACTCCACCGTCATCTCCTACCACCCGAGATCCCACGTCCCCGAGAAGCAGTTCGGCACCACAGCAACATTCAGCCCAACTGAGCTCGCACAGGCACCACCAAACAGCCCCCTAATTCTAACCATTAACAATATTTAGTTATATACTTCCTAGGACTCACTTTTATGGCGCTCCTTTCAGGAGCAGGGAAAAGTTGGAGTTCTTAGGAATATGAAGTTCCTCAGCGAAACTCCTCTTCGTCTACTGAAATGATGCAACCTCGTCAAATGTGACTTTTCATTTGCTGTGTAACCACATAATGAAACGGAGACCAATATCATATAGACATATGATTTATCATATAATACATAATTGCTGTTTTTCGCGTCAGCGAAGTAGCGCCAGGAAACAGACGAAGAATGGCCCATATAAACATATATATATATATATATATATATATATATATATACATAAACGCCCATATACGCACATATACATACATAGACATATATATACATACACACACAGATATATACATATATACGCACGTCCATATTCATACTTGCTTGCCTTCATCCATTCCTGGCGCTATCCCGCTCCATAGGAAACAGCGTCGCTACCCCCGCCCGCATCAGCGAAGTAGCGCCAGGAAAAGACAAAAAAGGCCACATTCGTTCACACGGTCTCTAGTTGTCATGTGTAATGCACCGAAACCACAGCTCCCTATCCACAACCAAAGGTAAAATGAAACGCGGTATGTCTCAGGTGCACTTTGGTCAGGGAAGATACGATGTATTTACCACATGAAAGTGCACTTGGGACAGAGTGATTCATTTTTCCTCATGGTTATCTGCACACCACAATGACCTATGCAATATATATATATATATATATATATATATATATATATATATATATATATATATATATATATAATGGAAGTTTGCTAGATATGAGAAGAGTCCACACGGCACATGGGAATGACAACGTACACAGTACACAGTGTTGCAGCCTCCCTTATCAGCTAGCCAGCAAGTGTTTGGTGTCATACTTAACTAACAACCCAACCACGCCTGTTGAACCGTCACCAACAATCGTAACATCAACTGTGCCCGGCTTGTAAACTCTGTAGCATCGGCCATTCTCTTTCGCCACACATGTGAGATGGAATCTAACCCGTCATTTTTTAAAGTAACAGATCGGTCCCTGTCTGTCTGTCTGTCTGTCTCGGTATCTTGTCTGTATGTCCGTCTGTCCGTTTGTCTACCGTGCACAAATTCGCGCCAAATAGAATCATGGTCTTTATACTCGACAAATTCACTCCGTGACATCCACAAGAAAGACGCGCCGCCTGGCAGGGGAACACAGACCCGTGGTCCCTTTACCCTCAGTGTGACACCAGCGAATGGCATCATGACCATCATCTACAGGAGGAACCTCATCGGCGTCTTACCGTGCAGGTAGAGTAGGCACAGGAGGCCCCCAGTCGTCATGCTAGCTGATGGACGGCGGGGTTCAGTGCCCTGCAGTCTTCACAAGTGGCGTCTCCATCTTCCAGTCAAACACGTCCTGGCATCAGTGTCAAGTAGGTGTTAATGCTCAATACTTTTCAAGCACCATTCACTGTTTTCTCTTGAAGAATATAAATGACAAACGCCAATTTTCCCTTTTTCTTTTTGTCTCTTTCACTCAAAGGAACACGGTAGCAAGATTCTCTCTTTTTTCTATACGGCAGTCGGAGCACCAGGTCCCCGCGTGCCGGACGCTGGGGTTGTGATGAGCGTGAGGCGGCGGAGGAGGAGGACGACACGACGACGATTGTCCCGGCGACCACCGCCGCTGACGCCCCGCTGGCTCCCTCTCCCCTCAGCCGCTCCTGCTAGGCTACCCATCCCACTCCACCCCAGCCCACTAACAACTTCTCACTGCACGGGCTAACACATATACACGGGTTCATTCCAGTGCACTGTTAGAGAAGCACACACACATGAATCATTTGCTGATTAACAAGAGGAAAAATGAAACACGTCAAGTCCAAAGGACTTACCGTGTTTGTAGCCAAATTCACACATTACTCGCACCCAACTCCCAACCGTTAAGTATAATTTTTTTTTAGAAAATTAACTGAGACGGCACGGGTAACTTAATGCCGCTAGTTAAAGAGAATGATTCCACAACTGCTTGTATCTAATGTTCGCACATGGACAATATATATATATATATATATATATATATATATATATATATATATATATATATATATATATATATATATATATATATCTTTCTTTCTTTTAAACTATCCGCCATTTCCCGCATTAGCGAGGTAGCGTTAAGAACAGAGGACTGGGCCTTTGTGGAATATCCTCGCCTGGCCCCCCTCTGTTCCTTCTTTTGGAAAATTAAAAAAAAGAAAAAAAAAAAACGAGAGGGGAGGATTTCCAGCCTCCCGCTCCCTCCCCTTTTAGTCGCCTTCTACGACACGCAGGGAATACGTGGGGAGTATTCTTTCTCCCCTATCCCCAGGGATATATATATATATATATATATATATATATATATATATATATATATATATATATATATATATATATACTAGACATATGAACTCTCAACCTACCTTTGTAATTTGCCAAAAATTTACCTTCATGCATAATTCCATGCACTCAAGCGCTTTTTTTTTGTGTCTGTAATGCCTTGTCCATGCCAAAGGATGTGAAATGATACGTGTTGATTAAACTACATAACTGCGTAAACGACCATCCGTCATACAATTCGTGAATAAAAGATGAAAAAGTTAAGAGGTGGATGTGAGAGTGGAAATGTTTAATGTTAGAAGTAAGGGAAGGGGAGTTGCTGAATTAAAAGGAGGTAAAGAGAGGAAGATGGAAAGATTATTCTGATGAGCCGATGAATGAGGGAGAAAGTGAGGCACCAGTTGTTACTGCCGACGCGTCCTGGACACATAGGGTCCCGGACACTCCCTAGCCTTCGATTCTCAGTGACGTGTTTCAGGTTGTCAGCATCGCCTGCCCTCTTGTGTGATGCTGGCGGGTGGAGGGGTTGGCTGCCGTCTCACGCACAAGCTGCCTCTGACGTGGCTGAGCTGTATCCCTCGATAAAAACCAACAGACAGACGACGGCTGACTCCTGAGGAAAGCTTTACCTTGACTTCGGTGGTCTCCCCTGCAGGAGGTTCTTTCATCCTAGCACTATACAGCTGTCGCTCACGAGCGATGATGGTACGAAATTGGTGAAAGAAAGAGAGTGAGAAAGCATGAGGACTGACGGGTGTAACAGGAGCAGTCCGGAATGAAAGAGAGAAGAGGAGAGAGTGAGGGGAGAGGAGAGAGTGGTGTCAAGGGCGGCATGATCCCACGTAAGACGGCATCAGCAGAAGTACCAACATTGTTCAGCTGTGTAGTGGCCAGCCTCCCCACATCTTCCCCCCCGCCCCCAAGACCAGGGAGTTGCTGTCAGCGTCCCCTTCCTCACCACCACAATACTCGCCCCCTTCTCCATTGTATATCACCCACCTTCCCCACCTCATCTCCCCCGCCCTCACCACCACAGCACCCGTCTTTACCACTACACCTGCCCTCACCAACACAACACCTGTCCTTGTCATAGCACCTGCCATGAACACTACAACGCCTGCCCACACCACCACAACACCTATCCCGTCACAAAACCTGCCAATCACCGCCACAACGAACCCACTACTACAACACCTGCAACCACCGCCACGAGCCGCTGGTCTTACCTTCATAACACTTGCCCCTATCACCACAATACCTGTCTTCATCATCACAACACTTGCCCTCACCACCACAACAGCATCTGCCTTCACCACAACACCACCTACCCTCACTACCACAACACTTGCCCTCATCACTACAACACTTACCCTTACCGTCACAGCATCCATACTTATTATCACAACACCCATTCTCGCCACCACAACACCCTCCCTCACCGCCACAAAACCCGCCCTCACCTCCACAAAACCCGCCCTCACCGCCACAAAACCTGCCTGCACCGCCTCACTTCTACCATCTGATCACATCGACACTCACTTTATTACTCATTCATTAAGATGACTATTATCACTTCTACTTACATACATTCACATACGTAGAAAGTTATATACGCTTATTTCAAAAGCTGGTTCGTAATCATAGTTCAAGGAACCTCTTGAATATAATAATAATCAATTTAGGGGACGAGTAAGCGTGGGTCGTAAGTGGAATATACGTGCGTGTGTGTGTGTGTGTGTGTGTGTGTGTGTGTGTGTGTGTGTGTGTGTGTGTGTGTGTGCTCGCGCAAAAATACACAAGTAGTGATTATCCACAAAATGAAGGTAAAACCACAAGAAAACGGAAAATAAGTAAAAAGTGAGTAATGTGGCAGCTGAGGGTATCACTGAGGAATATTGGGTACTCAGTAAAGTGAATGAAAATGGTGAACAGCTTGTGGATTTGTGTGTTGAGAAAGGGCGGGTGATTAGGAATACCTGGCTTAAAAAGAGGTGGGGGGACATACTCATGTATACGTAGGTGAGTAGGAAAAAATTGGGCAGCTGCATTATCGGACAACATACTGATTGATAATCGCACAGAAGAGAGACTTTTGAATGTGAATGTGTTGAGAGGGGCAGCTGGTGGGATACCTGATCATTACCCTGTGGAGGAAAGGGTGCAGATTTGGAGACATTTTCGGAAAAAAGAAGAAAAGCTATAGGTGAGAAGAGAGTGGTGAAAGTGAATAAACTTAAAAAAGAGAATTATGTTAAGAAATACCATGAGGCACTGAGTGTGGAATGGCAAAAGGTGAGGGGAAAACGAAGGTAGGGGAGTGGGTGAAGAGTCGGAGGTATTTCAGGAAGCACTGCTGACATGTGCGAGAGAAGCGTGTGGCATGCGTAAGGTGAGAGGTAGGTAGGTTAAAAAAGGGTAGTGAGTGGTGACATAAGGAAGTTGCGAGTGAGAGAAAAGGGTAGTGAGTGGTGAAATTACGAAATTGCGAGTGAGAGAAAAAGAGAGGTATATGGAAGGTACTTACAGGGAAGGAGTGTGAATGATTGGGAGATCTATATGAAAAAACGGCAAGGCAAATGAAATTTTGGGTGAGTGATTATAAGTAAACTTCAGGGAGAATAAAGTGTTCTGGAAGAAGGTTGATAGTGTGCGATAAACAAGAGAACAAACGGGGACATCAGTAAAGAGGGCAAATGAGAAAGTGGAAACAGGTACTGATGAAGTGAGAAGATGGAGTGAGTATTTTGAAGGAATGTTGTGTTTGTTGATTAGGGTGGAAGATTAAAGGTTTTTTGACTCGTGGTGGTGTGTCAAGTGGGAAGATCATGGTGAGTGTAGTTTGGTGAAGAAAGAAGTGATGAAGGCCTTGCGTAAGATGAAATATGGCAAGGCGGCTGGAGCGGATGGTATCAAAGTGGAATTTCTTAAAGAAGGGAGTGACTATGTTGTTCACTGATCAATTAAGATTTTCATTGTATGTATGGATCATGGTGAGATACCCGAGGACTGACGGAATGCATGCATAGCGCTAATACATAAAGGCAAGATGGACGAAGGTGAGTGTTCAAACACAGAATTATGAGTTTGTTGACTATACCTAGTTAGTTGGATGGGAAAGTAGTGACTGAGAGGGTGAAGGCATGTGCAGAAGGAACAGCGTGGTTTCAGACGTGGTAGAGGATGTGCGCATCAGATGACTGCTTTAAAGGCGTAAAGCGTAAGGCATGTGTATGAGAAGGAAGAGAAGAGACTAAATAGTTCCAGGTGAAGGCTGGTCTGCGACAGGGGTATGTGATGTCACCGTGGATGGTTAATTTGTTTGTGGTCGGGGTGGTGAGGGAGGTAAATGCAAGAACCTTCGATAGAGGGACGAAAATGCAGTCTGTAGATGAGTGGGCCTGGGAAGTAGTCAGTTGTTGTTTTCTGATGACAGCACCGTTGGCAGATTCAAGTGAGAAACTACAGAAGTTAGTGACTGAGTTTGGGAGAGTGTGTGACAGAAGGAAAATGAGAATAAATGTGAATAAAAGCAAGGTTATTAGTTACAGCAGGGTAGAGGGACACGTTAGTTAGAGTCTGGGTTTGAATGAAAAAGAAGTGGAGGAATTAAAGGATTTTAGAAATCGGGAAGTATAAATGGTAGCAAATGGAACCATGGAAGCGGTAATGAGTCACAAGATGGGTGAGAGGGCAAAAGTTCTGGAAGCACTGAAGAATGTATGGAAAGAGAGGTCAGTATCTGGGAGGGCGAAAATGGGCATGTTTGAAAGTATAGTAATTCCAGCAATGTTGAACTGATGAGAGGCATGGGTTGTAGACGAGAATGTGCGAAAGAGGGTGCAAATGTTGGAAATTAAATGTTTGAGGAAAGTACGTGATGCGAGGTGGTTTGATCGAGTAAGAAATAAAAACGTATGTGTGTCGTTGGGAGAGCTGAAGAGGATATGCTCAAATGGTCTGGACACAAAGAGAATGTGAGGAGAGATTTACAAAGAGGATTATGTGTCAGATGTGGAGGGAACAAGAAGGGGGGGGGGGGGACCAAATCAGAGATGGAAGGATGGAGTGAAAAAGACCGAGTGATCGGGACCTAAACAATGAACATGCATAAGGGTAAAATGTGTGCACGGGATAGAGTGAATTGGAACGATGTGGTATACAGGGGTCGACGTGCCGTAATGGACTAAATCAGGACCTTTAAAGCGGCAGGTGGAAATCATGGAAAGGTCTGTAGGGTCTGGTTGTGGATAGGGAGCTGTGGTTGCGGTGCATTACACATGACAGCTAAAGAATAGATGCGAGCGTCTGTTCCTTACGCTTCTTCGCTAACCCTGGAAACGGCGAACACGTATGAATATATATATATATATATATATATATATATATATATATATATATATATATATATATATATATATATATATTTATTCTTTCTTTCATACTCTTCGCCATTTCCCGCGTTAGCGAGGTAGCGGTAAGAACAGAGGACTGGGCCTTTGAGGGAATATCCTCACCTGGCCCCTTCTCTGTTCCTTCTATTGGAAAATTGAAAAAAAAAAAAAAGCGAGAGGGGAGGATTTCCAGCCACCCGCTCCCTCCCCTTTTAGTCGCCTTCTACGACACGCAGGGAATACATGGGAAATATTCTTTCTCCCCTATCCCCAGGGATAATATATATATATATATATATATATATATATATATATATATATATATATATATATATATATGATGAAGGCAGCAAGTGTGGATTATGTACGCGTATGTGTATGTGGGTGGGTTGGGCATTCTTTCGTCTGTTTCCTTGCGCTTCCTCGCTAACGCGGGAGACAGCGACAAAGTATAACAAATAATATATATATATATATATATATATATATATATATATATATATATATATATATATATATAACACCGGACTCTGCCTGTTTGTGGTTACTCCACGACTGAACCGACATCTCCGGAGAGGTTGTGTCATCGTCTCCAAACGCAAATGAGCTCAGTCTGCACGAAGAACTCGCCCTAAGGGAATCTATCATTTCTCTGTTTTCATGTTCCTGTTGTAGATTACAAGTCTGGTCGTTGCGTTCTGTGTGTATTTGGCTTTTTACCAGATGAAGACATCTGGTGACAAAAAATTGTGTTTTCCCTCCAAGACTGTGTTGTACCTCAGGCATTGTTTATAATACTAGTTTTACTGACGTTCAGGAAGAAGCGAATCTTTGTAGTGTATCATTTTACAGTATCCTCTTTTGTTCCCATATCTTTTTAACTGCATCATGTATTATAGGGTATAGATAAAAGGAGAGCATCGAGAGGAGTAGGATCTGATTTTGGATTCACAGCGAGTGTGTTGACTAGTATCAGAGTATCAGCCACTTATACAGTCGGGTCCCCAGTGAGTATGTCTTAACCCCCCAGCTATCCAGCACTGCGTCAGAAGACTCACAGTACACTGCTATAAAGTAAACAGTGTTTTGCTCTGGGGGTTAGTGTACACAGTGCTGAATCTACGAACAGTTTGACAGTAGAAAGTACTCTTGTTTTGCTCTGGGGGTTACTGTGTACATAATGTTGAATCTACGATTAGCCTAACAGCAATTTTCCTGCTGACCTGTGACTCTACATATCCAATATCTAATCAATTTGATAAAATTCAATGTTGCTTTCAAATTGGTGTATGACAACCTCGGACTGCTCACACTTGACTCTCATACACTAACGTTTTAACAAGAACCCGCGGGTTGAAGTGAGACAGAACATAACATTACTGAATACAAAAGACCCAGCTTGTAGCAGCGCCTCCAGCAACGCTCCACATAACCTTGAGTCCAGCCAGGTGATCTTTGGATGCCTTGCGAAACCACATTTCCCACGTTGCTCCAAGGTCCACCTGATCTGCATTCATAATTCACACTCCAGATGGCGTGAATAACCTGTCTACCTTGCACTGTTGTGGTCCTCTACAAAATCCTTCAAAGAGGCACCATTAATTCACGCTCAGTGGTGCTTTTACATTATTAGCATCCCTACTAGTAAGGTACCAATGTTCAACATTGCTGGAATTACCTACCTGTATGCCCGTGGTCTTGAAGGCTGGGGGCCTACACCTTAAATCAGTCACACGAGTTGATCAGATACGGACACAAGTGCGCAAAGTGTCTGACAACGTCTTCTGCCACCTAACTTCGGCTTTTACCTCTCTCCAGCAGAAGCCACACGACTCCACCTTCTCCCTCCTCTGGCAGAGCTATCCTGGAATATCGTCATTGTCTTCCTCCTGCACCAGCAGTGCCAGGGGAACTCGGCAACACCATCTCCCTCCTGCAGCATAACCATGTCCTTTCAGCAACTGTTTCTTCCTCCTGCAGCACAGCCACGGGACTTAGGCAACACCTCCTCTCTCCTGCAGTACATCAGAAACTCGTTAGCGCCAACTAACTCCTCTCTTCTGCAGCAGCACATCATACTGGGTTACATCTCATCTCTCCTGTAGCATCACCATGTGATTCCTGTCCCGCCTCCTTTCCCACTCCTGCACTAAAAAGAGCAGTTCGTCCCTAAACTATATCTTCACATGTCAAGTGAGCATTTCTGTCATGTGTTTCTGTACCCTCACCAGTACGAAAGAATGTTGCACTTCACATCCTAAAAGACTCTACGTTGATATGGATATCATTGGAAATACTAAGGTCAAATAAACAGATTACATAATGATTTGATTAGGATTCTAAACGTATACAGCAGATAGTGTTTGAAGCTATGTGAACGTTACAATGTTTGATCTGAACGAAAGCGTGTGTACACTCGCCTGATGGATCCCAAATGCAGTTTTTATTCTTTTCTCTCCGAGTGTTGTACCACTGCATAATCAAAGATCTATGATCCAGTAGCTTTATGATCATAACAACCTATGAAAATCTGCGTAATCTAAAGGGGCAACCATGTAGGTGCTTGTGTAATTTATGTCAGTTTCCATCACAGGGTCGTCAGACTTGTCAGGTACAGAAGTCACCGTATGGGACTTTCTCATGATGATATGTAAACACTTCTTACATGGAGATATATATATGGTTATTGGGATCCAAGAATGAAATTATACTCTTTGCATATTCTGAAGTTCGCACTCTGCTTGATCCACTAACTTGTGAAACCACTTATCCATGATATAGAACGATTGATATAGAATTAAACCCCGGTATTTCTTCTCAAAAAAATCTAGATGATATGAAGAATATGATGCCCTATATAAACACAGCTTACACTACATATGATATTTATCTATGTAATAAATCACTGAGAATCGTCGATGTGTATATACAGTACAAGGATGTTACCCATTTACATATATATATAGTTTTCTTTGACAATTCCTCTCATAGAAAATAACAACAGAAAAGTTGTCCCCTCTGGAAATAAGTTCAAAAAATCAAAGAGAGAGGTAGACAATGGAGGGAAAAAGGAGAGGGATATATATGTAATTTTTTTTTTACAGTGTATTGCTATGATGGTTAATGAATTCGCGGGTGATGGTCTTCCCGGAAGAAGATGTCACTCTCGAACGCGACGTTGTTTACATCCTCCATCGAAGCTGCCAGATGATCGCCACTCACCATCACTAACGCTGATATTTCCGGAAACAGCGACGGACTCATTGACTCCAGGTAAAAATGCTGTTTCTCCTAAAGGGTTGGGGACACACCAGCTGGGTGCATGGTTCGAGTGTATCGGTGCGGCTTTATTACCGAGAGCTTAAAAAAAAAAAAAAGGAGGAATCGAGCGTTGCCCTTTTCAGCGGCTTGAGTTGCTATCCAGTTATCCACTGGAATGATTTATGTGTAGCCGAGTGTATATTGACGGTGATGGTTATCCAGTTAAACCTTAATAACTCAAGAGATGAGGCCAGGGCTTGGAAGATGAGGAGGGAAAATGTGATGCTATACCATGGAAGATAACCAGAACATCCCAACCTAGGGTAGGATTGGCTTCTTAATGTTGGAATATACCTTGGAGCGATTTGATTGAACTTCTGATTAAAGTCAGGAGGTATAGTTCCAGTTTAGCACCTCAACACTGCTAGCTTTGAAATATGAGTGAGTTTGATGTGAATTTGTAATGTAGGGATTAGATTGAGTGTGGCAGAGTGTGATTTGGAGCATGTTCATTTATATCGTGACAAAAACAGTGATGGTGAGGACTGTGAAGATCAGGAAAAACGTGGTGATAAAATCAGAACGGTGAAGCATTTCTAAAAGTCAGCAGAACTTATGAAAATATATGTAACTTGAAATTCAAAGATGTGATATGCACAATATGAGAGAACACCATAAACCCCCAGGGCCCAAGACTCTTCAACACCTTGCCTGAAATCATCAGAAACACCATGGGATGCACAGTAGAGAAGTTTAAGAATGTCCTGGACAATTATTCACAAAATATACCAGACTAGTCAGGCTATGGGGGCTACATAGGCCTGTGGGCTCCAGCTTCCAACAGCATTGTCGACCAAGGTCTCGACTCAGTAGCATGGCCCCAGTCTGAGCTCTGGGGGTAGAATACTCAGGAAGATTTCACCAGTTATTCCCACAACAGTAGATATTACTGTAAATTTCAACATCATAGTTGAAATCTAGGAACAGGAGTAGTGTTTGTTGCATTTGCTGGAAGTGCTTGCTTTTGCTGGGATGAAGCAAACTCTTGTAGTACACACAATCAGGAAGTGAACATGCTCAGCGGGCAGAAACTAATCATAAACACATAACCACATCAATCGCTTATACTTGATATGATAATGAAAATATGGTAAATTTCGGCTGCCAGGGGAACTTACATGAGGTTTAAGATTTTTGTTTTTTCTGTCTCTTTCACCTACTTTTTGTGATAGTTAACCTCATTTTTCCTTGATCTTTATAACCCTCACCACTATTGATTTATTTGAGGTTGTAGGATAAAAAATTATTCAAAGCAATCTCTGCCACCTTTATGTTCTTTAAACACTAAACTTCCATTGCAAAACAAAATGAATCAAATTCCAAAGTTATAGCATGGTAATGTAAAACTGGAACTTATAACTCAGGGAAAGTGGATTTTTCTAGGTGAGTGAGCTGGAACTTTAGTCAGGTTATGTAAATATTCTAAATCAGGTATGGGGTAAGTATTTGGTTTCTCTGAACCACAAAATTTGAGTAATGACCTACTCTTCCTGTGGAATAAAGTTGTGATAAATGAAATTCTCACAAAAGATCATTTGAAGTTTATGAAGATGAGATCAAATCTCTTCAGGAAATGTAGCGAGATTAGGTCAAGGTGTGTCGGGATTTTTATTTTTCCACTTAATTTATCCAACCTAGTCTCACCTTATTAGTTTATTTTATGAAATGCTTAAAGCTATGTTAAGCTCAGCTTGTCTTTGCACGATGGATCAGCTTGCGATTGAACTACCAGAAATCTAAAGTATGTTTAAGGGAAAATAATCCTGTGATTATATCAAATGCTGAAACACATCCTAAGACTGTCATTATAAGTGTTTTACTGCAGGGTGCTCCTAAGACAATGCTGATAATTACCATATATTTTTGTTGAACAATGATAATGAAATAGAAGGGGGTACGACCTATAGATACAGGAACCTTTTAGGATTGTGGGATTTTCTGATTTTGGGTTGTTTGACCTGTCAAGTATAGGTGATGTATGTATTATATAATGTTCGTAAATAAAGGTTATTTACTTACTGGACCTAATTATTGTTGTTATTTCATCTTATGAGGATATTTGCATTCCAAGTGCATGTGCTGTAAGGACAAAGCTGAAAACATAATTTCAGAACACACTTTCTGTGCTCTTACAAATATTATACACCTTTGTTTTCATGGTACCACAATTTCCAGAGCAATATTTCATCCCTCCATTGTGAGACGCATGGTATGAATGCGTATATAATTTAAAAGAGGGAAAATGTTATCTATTTTTTGCAGTTTTGGAATTTTTCACGTACAGTAAACACAACATTCTCTATTGTATGATATATGTTTTGTTATAGAAAGCATATGGAGAACACGTTTTCTCTTACTGTTTTTCACTTTCATGAGTGCAGTTATTTTAATTTCTCAATCCAGTTCAATAATTTAATTTCTGTAAGGATGAACTAAGTTTATTTCATTTATGTCACTGATCATCATTCCTCTGTTGAAATCTCTAAATTTCAGTCTTCAGTTACAGATCTTAAAGTTTCAGACTTCCTGGTAGTAAGGTAGTGAGTGGCACCACCAAACCTAATGTATTCTGATTTCGTTTTTATAATTTATCTTGTTAGAAAATTGCTGGAGTAGTACAGTGAAATATTGTATGATAATATAGCACATAAATCTCAAGTGGAATATTCATAATGGATTTTTTTTTAATTTGTGTTGCACCAGTTTAAAAACTTACATAACTTCATAATAGATATATTTTTTTCATTTGTTTGAGTATTTCATTAACGATTTTACATTAAAGAAAAGTGTCCACTGATAAGACTTAACTCAGCAAGCTGTTAAAGTGGTGTCATATATCTAACCATCTATCCATTTTAAACAGAACCTGGCATCTGTACCCCTTTCATCAGAGCAACTGGAGCAAACAAAAAATGAAACTTGGAATTTTGGCAAAATACCCTTCAAAACATACAAAATACAATTGAATGGAAATAGTGAAAAAACAAGTAAGAATAGAGGATTCCCCTTATACATTGTGGAAACAGTCACAAACTTACCTATGGTGATGGTGGGATGTGGTGATAAAACAAATTGGTTTACATTCCATTCATTGTCAAACTAGCTTGTCTAAAGGCCCATGGTGACCTACCAGGAATTTAATCAGAAACAAAATGGATGACTTACTACAGAGGAGATTTTGATTAAAGTGAGAGACCACAGTTTTAGGGAAAAGAGGTTATGAGTAACAAACCTCTTAGATTTCTAGAAGAGAGTGAACTCTGTCTTTGATGAAAGGATAGGCTGGTTGGATGTTTGTATATGGACAGCCAGAAAACTTTTGATGCCGTACCACATAGGAGGCTGGTAAAGAAGGTGGATTTTCAGGTAGGAATAAGGGAGAGACCATTAAGATGGATGGAAGATAAACTTGAAGGAAGTTGACAAAGGATGCATGCTAGGGATTGTCTTGAAATGGGTTGAAAGTCACCAGTGGCATGCTGCAGGGCTCAGTTTTGGATTTGGTCGTCCTGATTAGTGTGAATGACTTGACAGAAAGATTGGAATCCTACATAAATATGTTTATGGATGATGCAAAGGTTGAGGGAAGTGGAAGCTGATGTGGATTGCATCACCTTACAAGGTGAACCTGACAGATTCCAAAATTTGTCTGATACTTGGATGTTAAAGTTCATCCTGAGTAAATGTAATGTGGATGGGTCATGGTAGAAGAGGGATTTAATATGATTATCATGTAGGAGATAAGCTGCAGGAATCTGTGTGGCAAATACTTAGGACTTACTTTGCCCCTAACCTATATCCAGAGTCCCATGTTCGGAGGAGACAAACTGTTTGGTGCTAAGTATTAGAATAGGTTTCAAGTATGTAGATACGGAAATATTTAACAAGCTGTTCATGTTCTGCATAAGGCCGAACTTGAGTATGTTTTTAAAGTTCAGTCACTACAATTGAAGATGCACAAAGAGCAATAGAGGAGGTCTTGCGGAGGGCAACAAAGATAATACTAGAGTTAAGAAAGCTGAGTTACAAGCTAGATTACTAAGTTTGCCCACCATGGAAGAGTAAGGTGTGACATGTCATAATGTTTAGATTTTTAAACCAGATTGATGTTGGTTGGAGACAGTTAACAGTTTTTTGAAAGATAAAGGGATAGAGCAACCAGAGGACAAAATAGAAATAAAGTAGGGATCATATTAATAAAGATGAAACATTCTTTTATGGTACAAGAGTGGTAGATGAGTGGAACAAACCGAATGAGAATGTGGTAAATGTGGAAAGCGCACTGAAGTTTGAAAGGTTGCACAGGAGTAAAAAACATACAAGAGCTGGAGCCATGTGAGTGTAAAACTCCCTCGTCATATTAGATAATTACACACATATGGGGTTATTTGATAAGTAGGTACCTCGTTTAGGCTGGTGTGTGTGTGTGTGTGTCATACATTTATAGATGCCCCACTTTTCTTGAAAGGGTCCTGGAGTCACTCCAGGGTCTCTCTTCCAGGAGTTCCTACAGCTCAAAACCTATTCCACTGCCAATAGTAGAGAAATGGTGGCCTCCTTTGGAGTGAAAAGTTCTTGGATGAGACCACACTCCTGATGATACAGTCTTATTAAAGGTGACTTTTCACTCGTGTGTAAGCTAGAGCAGGTGGAGTCCAGTAACACCTCTGTGTGTGTGTGTATACACAAATGAGCAAAGACATGGTACATGTATACACAAGGTTAAGAGACTGGGCAACACAACTGTAAAACTCTCTCTTTGTAACACACAGAAAGTAATTAAGACACACACACACACTAAGCAGTGCTAGTGTCAGACTAAAGAGGTGGTATGTAAGTACCAATTGGAGAAATCAAATCGGATGTTGTTGAAGAGACAGAGCTTATGAAAGGGATGAGACTAACCAAATTTTTCTGGAGAGATACATATAGTATGGAAAGAGAGAGAAGACAAAGGAGGAGGGGGACTGGCTTTCTTGGTAAAGACAACTTAATGCTCAAAAATACTGTTGGATAATTGATTAAAGCATTACCTGTTAGTAAAAATAACTTTAGAAAAAGCATGTATGATGATGTTAAAGACTTACAATATCCCAAAGAACTTAATGAACAAAACAAATATTGAACACCAGTAATTAGGGCACAATCAAGATGGTGTAGAAAGTAGCAAGACTTGCACTTTTTAGAGAGCGTGAAGGAATAATATTGTAGGATTTAAGTTTTAGAGAATAGACTGGAAATATTTAGATCATCTTAGAGACAGGCAAGGACATATAAGTTCTTAGAATGTACACAGGAAAAGTTTATGTATCATCATGTCTCAGAATGCACTGGAGTCAGACAGGCAGAGACACCATTAGTAACATCTGAACAGAAAATATCAGATATGATACTCAGCATGGGGAAAAGTGATCATGTACATTACTGCTTTAGTGTGAATGCATGGCTGTTACGGACATGGAAAGGAGATTAGAAAGAATTTAAAATTCATAGAGATGCACTTGTGGGGACTAAACAGAGATAAGATTTTTTTACAGGAGATGAAATTTCATAGTTTTACGAAATGTCTAATGAACAGGTTAATACTTAGGTCCCGTTGGTAATAAACAGAGACAGAGGACTAAAAGGGAGAGCTTTGGATTGAAAAATAGATTCAAAAAGAAAAAGAGCATAGAGTTTTACTATGAAAATATTGGCAGCACAACAGCCAGCCAGCATTTGAAAGGTACAAGAGAGCAAAGAACAAGTGTTGCCTGATAAGGAAGGAGGAATAGAAAAAAGTTTGAAAAGTTATTGTGGACAAGGCTCAAAGCTCATCCATTAATTTATCAGGAGTATAGTGTCAGTTAAAGAGCATCTAATCAGCTTGAAGGATTCAAAGGTAAGAATTACTGATGAGGAAAAATACATGGGGAACAGAATGATGAGTTCAAAAGTGTATGTTCTCAGCAGGTGATACTTTAGCCTCAACACCAGTGAAATGTGGTTGAGAGGAGGACTTGCATTGAAAGGACAAGAAAAGACATAAGCAGGCTGTAGAATGGTCCTGTTCCATGTAAGGTCATGGTCATGATTGATGAGTTACAGGGAAATGCTAATGAGGGATGTTCTGATTACAACCTTTAAGTTTTCAAACCAGCTTGAATAGAGAGAACATTTCTTTAAAAGATGCAAGGATTGAACAACCAGAAGCCTCAACTTAAAATTGTTATTAGAAATGGTGTAAAGAAGTATTTCAATTGTATAAGAGTGATGGATGAATGGAATGAACGGAATGAACCAAGGCGTGAGAAAGCGAATGTGGACTGTATAAAGAAACCTTGAAAGTCTTATGAAAGTAGAAAAGGTTCAAGAGATTGAGCCCATATAGTGCAAACAACATGGAGATATGATAGCCTATTTGGATAGTCATGTAGTGCTTGAATGTGGCTGTGTGGATTGTGAGGATATTAAAGATCAGAGTGGAAATGAGACTCTTTAGAAGACACATGTTTGTGGTAAGCATGTAGAGCTTAATACTTTCTATGTGAACATAAACTGGGAAATGGAAGTTGTTAGTTGGAACATTGATCAGTATTATAGAAAATTTGGTGAAATCTGTAATGAGTGTTAGTACTTGAGTATCATTGGGACTGATTAGAGAGAGGAAGTCAGAAGAGAGAGATATGGTTGAAATTATTTTATCCTGGTGTTACCCAGGACCCTACTTCTATGGGTTTCTGCTGCTCCAGTAGCAGGGACAGGAAGTGAGAATTTTTTAACCACTCTAGCCCGTTTCAACAACTGACAGTGAAACAACCTTGGTCGAGGGTGCCTTTTCACTTGTAGTATAATCTCAATCAGTTGGAGTCCAGTAACTCTATACGGGTGAATTAAAGATACCTATATGTGTGCATTAAAGATATCAAAGACCCAAAAGACATAGGCATATGCTATGGAGGAACTGCATTTGGCATAACTGCCAATTAGCCTTTGAAATGTGCTAGATAATGAAGAACAGACACAGTTAGTAAGTAAGGATGTGCACAGAAAGTTTAGAAATAACTGTAGACAAGCTTGGTGAAAATGTGAAGCTGTTCCATAAATTTGTCAGTAGACTGTCTAAAAGCAGCTAATTGCACTGAGGAATTCACAGGGAAGGTTTGGTGTGAAGAAGGTGAGAAAATTTTTAGGAAACTGAATGGTTGAAAATTGTGTTCACATTAGATGACTCTGGAACTCTTAACATGAATGAGGTGGGATGGGAAGGAGTACATGGATAGTAGTAAAGCTTTGAAAAGCATAAGTAGTCTCTTGAAGGATCTTAATCCACATAAGGTGCATAGGCATGATTAAAACTATCCATATGTATTAAAGGAGTTTGCAGAAACACCTGGCAGACCACTAGAAATATTAAAAAAAAGAGAGGGTGTAGTGCTAAGGGAGCGGAAGGGATGAATGTCATGCCTGTTTTCAAGAACATGTTTTGGGGAATTGCATTGAATTACAAACAAGATATCTTGTAAGCACAAGTAAAACACTAGAAAATGCACACATAAAGCAAAATGATGATTATTCACAAGGGTGAGATTATGTAAGGTAGAGGAAACATTGGTTACGAGAAAAAATCAACGACATTCATAACTGATTTTTTAAACTCATACAGCAGATTGAGCACTATTTTAGGCAAAATAATATGGATAGGTGGATTTTGTTCTTGGACAGCCAAAAGGCACTTGACATTGTCATAAAGGTTATAAAGAAACTTGATTCTCTTGGCAGGCAGAAAGGGAAGATTCTTATGGTGAATTAAAGATCATCTTAGTGCAAAAGAGATGACACAGTCTAGAGGAACATTTTCTAGGTGGGCTGGGGTAGCCATTGGCTGAAGTCGGATATTTTTGCAGGTAGTGCTATAGTTATGAGAGAAGTAAGAAATGAGCTGGATTGCATCAGCGTATAGAGGGACTTACACAAGCTCAAGGGTTGGTCAGATACAAGGTTACTGAAGTTCAGCCTAAGCACATGGAAATTAATGAACATGGGACACAGTGAAAGAAGGTTTAGATATGACTGTAAGTCGGCAGAAGATGTTACATAAATCTATATGTGAAAAAAGATGTGTTGATCAACATAGCCCTTGACGTCTTGCCACAAAACCTCATCAGGAGAATTGTTAAGGAAGCATGTTATCTGTTAGAATAGAAATTAAATTCAAGCAGCTTAACATGGATAAGATATTCTGTAAACTTTTTACAACTTGCACCAGACCTAGATAAGATTATGCATCTCATGTTTGGTCACCACATGCAAAGAAACATAAGATGTGATGGATAAGGTGCAGAGGGGTGCAGCAGAGATGAGTTACAACAATAGGTTAGAGGCTATATATTTAGAAACAATGAAAGAGAAGAATAAGGGGAAACTTGATTATTATAATTCTTAAGAATCAAAATTAAATTGACAGTGTCAGCAGTGAACAGTTATTTCAAAAATGCTAAGAAAAAACAAAAAAAAGAGGTCATAGGATAAAGATAAGCAGGAAGCATGTTGGAAAAGATGGAAAGAAGCACTGGATGAATGGAGTCAGGTGAGTGATGAAGCAGTGAATGAGCATAACTGAAGTTTAAGACTTGTATGAGAGTAAAGTTTAAGAGATAGATCACTCTCTTCACTGTACAAATGAGCAATTACACTGCTGCATGAGCATCTATGGGAAAGTGGTTAGCACAGTGACCCACAAATCTCACAGGTCTGCGACTGATTCTTGGAGAGGGCAGTGCAGCCAGCATTATCAGTTTCCTTTTTGTATAGTTGAAGGCTTTGGTCATAAGTAAAAGCCTTTTGTTCATGGCAAATCAAGAAAAGTTTTAAAAGAATAAAAAAGTAAAATGGAAAGAGGAAAATAAATTGAAGCATTTTTGAGGCTGTGGAAAACCTGATTTTGAAAAGAAGTAGGTATGAAGCTGTCAGGAAAGACATGAGATGGTAAAGTTTCAAAGCTTACCACTGTACAGAGAGAAAGAATCATCACAATTGTTAACCCTTGTGTTGCCAGTGGTCACACAGTCCAGTAATCATATAATGTAGTGGCACATATAAAAAGGGGAAAGAGAACCAGTGCTCTGGCGTGAGGCAAAGTGGGTCAAGTTCCGAGGTCAGAGTGAGAGACTTGATGAGACAGATAGCCTTGGGACAGAACTCAGTTATGTAATTATTTGGAGTCAGAATCCCCCCAGATGTAAGACCAGTACTCTATACAAGGATGAATCAGTGTTTTGGATAATTAAAGTAACTGTGAAGAAATTTCATCTTCAAAACAGATCTAGTTTGTTTGAGGAAGCCTAAAGTATTTGTATAATTTATGGTTTCCAAGACAGATTAGATACACTGATTCCAGTTATGTATGTTGTGGTGAGTGATAGAAATACAGAGCCATCATGGTATATAGAAAAGATGTGAAGGTCTCATAAAGAAATGTACTTTCTTTCAGAATCCAGCTTTTACCCCTTTTTAGCATGTACGGTATTTGTAAGTGTAAATATTACAGGTATTAGAGTATTAAAGTCCCATCCTAACACATGAAGGGCAAACATTCTTGCATTTGTATAAATACAAATATATAGTAACTAATTTTACCAAAAATCCTCATTGTAAATCATACTCATTTTTAGATTGGAAGTTGCTTTTCATTAGATTTTACATAATCTAGACTAAATGATTTATCGATTATTTAACAAAAGGAAGGTATTATTCTTTCTAAGCATATAAGATGCATTTGTTTTTATGAATTTTTCAATATTTTTGGCTTCATTTTTTCTAGCAATCCTCGTCCATCTCCTTCTCCACCACCAACACCTCCGCCAACGCCACCTCCAACGCCACCACCAACACCACCACCAACTCCGCCCCCAACACCACCACCGTCACCTCCACCACCCCTCCCATCATAATGTTGGAAGTGACTTGCAACGATCGATTGGGGAAGAAAGTACGGGTCAAGTGTAACCCTGATGACACAATTGGTGACCTAAAGAAACTTATTGCAGCACAGACAGGAACACGCTGGGACAAGATTGTGCTCAAGAAATGGTACACAATTTTTAAGGACCACATCACGATTGGAGATTATGAAATCCATGATGGGATGAACTTGGAATTGTACTATCAATGATTTCCTGTGACTGATGTCTATGAACATGCATCAGAGCTCTCATTATTAGGTTTAAAATGATCTTGTACTTTTCAGTTATGTTTGCCTTTTTACTCATTAAACTGGTTTTCCCACATATTGCACAAAGTTGGGATGGCCATTTTTCTGAGTCTTATATTTGTGCCTACTTGACATCAGCATCACAGTAATTCTTAATTTCAATATGGTGTGCAGAGTTTTCATATTAAAAGAATTATTCCATGCTCATATGTTATCCATCCATCAGTATGCTAGTACATAATTTTGATCACATATGTTGGATGTTATTTCCAGTTTCTGGTTTGATCACCTGTGTTGTGAAATGTATTCCAGTCTGTCTCACCATCTATTGATTGGAATTGTCAAGTTTTTAATAAAATTGGAAATATGAAGTTAGAATTTACTTGGCCATATGTTATATGACATTGTGTAAAACAAATGAACTGTGGTACTGCAACCCATTATGGAAGGTCTGTACCATTTATAACAAAGTTTTGAAAACTGATGGCAAGAAAATATTTTTCCGCCAGGTAGGTGTCCCATCTTCTATAAATGCTATAGGCGGTACAGATGCTTAAACATTGTAATGTGCAGTTTTATGAACCCCCATAAAAGATGTTCTGATGTGATCTGAATGCGAAAGTTGATAATGTGGCAGGTGAACGTATAACTGGGCAGCACGTGTTACCTGATTATGAACAGCTTGTGGGGTTGTGCGTGATTAAGAATACCTGGTTCAAAAAAGAGGGACATAAATACCTAAGTTTATATATCTAAGTAGGAAAGATTGGAAGGGAACATTTAATTATAGGACTATGTAGACTGCAATGGATAAACTCTTGGATATGAATGTGTTGAGAGGGGCATCTGGTAGGATGTCTTATCATTACCTTGTGGATAATGAGGGTGAAGGTTTGTAGGAGGAAGATGGTTGTGGAAATTACTTATCTTGGGAAAGAGGTGTGCATTAGAAGAGATACCAGGAGAGATTGGGTGTAGAATAACAAAAGACGAGATTGAATGATGGTATCGGAGTGGGAAAAGAATATATGTTTAGGGAAGCAGTGCTGGCATGTGCAAGGTAAGGTTTTGTGAATATATGTTTGGGAGAAAAGCTGCTAGTTTTTTTTTTCCTTTAGGAAGTAAGAATAGACAAGTGCAAGTCGTTCAAGGATAGGATGGTTCTGTGTCAGGGACGGGTACTGTTACCATGGATTTTTAGATTGTTTAGTGACAGGGGTGGTGAGGGAGGTGAATGCAAGGGTCTTAGATAGAGAGGGTAAGGGGGCTAGGACTGGAAGATGCGTCACTTGTTTGCTGATGATACAGCACTGGTGGCAGCTCCAAGTGAGAAAGAAACTGAAGAGTATGATGTTCGAGTTTGGGAAAGTGTGTGAATGGATTACGTTGTGAGTAAACGTGAACAAGAGCAAGATTATTAGGTTTAGCAGTGAAAAGTTACAGGTTGTTGGAGTGTTAGTGTGAATGGAGAAAACTTGTAGGAAGTGGAGTGTTTTAGATAACTGGGAATTAGATTACCTTGGGGCAGAGTAACGTTATTGTGGAGCCTGATTGTGAATGGGAAGTTTTAGTTTTAGTGCATTACAAACGACAGGTAGACGATGCATGTGAATGGATGAGGCTTTTCTTCCTCTGTTTCTGTACCTACGTCGCTAACGTGGAAAACGACAATCGACCGTATATATAGCTACAGACTGAGTGTGAACGAATGTGGCCTTTGTTGTCTTTTTCTAGCGCAACCTCGCACACATGAGGGGGGAGGGGGTTTATTTCATGTGTGGCGGGGTGGCGATGGGAATGAATAAAAGCAGACAGTATGAATTATGTACATGTGTATATATGTATATGTCTGTGTGTATATATATGTATACGTTGAGATGTATTGGTATGTATATTTGCGTGTGTGGACGTGTATGTATATACATGTGTATGTGGGAGGGTTGGGCCATTCTTTCGTCTGTTTCCTTGCGCTACCTCGCTAACGCGTGAGACAGCGACAAAGCAAAATAGATAAATATATAGAAAGGTCTTAGCGAACTTGATGCCCTTCTCGTTCACTTCCTTGCTCTGTGGTGAGTGCAACCATGAAACTGCAGGGGACCCCATAAAATCAGTTTTGGGTATTAATTATCGAATACCTCACAAATGATTATGTTGCCTCATACCGTCCCCACGCGTTTGCACCACCCACACCCTTATGAGTCGCACAATATCAGGATAAATGAACTGTAAATTTATTTGTGTGGCGGCCATAGGACTGCCACCGAAAAAAGCAGTTCTAATAAAATGCCACGATTCAACTTGCTGTTATTTTTTTTTCTTTGTTAAGCGATTTAGTGCGTTACTCATTACTTGGCGTCCGTGAGCGATGGCATCATGAGGCAAATTAATGCAAAGCGGGAACCTCAAAGTTCCCCGCGTTTTCTTTGGTGAAAAACAAAAGAAAAAGACTAAATAAAAATTCTTTATATGAATTAATGTATACCTAAAGGTATCAAATTGCAAGCTGAAGAAATTATGGCATTTTAAAAATTGTCTAGTTGGTCCGCAGATTCCTTCTGGCCTAATCCTAACGTTACCCCTAGAAAGATCCGGAGAATTACATTCTCTCTTCCTCCAACCTTTTGTAGAGGAAGAAAACGAATATTAGGATCTGTAACAACACGGTCCTATGATGACTAGTATTTTATTTCGAATAATTCTTAAATACTATTTACAAATTCTTCAGAAAATCCAGCTAGGGCGTTTGATTGTCGAGTGACGTCATAGGAAATATAGGAACTGTGGCTCTAATTGGTTCACCTGACAATATATTTAGGGATACGAACATGTCTTGGATATATATTTCATCTCTTCCTTTTCATTTCGATCTAATTTCCTCAATGACTTTTTCAGCTTGGCAACACATCTCCGAGGGGGGGGGGGAGCCATGACCTTGCTTGCCTATTGCCACCAGCGTAATGATAATCACATGAATAAAAAAGGAGGTAATGTGCTGCCTTGGTGGATTCCTATCCTTCTACTGCTTCTGGGGCTCGAGGGATATCCAAGTAATGCATGACGAACCTTGTACTTACGATGCATATGGCAATTTAAGAATTTAGATCGCGGACCCTTATCACATACGAGTGGGTGTATGAAACATGTACGTCTCCCTAAACTGTTAAGAGTATAGGATCATAGGAAATATAAGAACTGTGGCTCTAATTGGGTCACCTGACAATATATTTAGGGACACAAATATGTCTTGGTTATATATTTCATCTCCCTGGTCTATCGTTTGACACTTCTATCACACTGGTGTAACTCTACATGACACAGAGCTTGGTAACAGGCCCAGCAGATGAACTGGTTCACTTCATTCATGGAAAAGGTCATCATCATCTGCTGATAATTTTCAAATGATTTTACGTTTGTGGTTGTGTTGTCCTTGTGTTTGTATGCACACCATATATCATGTTGTTGTTAACTATATTCCGAAAATTCTTAACCTACGTTAGGGTGAATCTCGTCCATGCGCGCGCGCACGTTCACACAGAAAAAATATGAAATAAAGCAAGAAACGTGTCAGATATAATGTTTTGATAATCTAGACTCACCCAAGGATCAATTTCCTATGAAGGAGTCCTGATGTTGTTACCCAGGACCTTTCTAACGAATCCTGGAGCTCAGGACTGCGCTACATATAGTAGTAGAAAGGATGCAGAAAATTGCTTGTATATGAGAGGTATATGAACGGAATAAAGGGGAAGACTTCTTCACTGAACAGCCGTAACGAAAGGGAGCGAAGAACTCAGAGAAGCGTTCTCGAATCGGTTGGAGCGAGAGATGGCTCAAACTCTTAGAAGATGAATTAACCGAGGGACTGAAGTCTAAACTGAACAAGTTTGCAGATGATGCCAAGGTCTTGAGAAAGAAGAAAGAAGACTGCTCCAGCTTACAAGAGGGCCTATCCCAAAGTGGGTCTTATGAATAGCTAATATTGTTTAACCCGAGTAGGTGAAGCACGAAACCACATAACAAAACCTAAACATCACATAATAACCATCTTGACATTTTTTAATACATGGAATATTAGTGGGAAATAATGAATTTGATGGATAATGAATAAATGTGTCTTTCTTGTTTAATGCCCAATGGTGCAAGTCAGGTCTGACGTGCGAAAGAATCACTACTGAATCAGGTGTGGTCCACGTAAGTCTTCATCGAAGCTGTATCAGAATGTTAGTATGACGTACATGTGGTTTCTTCGCTTGTAGGGAACGCATGAGACTACTGCAGAAGGCCCAGGGGAAATGGGAGGGAGGGTGAAACCAGTGGGGATCCGAAGGTCTTCTCTTCTCTGACGCCGAACCAGAAGACGAACCCGAGATCTTTTCCTGGCGTCGTGGTAGAACAAGGTATGACATGTCAAATCCCTCGACCAGCCCACAGTAGAAGAAAGATAAATGGAGACAGGATAAACCACCTAGCAACTCTAAAGCGGGTGAAATTAATGCTAACTCACACAGTTCCAGATTATGCGTGGAATTTACGCAATAAAAACCATCAAAAGAGAAGTGAGATGACATTTCCTTAGGAGCAGGGTAGTGGACATGTGAATAAGGCTAGCCAATCCATTATGGCCGGATTAAGATTACGAAACACTGTACGACAGAAACGCGAGGTTGAGACTTCGGCTCCTTTAGTAATGCAAAGCTCCGTACCTACGTATGTCAACAAATAAGACGCAGAACGGTATATAGGGGACGGATGCCGCCTGTCCACTCAGTTTAGTGAGTACTATTATATCCTCAGGGCCACCATCTGCTTAAGGTTTCGGTGCCTTAACTCTTTAGCTGAAGCGCCTTGGAAAGCGTTCACCGTGGCCAAATAAGAAGCCTGGAAGAATCTATAGACTACGAGGCCACAAGTCACCAGCCGTTACGTAACACATCCCTCACCCTAGTCATTCCTGTGTGGGAAAGGTGCTGCTCACTGGACGCCTCTGATGCAGGTGGTCATAATAGACCGCACAGAAAACGGCTTTTCAATACAGTAATTGTGTGATCATGACTAGCACTATTTAAAGTCCCACAAGTAAATCAACGTGAACCATAATGACACAGCGAACACTAGATGGATTTTATCGTTATAGTGTTAAAGGTAAATGTCTTTTTTAACTTTAAAGGCCTAATGACTCTGATCCGCTTTTGGATATTTCTTTTTCATATCTCAAAGAAAAAAAAAAAATTATGACCTACATTTTTCTTCAAAGTAACTGGACCCTCATAGCAGTGACTAAACTCAAAAGTGTCCATCACTGTTTGAGGTTAATTTACTCGTTTTAGTGAACATTGGTTTGATGACGCACTACGCTACTGTCTTAAAGATGAATCGGGTACAGATCTGACATTGTTTCATTGTTTTATATACAACTGTTGGCGAATGCGTCACTCTCGAGAACTTGGACCAGCGAGCGAATCCCGTGGTCCCGCCAAGCCTAGGATCAATGCAAAACCTTGCAAGGTTTAATGATAATGGTAGGGAGTTGGTGGCTGACTGTAGCCATCCAGGGAAGCACTATCGTCTTGACTTAGTGGAACCATCGTACACCCTCCACGTCAAGTAGGTGGTAGACAGCAGCCGCTCAGGGATTAATCAATTACCCTTCGGGGTTAAGAGCGTTGAAATATATGTGCACATTGAGATGTATAGGTATGTATATTTGCGTGTGTGGACGTGTATGTATATACATTGTGTATGGGGGTGGGTTGGGCCATTTCTTTCGTCTGTTTCCTTGCGCTGCCTCGCAAACGCGGGAGACAGCGACAAAGCAAAATAAATATAAAATAAATATATCCCTGGGGATGGGGAGAAAGAATACTTCCCACGTATTCCCTGCGTGTCGTAGAAGGCGGCTAAAAGGGAAGGGAGCGGGGGGCTGGCAATCCTCCCCTCTCTTTTTCTTTTTTTTTTTATCCAAAGGAAGGAACAGAGAAGGGGGCTGGATGAGGATGTTTCCTCAGAGGCCCAGTCCTCTGTTCTTAATGCTACCTCGCTGACGCGGGAAATGGCGAATAGTATGAAAAAATATATATATATATATATATATATATATATATATATATTCCACAAAGGCCCAGTCCTCTGTTCTTAAAGCTACCTCGATAACGCGGGAAATGGCGAATAGTTTGAAAGAATATTTTTTTTTTTTTTTTTATACTTTGTCGCTGTCTCCCGCGTTTGCGAGGTAGCGCAAGGAAACAGACGAAAGAAATGGCCCAACCCCCCCCATACACATGTATATACATACGTCCACACACGCAAATATACATACCTACACAGCATTCCATGGCTTACCCCAGACGCTTCACATGCCTTGATTCAATCCACTGACAGCACGTCAACCCCGGTATACCACATCGCTCCAATTCACTCTATTCCTTGCCCTCCTTTCACCCTCCTGGGTCTTTGTGGGAACACCCTTACCCGGCACCCCTCTCCCCCTCTGTTCCTTCCTTTGGAGAAAAAAAAAAGAAAAAAAGAACAAGTTAAATGCAGAAGGAAATATGTTGGCGGGCAGCCAGAGAGCGCTGGATACACAGCCGCGCCTAGAACCACGAGAATTCTATAATGGAGCTCTGTGAGAGCCGACATATCGCATCCAAATTTCGACTGTCGTAACAGTCACACGAACTAAAACATTTTCTTTTACGTTAACAATTCTGTAAAATAGATTTTGAGTAAAATTTCATGTACTGGCTTATATACATACATCCGTAGTGTTTCAAGCAGGTTTATAACGAACAATACACTGTTATGCAGACACCGACGTCCAGTTTACAGACCAACGTATCCATCTCGTTCTTATCTGAGGAGGAGGAATAACTGGTGAAGGAGGTGAGGCAAGGTCGAGTCTCTAAGAAGTTGGAGCCGGGTCCGGGTTAAAGGGTACGGACGAAAGACGCAGTGAGTGCCTTTGGAAGCGGCGGTTGTGTTTGGGTGAGGAGGATAGAAGCAGAGTAACGGATGGTCGGCCGAGGGAGGTTCACTCTTTCTGGTGGTGTGTGACGCCCCATCGCCCTCCAGCGACCTACGGCGTCCATACATTCCTGCTTAAGGTGGAAGGCTAAACCAGTCGCGTAAATGAGTTGAGATGTCTGTTTCTGTCCTGCGCATCTCCATGTTGGGTGTTAAGTACAAGAAAGAGGTTAGAAGCTGAGAGGTCATAAATATTCTGGGTCACGAATTTGATAGGTCACATTCTGGGGCATCAGTTTGACAGGTCATACAGTTTGGAGCACCAGTGACTTGTCACAGTTTGGCTACCTTAACCTGATAACTCACAGCTTATAACTACCATGACAGGTTTACAGTCTGAAGCACCAGTTAAAACAAGCCACCTTTCTCTGCTCCAGTCTCCCGAGCCGAAGGAATGTTTACAGTGAGCTACGTGTACAAATACCTCCTAGGAAAAAAAAGAAAAAAGAGCCCCATTTCGCAAATATTGTGACTGGTCGAGCAACCTCCACAGACTCGCCAGAAAAGGCAACAACATTCAGCCACCAAGGATCCAAGCACAACAGACATGTTTTTGCCACGAGAAAGCGTCTTGCAGCTGGGTCTTGCTTAGCTAGTGTTGTTTTCAGCCCAGGCCAAGCAAGCGCACACACACAGTCAAGCAAGCGCACACACACAGTCAAGCAAGCACACACACACACACACACACACACACACACACCTTTATGGTATAGCGATTAGCGTTACTGACGATCAAGCTTGCACTGGCCGCCTGGGATCAAACCCATAATAGATCCATCTTCCCTTAGGGACTGGTCGATTAAATGGATACATGGAATAAGTTGTGTGTGTGTGTGTGTGTGTGTGTGTGTGTGTGTGTGTGTGTGTGTACATAAGATCAAAGACATGGTAGATACATGCAAGGTTGTGAGACTAAGCAACGAGATTGTAAAACACTCCCTGGAACGCACAAAGACCGCATACATTGTCAAAGACTCTCGCAAATGGAGACATCCACAATTTGCAAACAAAAGCAAATAAAGAATTGCATTCCATATGCACATGCACACGTCGTCCAACCCTCGATAGGGTAGGACGATGAACTTCCCGCGCCGTGATCGGAGGCTGAACTCGCTGGAACCCTCCTAGTAAGGGTTGTGCCCCCTGGGGATGATGGTGTCACTCACGACTTTATTAGACTTCTAAGACGTGTACCTGATAGCCAGTTAGTAAGGCTGTACAAATTATGCCACGGGTTATCAACCCTCCTCATGGACCAAGAGCCTCATTGTAACAATACATAGAAAATCAACCTGACGAATCCCCACCCCCATATCTCTGAAGAGTTGCCAATGCAAAACTTTTGATTGGATGGCTCTCAACAGGATACAACACTGAATTAAAGCGCATATGTCACCTAATATTAATATCAATGGTCATCACAATCACCTTATACCAACCAGCGCTAGTACAGACGCAAGAATTGTCCAATACCCATTACTGTGAATGAAATACATAATCCATGAACAAATGCACAGATAAGGAAGCAAATCGTTTACTTTTCCCATGGTAAAATGTTTGTCATCTGCTATATTACCGTAACGCAACCAACGTGAAAATAGTCATTACGACGTTCACCATTAAGTAATATCACTTAATGTTCACCATTAAGTACTATCACTTAACGTTAAGCATCAAGTATTATCACTTTATGTTCACCATGAAGTACTATCACTTAATGTTCACCATTAAGTACCATCACTTAACGTTAACCATTCTATCGCTTAACGTTAACCATTAAATCCTATCACTTAACGTTAACCATTAAGTACTATCGCATAACGTTCACCATTAAGCACTTAAAACAGTATTACTGCTGTTCAACTAGTATGTAACTTTACATCATTAAATGATCACCATTAGATACACAATGTATGTCAAGACAAAACTACATCAAGTCAACCAAAAATGTAACTTTACATCACTTATGTTCACCATTGTTTCCTTCTTTGTTCTCATCTTGTCGTCTGTTGTGCAGGAGGAAATGAAATTGTAACCTCAGGCCAATGCTACTGCTGTGCGTCAGCAGAGACAGTCGTATTGGACCATCGGGTCTTCTGTCTCACCCACGTATTGCATCTCGGCTTCTTGAGGTTACCTCATACGTCATCCAAGAGCTCCAATAACATCATTTGTTTACATTTAACCGAGACGTCTCGTCTATCTTTGGCTAGAAAAACGCCTTCTTTCTTTTCTCTATAGTACTCGTGGTAGACGGCAAATAGTATATACATATCACAAAGAGTAAGTGACGCTATCATCAACACTCGAAAACAGTCAATTAAGAGATGTTTTTCCGAGGCTTCCCGAAATACATATAGCCCACCTTATTTACTATCTTTACCATAAGATATAACACATACCCTAACTTATTACTGTCTTTAAAATACGATATAACACATAGGCTGCCTAATATACTGTCTTTAGTACAAGATATATCACATAGCCTACCTTATTTACTGTCTTTATACAAGATACAACAGTACCTAAGTACATTACGTGAATTAAGATTACTAAATATAATTCTGAAATGGTAAGTTATAGAGAAGGAAAACGAAAAACGTTACCTAAAACAAATGAATGTATCTAAACATTCCGTCATTGTTTATGGAGTGACAACATCGTTATTACAATTTGGCACGGAATATGACTAGTTTAATGTATAAGGATTCTAAATAACTGATATGGAGGTAAGTTTTGCTCCTGTCTACTACTGAAAAATGACTGAGATTTTTGCACTGTTGATCACTACGTGTGTTGAGAATTGACTGGCATGACGGAGTGGGATAATTTGACTGTAACTTGGCCTGCTCTGTGGAACTAAGGTGCTCGTCCACTTTAAACTTATAATTTCTGATGAAGGTTTGTAGTATATCTAAACTTACAGTCAGAAATCAAAGGTTCTATTTCATATTGGGACCTTATTTCTGTAAGAAAACGACCTTCATGTGTATGAGTTTGTGAGCATGATTTTCTGAGTCTAGTTCGTAACTAATACTGTTCAGAAGATTTATTGATTCCTTTGCTCCTGTGAGACTTATTTGTTCCTAAATGGGAATTTCAAAAGTATTACATATTTTTAAAAAAAACATTTGCCAAATTGTTACTGAATTTGCGGTAGCGAAACGATTGTGTATGCTCTTACCACCTTGATAACTTTGGGCTGCCAGTCCTCCTTCTTCCTCAATATTGATACCAATAGACTTGGAGGGCTGGATGTCCAGCTTTCCAAAACGATAAGAGTATCTATAATCTGTACTGGATAGCTAGATCCTTTGCGTCACATGCCTCAGTACTGTACTCTGCAGTGAAGATACTTTTGGCATGGCGGTATAAAGGCTGTTATGTACGTACATGGCCTTTCTGCTAGTGTCTGTGTTGGGATTTGAAACCTTGTTAATTGTTTACACCGGATGAGGCGAATTTCCTCCGTGAAGCATGTCTTGCGTGCCGTAAAGTTTCAGTAAATTGTCTGAACTACTGAAGTACTACCATCCCTTCATATAACAGGCTGGGAGATGAGAGAGAGAGAGAGAGAGAGAGAGAGAGAGAGAGAGAGAGAGAGAGAGAGAGAGAGAGAGAGAGAGAGAGAGAGAGATGATGTTAACCTTTCACCCTTATGGAAACATGAGTTGTGTTCGAAATCAACCAGGAGTGAGAACTAATGAGAAAAGAAACATGGTTTTCAAGTCTGTCCAACTGTATACGATAGTTTAGTAGGCATTAATAACAAGTAAGGGATTTGTTTTACATAGACACTGGTGCTATGTGATGCAGGGAGAGTGTCGAGGCGTCATTATGAACGCAGCCTTTATTGCCAGGGTTAGGAAAACATCATAGTAGGTGGTGCGCATACGCCTCACCTTCCCGCGTAGGTCTTAGTAAAAATCTGACGGTAAGAATAATAGAAGTGACGTAGTGTTTTAGTTCTTTCGTAGTCTGTTTCAAGGTTGTAATTGTAAGTTGATAATAATAAACGCAATAATGATAATAATGATAATGATAGTAACAATGATAATAATAATAATAATGACAATGATTATAATGAGTTGAAGTGCTAAAGCCACGAGTTCTGACATCATCCATAGCAGGTCCCCCGTAGGATTCAGTAGGCAGTGAAATGTAACTTTACAATGTATTCAAGTAAGAAAATATTTGGAAGAATTGACAGTGAAAGACACAACGGAAATCAATCGAGTGCGGAAAAGTGAGAGTGAATTAGTGAAAAAAAAAAAAAACTAAGCAGGGAGACTGAGCTACTTGCTTGCCTTGGCGATACAACAAATGGCATCTCGCATTACGCAGAGCAAGAGACGAGGTTACAGTTGAAACAGCTAGTCCCAGACAGGCGCACAGACAACTTGCATGGCCGCTCACGACCAGGGGGGCTTGCCTATTCCTTTGCCCATCAGTTGTATATTGTTAAGAACTGTCTCGCTTCTATTTAGTGATATAGAATGTTTGAGCACATTCACCCCTATGCGGTGGCTCTTGCCTTTGTTATTTACACTTGTAAATCAATGCAGTGCATTTTCCCCAGATTCTTCCTTTTACACTTGTAAATTCGGGTGTCTTAGTCCATGTTTTAGCGGGTGTGTTGAGGAGGAGCACCACGCCACATTAACCTCTGTTATCAGGTTTAGCTATTGAACGTAAGAATGTTATTGGTCTTTCCCTGGCCCATTGGGAAACAAGTGGCCAACTGTAAACCTGGCAGTTGGCGGCCTTATCGTATCATTTACTCATTTGATTAGCGGTTTCACTGAATCCACAGCTTATGGGCCCCTGTGAGACTCAATTGATCAACAACAATGGATAGCGTGATGAATCAAATTCCATTCTTACCATAGGGAAATGAAAGACTATAAGTTCCCAGGTGCACTTTCGTGTAATGATCACATCATCAGGGGAGTTACAAGAAACATAACACGAAAGTGCACATGGGGACTTATCGTGTCTCATTTTCCTATAAGAAAGGAATATATATATATATATATATATATATATATATATATATATATATATATATATATATATATATATATATATCATCCCTGAGCATGGGGGAGAAAGAATATTTCCCACGTATTCCCTGCGTGTCGAAGATGGCGACTAAAAGGAGGGAGCGGGGGGCTGAAAATCCTCCCCTCTCGTTTTCAATCTTCCAAAAGAGGGATCAGAGAAGGACGCCAAGTAAGAATATTCCCTCTAAGGCTCAGTCCTCTGTTCTTAGCGCTACTTCGCTAACGCGGGAAATGGCGAATATGTATGAAATATGTATAAATAGACTTATCACACTAACAGTCTGTTTCTCAATGTGCGCAGGAAAATCCCTTCGCGACGGCGCATGATAAAGGCAGGCTCCTCACGCACCGCCAGATGGCCGCCCTGGGTGATTAATATTACCGTCTTCGCTCTCATTTCAGTCTGCTTTGTGGTGGCTTCTGGCATCAGTGTCTGGCAATGACAACGTCGTAAAAGTGACTTCTTACCGTTCCAGATGTGATCTTGTTGGCCACTATAGATCGTCGGTCTTCAAGTTACTGATAGAGGTTAGAACACACGCCAGCCTTCAGAGGGACTCCCTCTTGGTCCTAGACTTCAGAGTTCCAGTTATTTGGTAGAAATTCTTGGGTTAACTGTGAGGAAAAAGTGCCTTAAACTGGTACACACTGGATGGTAGTCAGTTGCTATCACTCATCTTTTTTTTTTTTTAATCTTCGTCTCTTTTCTCTTTATTTTCATCTATTTGTCTAATTTTTATGGTCATTTCCTGCATTCATTTATCTATTCATTTCTGTGTGTGCGTCTTCTGCGGATGACTAAAAAAGCTGCCCCTGTTTGACTGTTCAGCAATATATCTCTAACTATCTTTTTAACCTTGTTGTGTGTGTGTGTGTGTGTGTGTGTGTGTGTGTGTGATTTACACGCTATAATTAAATTCTTCCATTTAACTGAGCTTTCAATGCGCCTTCAAGTTTCCTCCCTCGTACGAATCTACTCCATCTCAACATTTTCCGTTAGCATCTTTACTGGTCACTTCCCTCCCACACACCTCACTTCGTCCACCACAACTCTCTCCTCCTCCTCCTCCTCCTTCGTCATCGGTCACTTTCTTTGTGATTTAACCACTGCGAGAGATCCCATTGCCCTCAAGGACCTAAACTTTTCCCTTTTCTATTAATTCAGTTACCAGACCAGACAAGCTGGTAGCAGCAAGGCTACCCTGTCTGTCTGTCTGACTAATCGGTGCGAGTGAAAGAGTCCGAGCGTCACTGCTCTTTGGCCAACGCTCCAAAACGACGTGTGCTAAAGATGCACGTTGAACCTGGACGAGAGAGGTGTGTGCCTACAAATGGTGCATGTTGACCCCGGACGAAAGAGGTGTGCTTGGCAACGTATGCTTTTTCGACAAGGGTGTGCAGCCTCGTGAGGGTGAGTGGCATATGATTTTAGAACATCATGAGAATGTAAAGTGGATTTGTAGACACTTATAGAGAGTAACGTGCAAACATGAATTTTGTGTGAAATGAGGTTGTGAGGGGCAGCTCTGTGTGTGTGTGTGTGTGTGTGTGTGTGTGTGGACGGGTTCATTTTTTAACATAATGAAATGATAAATGTGAAATCATGCGAGGAAAAAAGAATGTGATGGGAAATATAAGTGCAATTGTGCCAGGTCAAGTTTATCTATTTCTTGCTAGGATGTTTTCGTCAGACTCCCAGACATGGGGCTTCCTGGAATTTGTATCATTCTCAATTTTCTGTTTCTTCCTCTTTAGATTCTTCACAACTTGCCGTGCGTAGAGTCATGACTGGCGCATCCGTATATACCATATTGCTGGTGGCGGATCTGGTGTGTGTGTGTGTGTGTATAATACATAGAAGACTGGAAGAGGACTGCTTCCCTCTACTTCCACGCCCCGCGACTCAAGCGCTTTGCTTATCCTTAACGTAACCTACCTACATGTTAGTATAGAATGCGCGAAATGATCTACGGGTTGCTAAGCAATATCTATTGGTGCTAGGCTATTTCTCCTCTCGTTATATCCAGTTTAAGAAATATTTATTATTATCTTAGCCTCCTGTCAATCTGCTTTTAGATATAATTCATGATGTTTGAAGGAGCGAGCTAGTTCTACAGTTTTCAATTCTGTGGGGGATGTTATCCGGTTTAGGGACCGTTTTATATATATATATATATATATATATATATATATATATATATATATATATATATATATATATATATATATATAAGAACACCACAAACTTGTTTGGCAAGTTGCTTGCTGGAGACCACCATTACGATGTTGACAAAATGCTTGGTAATTTTATTCGTTCGGTTGTCTATTATTATCATCTTGCCTCTGGCCAGCCACAGCCGTAGTGTTGACATTCCCCTTGATTTTGTTTCATTTATTATACTTTGTCGCTGTCTCCCGCGTTAGCGAGGTAGCGCAAAGGAACAGACGAAAGAATGGCCCAACCCACCTACATACAGATGTATATACATAAACGCCCATACATGCACATATACATACCTGTACATTTCAACGTATACATACATATACACACACACAGACATATACATATATACACATGTACATGCACTTGCTACCTTCATCCACTCTCGTCGCCACCCCGCCACACATGAAATGGCATCCCCCTCCCCCTGCACACGCGCGAGGAAGTGCTAGGAAAGGACAACAAAGGCCACATTCGTTCACATTCAGTCTCTAGCTGTCATGTGTAATGCACCGAAACCACAGCTCCCTTTCCACATCCAGACCCCACAAAACTTTCCATGGTTTACCCCAGACGCTTTACATAACCTGGTTAAATCCATTGACAGCACGTCGACCACGGTATACCACATCGTTCCAATTCACTCTATTCCTTGCACGCCTTTCACCCTCCTGCATGTTCAGACCCCGATCGCTCAAAATCTTTTTCACTCCATCCTTCCACCTCCAATTTGGTCTCCCACTTCTTCTCGTTCCCTCCACCTCTGACACATATATCCTCTTTGTCACTCAATCCCGCTTGATATTTTGAAAGTTAAATGCCGCGTATACACGAAAAGTCATCGGCGTAGTTCATTATAATTTCAAAATCCAAATGTCTAAAGATCTCAAGAGTATAAATGTTTATATGTAAATCTTTAGAAAAGTTGAAATAATGAATTTTGAAAAAAAAAACAAACACGAAAATAAGATCCTTATGTTTATGATCAAATTTCACATGAATCAAATCTTGTATAAGATATTGGTGTCCTTCAGGAAACAGATCAAACTGAAAATTGTTCAATCTTCTCCCAGTACACGGGACTGGTGGTCTGCTGATTATATTCGAATTATAATTCATACATGTGTTTGTTCATGGTGAAGGCCTTATCTTCTTCGTAGTTCCTTCCTTAACCACAGCTGTGGGTGCAGTACCGAGTGGGCGGTTCTGACGTCAAGCTGGTACTGCACCAGCTTGACGTCAGAACCGCCAAGCTGGTGCAGCACCTACTGAAACAAGTTTCTGTATTCTTCCTTAACGGGATAAAACAACAAGTCAGAATCAAATCGGGTTGCAAGCCTAATGACCCTCCTTATAGGTCGATGGCCGTAAAACCCAACAAACAAACACTTTCGAATGTAAAGTGAGAGCTCAAAAATGTTGTCAATAACCTGAGGGAGCGGTTTTCAGATGTCGTCGCCCCCTGAGAAGGATCAGCTGTGTTTCCCATACACTGACAGAGTTCTGGAGGCCTCATAACCCATAGATAAATTTTTCCTGGAAATTTCTGTCCAGCTAATCATTCCCGTCTTCTGAAATTTGAAAGCTGTTTCTTGGGTGTCTTCGAAAGGGCCCTTTTCCTCTATCTTAGGCCTTTCTCTTCCTCTATTTTCTTTGATTTTGATGTCGTTGTATAAGAAACGTTTCTTAAGGAGCAGATGCTCAAGTCAGTCGTTCCATATCGTGCCCTAACTTCCTTAGGCCTTTTGAATCTCCTCTGTGTGTTGTGGATGGGAGTCCCTCCCTTCCTTATGGTTTTCTTTTATCTTTCTTTCAGCTCCTTCCGTGGCACTTAGGCAGCGCAGTATATGTATTGCTGAGGCCATCGCCGAGGGTCACTGGACGAAGAAGGTTCTTGGTATAAGCTCTTTCTGATACTCGCTGTGCATCATAAGGTTTGCAGACCTCCTTCGGTTCTCTCATTGTGGTTGACTCGATATTTGGGGCTATGATCTCGTGGATCTCGCTACTGAAGCTCTTCTAATTCGCTTGGCTGTAGGTGGACGGGCGGGACTTCCGTTGGGAAGAGCACTGGACAGGCTAAACTCATGGTTACGAATGGCAGATCGTGGTTACGAGTTCGTGTCCTTCTTTCGTAAGCTGTGGCTTTGCATTTACTGAGAAGTACCTTTGATATGATACTCGAGTTCAGTCTGGGAGTTAAGTAGGTTTTCCTCTATTAACGAGTTCTGCACTTGCATTTCCCACTGCACTATTGTTACTGTCACTGAATAAAGGAAGATGATGCAGCTTCCCTTAGTATGAATGGTGAGTATACCTCTGGCAGGGGATGGAAGCTCTGGCGGGCGATGGTAGGCTCTCCGGAATGAAATATAGAGGGTCGCTGTGACAAGAATCCCTCTGGTGACTCACCATTTCTATGGCCAATATGCGTGTAAGGTCCACCAGCAACTTTATGCCGTAATAATCCCCAGAATGCCACCGCTACTTAATGTGTCCGCTCTCCTGACATGCATCTCTTTTGGCCGAGTATGTGACCAGCTTTACATTGAACTGTTGGGAAGGGCATAGCTATTCGGGAGTACTGCGTCAGGTATTATCTTCCGGTAAGCGTTCGTTAGTTGGTTGTATCCGGTGAAAGTCCAGCTCATTATGGATTTCCTTGAAGGATGAGGTTCCCTGTTGCATGACGGGTTCGGATGCATCCTGCTTTGCTCAGACTATCTGCTTTACCTTCGCAGTTCTTGATGTTGTGGTATTTGACTCTCTTGCAGGCGATCTAGTTGGCCGTTTCGTAAGAGGTGGGATCTGTGTGGTGAGTGCATCAATAAAACCAGGTTCCCTGCACCCACATAATGGCTTCGAGATCTGTGGGAAACCGGTTGTGGCTCAAGCTTTGGTGTAGGTGCTACAGTTGTGTGGTTGCCAGTGATGAAAGTGGGACACAGTTTCTTCGAACTTCCAAGGCACTTCCCAGAACCACGGTGTGAGGCAACGTTAAAGTCGGGGTTACAGCTTAGGTCTCCTACCTACCGAGGATATATATAGCTAACAAGGTCATCTGGAGCCTGTAATACACGCATCTCCTCAATGAAGGCACCTACTTGCTTCACAATCTCACTCCGAGTTCTGGGTTCCAACTTGTTTGTTCTTCTCTCTTTTGGTGATTGTAGTAAACAATTGGCGTGGGTTTTAGAACACACATCCATAAGCTTAGCAAACTGCCCAGAAGTTACCACTGGAGGAGATTCACAGCAAAGTGGAAACATGGAACACTAGAACCTCCAAGATAACGTGAAAGTCTTGATAGGAATGAGGACACTGTTAAGTCAGCCACCTGTTGCCCAGATAACTCACGTCTACCCTCAGAGAACAACAAACTACCTCAGAGGTGTTTCTTGGTTAACAGGTATCATAATGATGTATGGATTGAAGTGCCAAAAAGTTCGTAAACAAGAATTGGGATAATATAGATCAAAGTGAGATTAACCCCTTACATGGTACTGCCACTGAGGTGAGGATATTAATTTGATAAAACAGAAAATATCGAATCACTTCTCTCTGATTGCCAAGTCATGTAGGGATGATATGTAACTACCATTACCTATTCTTATCTGTTTACAGTAAGTTTTGGCACACCCACCCCTACATCATCCAACAGTTAACAGAATTCTTTTTTCTATGATTTGTTCCTAGTGCCTTTACACATAGAATAACTATGTTATCAGAGAAGGAGGAGGGAAACTGACAGAATAACTGAAGGTCGCAGTCTACTTAAACTGGCCCTTAGTCCTTTTGATATAGTCACCACACCATAAACTGATTGGCTGCTAGGATTTGCTAAATGTCACTAGTGCGCTTGGTAAGTAACTACAGTAATTTTCCTTCTTTTTAGCTTACTTATACATCGTCTTGACGTACTCGCAAGACACTCGCGAGCTTTCAAAACCAACATCTTTTGGGACGTCGCTTGCCAAGCTGACTCTGCACGTTATTGATTTGCATTCAACCTTACTGCGTAGGTGCTTTGAAAACCCCGTGCAAAAATTCTGAGCAGATTCATCGGCCGTGACCTGTTCTGCTTCCCCTGGAGGTCAGGAGAGCGAGACGCCACAAGGGACTATCCTACCTACCAGTCTTCCCCGCCTGAACACCAGCACCCAGGCAGCATGCAGGTCCTGGCCTCCCGCGTCTTGTGTGCACCGTCTCCCCCGCAGGGCGAGGCATCATCGGTCGGCCATACTTTACCTCAAAATTTTTCACTCAACTCGTCGAGGTTTGATAAAGAGATAGCGAGAGTCACATCTTTGACATCAGCTGCCGATTTGTGATTCAATTAACGTCTTTATACAAGACGTGGATGAGATATCGTAGGAAAATACACACACACACACAAGATAACTTGGTGCTTCAGGCAAAGGTTTCTGGCCTATAATTTCAGGTATGTTGCCTGGATAAACAACAACTTTAGGTTAGGAATCTCTGTTGTAACACAAGATATTCTACGCTGAGAGGTTTTGCGTTTATGTTTGTAATGCGTTTGTGGTGTGTTTTGGCAGTCCCCAAATATACAGTAATGAAAAATGACCCTGAGGCGTCCTCTGTGAAAATAGAAAGAATGAGAACTGTAACCCATATCGTAGGATGTCCGTCAAGTGAAATGAACTGGGAACGCAATGCAGGCTACTGTATCCTCGCTTGGAAACATACGTACATAAAGTCAGGCAAAATATTATCATCATTTCAGCCTCGTCTTTGTGGAATTTCTCAGGGTGCAGTTCAAGTCACTGCTACATGTAGAGCTCGTGCATTAGCTAGACCTTTAGAGATAACAACTAACTCTTAAGTATGACTGTAATGTTCTAGACTACACCTTAAGAACCACAAACCAATCTTCAGATTTTACATAAAAATGCACTTCTTAAGAAAGTCAGATCAACAGAAATATATGGAATGAAATTCCTTATCTCTCGTGTCTTAAGCAACAAACCACTGGCTCCAGCGTAGTGTCATCTGCAAATTGTGGTATCTTGCAACGTTGCCCGTATCAATATCATTAATATCATTAATATATATGAAGAAGAGAAGATGTCCCACGACTTATCCCTGTGGCACACTACTTGTAATAAGCATCAGCATTTGGAGGCTGTGTTCGGACAGTTTACTCATTATCTAAACTTGATTTTTCAACCTCCATCTCTACCATGCGACTTAATTCTGGCAAATAACCTTTGATACACAACTTTATAGAATGCCTTAAAAGAAAATCTAATTAGACGATATCACCTGTTTTTTTTTTATTGATTATACCACATGAAGGAAAGAGGATATATGTGTCAGAGGTGGAGGGAACGAGGAGAAGTGGGAGACCAAATTGGAGGTGGAAAGATGAAGTGAAAAAGATTTTGAGCAATCGGGGCCTGAACATCCAGGAGGGTGAAAGGCGTGCAAGGAATACAGTGAATTGGAACGATGTGGTATACCGGGGTCGGCGTGCTGTCAATGGATTGAACTAGGGCATGTGAAGCGTCTGGGGTAAACCATAGAAAGTTTTGTGGAGCCAGGATGTGGAAAGGGAGCTGTGGTTTCGGTGCATTATACCTAGAGACTGAGTGTTAACGAATGTGGCCTTTGTTGTCTTTTCCTAGCACTACCTCGCGCGCGTGCGGGTAAAGGGGTGGGGGGTGTCATTTCATGTGTGGCGGGGTGGCGACGAGAATGAATGAGGGCAGCAAGTATGAATTATGTACATGTGTATATATGTATATGTCTGAGCATGTATACATGTAGACGTTGAAATGTATAGGTATGTATATGTGCGTGAGTGGACGTGTATGTATATGCATGTGTATGTGTGTGGGTTGGGCCTTTCTTTCGTCTGTTTCCTTGTGCTACCTCGCTAACGCGGAAGACAGCGACAAAGTATAATAAATAAATGAATACCACATGAAGGTTTATCAGACACGAACGAATTCGTCACAAACCATGCTGAGAATTACGAAGCAGTGATCCTCGAAGTGACGTACAATTTTGCTCTAAACGTTGGTTTGGAAATGTTTACCAAAATGCAAACGTTAAACTAATGGGACGGTGATATCTGGGAAGGGGCTTTTATTCAATTGTTTATTTTTGCGGTGCTACGATGCCTAACTTCTCTTCTGGACATTTCCCTTTAGCAAATGGCTAATGGAAAAGAAAAGTTTTGGGCTTAACTATGTCACTGCTCGCCATTTCCAGTGCCCTCGGATAAAAGTTACCCGTGCCTGCCGTTGTATCTATATTCTATCTAATGCATACAGTATACCATCGACTAACGAGCCCAGGATTCGAAACCGTGCATCCTGACCTCATTGTCAGTTATGCTTTTACCACGAACACCTCCGGCTTGACCGAGAGAAGCTAAGCTTAGTAGATGCTAATGAGGATACTGCTTTACCACCTACGACGCCCTGATTCCTGACCCGTTCGGTAAACCACATCAGGACTTGATTGTTCCGAATTTGGGATCGGATGGCCTCTCCTGCTGTCGCGGCTCCCCTCGCTTCCCTATCCTTGCATGGGCCCGTTTCTCAAACCGACCAGGAAAGCCTAACGTTGCTGGTCTGTTTCTTCATATCATGATCTCTCCCAGTGCAAACTGTACAGTCGTCGTTGCTTCTCTAACCAGGATCTTTACCGTGGAGGCTTTCGGGCGTAATCCCAAGCGCGTAGCCTCGCTCAGCTTGCTGATCGACCAAGAACGGAAACATACGCTACTTAGCATCGCTTCCCTGGCGTTTTTCCCATTGTACTGAGCAGAGGTACCGTCTCAACCGACCGTAACTTAAACAGTAGAGCAAAACTACTCGTATAACAATGATCTAAGCCCAGCTCACATTCCCTGTTAAGTGAACTGTCCAGCAGTAAGTGTATTCCGCTTTAAATTGTGTGTGTGTGTGTGTGTGTGTGTGTGTGTGTGTGTGTAACTATTCATAATTATCTGTTTGCACGGTATGGGAATGGTTTTGCACTCCTAAAGATCCCATCCGTTGATAATGAACAAGCTAAAGGTAAACTCTGCTAGCAAAGCTATATTCCCCACACCCTGCAACATAATATTCTTGACTGCTGTAAAATCATCGAGCCTAGGGATGATTCTTACCATCCGAAGTCCAAACATTTTTTTCACTCAACTGTTGTAAACTTCACTTGCCTTGTACTGCCGACTAATTCATTGTGTTGCCCTACCCATGTTACTTTTCTCGCTATGCAACCGATAATGTGTTTCGATCACTGAGGTTCAAAAGTCCCTGGACCTTTTGTGCACTCTGTATCGTCTTTAGCACCACCGTCCACAGGACGGGTAGGAAGTGCGCAAGAAATTGGCAGTGTTCGCGGCAAAAATAAGATTATCAATCTTAAACCTTTTCCATTATCATACATATTTGTACGCTATCTGCGTTAACCATGTCCTCAGTCTTTATATTTCGTTCATCCTCCTCTCTTACACTATAAAAATTCTTTTGCACTTCTAAAGTTTCTTCCTTAATTTCATGTTATGCCCTCTGGTTGTTCTGTCCCCAGTACATCTTCGATGAACTGTTCACATTATCATTCGCTTTCAAAAAACGCCCTTACTCCAAAATGGGCATATTTAAGGTATGTAACTCAACTCCCTGAATTCTGTCTGGTACCATTCTTTTCCTGTCTCTTACGGAAATTCGTATCAGGTCTCTATGTATCTTTGAGCGCGGTGACCAAACTAAACAAGCATATTGCTAGTGTTGACCAATACCTTATGATGTGAAGAGCTCACTGTGTATTTCATTTACACAAGAACTTGATTGCAATTCGCTGGTGGGCAGTTTGGTCTCCTTAGCTTTTGTAATGTGGGACTCTGGCGACGGGAGATACATGACGTCGGCTCCCAAGGTTTCCTCGCTCATGTTTATGCATTCCTGCCGCTTATTGCCAACTAGATGAGAATAATCGTGTCGCGTTCTTCTGCTGTTGTGATCCCTCCTCATCACTTGACATCTATTCATCATCTCTGGAGTCTGCCGAGGTTCACATCTTGATGCAGTCCACCATGCTTTTTCTCTTCCTTCATGATTTTAGCATCATCTGCAAAACCTTCTGGCAATTCAATTTCCTAAATCAGAGTGAACACCTGAACACATTTCGCTAAGAGGTTCCTTTGATAGGCGTCCCTCGTTCCATACCACTGAAATCATTTTTCTTTTGAAGGAGGTTCCCCCTTTATGCCTGTGTGTGTGTGTGTGTGTGTGTGTGTGTGTGTGTGTGTGTGTGTGTGTGTGTCTGCTCACAAGTTGTCTGAATGATTTCAGATACTTTAACGATTCTTTTTTCTAGGAAAAAATATATATCTAAGAATACACATATACTTTAAGCAAGAGTAGAAATCAACAAACTATCATTACATGTGTGCATTGTAATGTGATTGCCATTAGACCAGCAGGCAAGCAGTATACATGCCCGTAGGGACTGGGTTTATTAGGTTGAGTCTGCTCTTGAGACGAGAGAGAGAGAGAGAGAGAGAGAGAGAGAGAGAGAGAGAGAGAGAGAGAGAGAGAGAGAGAGAGAGAGAGGTTAAATAGAGAAAAAAGTCATGCCGAAGTCTAACGAATTTTGGCATTCGTATAATAAAATGATAATATGCATCACCTGTGAAGATTTATTATTATGCGATTTTAACATATATATATATATATATATATATATATATATATATATATATATATATATGTGTGATCGGGGCCTGAACATGCACGAGGGTGAAAGGAGGGCAAGGAATAGATTGAATGGGAGCGATGTGGTATACCGGGGTTGACGTGCTGTCAGTGGATTGAATCAGGGCATGTGAAGCGTCTGGGGTAAACCATGGAAAGCTGTGTAGGTGTGTATATTTGCGTGTGTGGACGTATGTATATACATGTGTATGGGGGTGGGTTGGGCCATTTCTTTCGTCTGTTTCCTTGCGCTACCTCTCGCAAACGCGGGAGACAGCGACAAAGCAAAAAAAAAAAAAAAAAAAAAAAAAAATATATATATATATATATATATATATATATATATTTTTATATATATATATATATATATATATATATATATATATATATATATATATATATATATATATATATATATATAATGAGAAAGAAGCATTCTACGAATGATGGTATTTGAAGCTGAACACTGAAATTATACGAAGTATTAGAAAAATTTGTGAAGAACAGGGCACACTGTTGTTTTGGTTTTGAGTGTTGCAATTCTTCCGTCTCTCATATACCATTTGAGCCTGTCATTGATGATAATTTCTTCTTAGAGAAGTGCGTACCGGCAAGAATGACATATAGAGAAGAACGAAAACAATCTTCATGTCTGATGAAGCGTATGAGGTGGTTGTTTTACGTAAACAAATACCAGGAATGTTGCCAGACCTCACCCGCTAGCAGTTCTGTACGCACGAAGTTCCAAAAATCAAAATATTGTAAAGCCGTTAAATGAATCATCCAGCTGCTTTCTGTGTACAAAGGACCAAATTCTTTCTACATCAGGGATAAATAGGAACAAATGTTCACAGGTGCAAATGGCTGTTACATCTGGGTGGCTAACATGGACAGGTTAGCAGTCAAAAAAAAAAAAAAAGTATATATATATCGATGCTGCGGTTAATGTATTTACAATTTGATTTACACCAAAGAGGATTTCTCTCGATCACATTCATAGTTGTCATAGCCTACAAATTCATTTAACCTCATTTCTACCCATTGTGTGGAATCATACACCACTTATCTTTCTTACATCATCATTATTATTAGGTAATATACAAAAGACCTGGCAACACTAAACTTGTTTGGCAAGCAACAAGCACCTAGTGGTCAAAGGTTTTAGTGTAACATATCGGACGCTCAGCAGCGCCTTCCAGCAAGGCAACATGGTCGGATGTCCTGTAAACATAAACCACTACATAAGTTGTTTACCTTGACTAAACAAATATTGAAACTCACTCTGTTTCCTTCAAGCTAAACCCAGTTTCCATGGCCTTACCCAATACCCCGCCTGATGTCGATCTTTCAAGGACTTTTATAATAAACGAGAAATCCGAACGTAGGCCAAACTTGGATTTGTAAGAAGCCTGTGCCAAGAGACTCCTATTTTTTCTCTCAAATCCTGAGACGCTGAAATCCTCGATATACAAGAGCGAGAAATAAAGGTCCACCTTTCTGGTCTTCTATGATGAAATTCGTAAGCTGTATTGGGAAGAGAAGGCTGTAGGATGCAACAGCTAGCTAGACTGTGGCCTGTCAACGTGCACATACGCTTGAGATCCGGAATCTGTTCCTAAGGATAATGAGGAAGGGCTTATATGAGAAGGCGAGCCACTCTCGCCTGTTTATTTTCTTCGTATCCCACCTTAATCGTGGCTGATGCCCGAAGTCCAAGGGAGTGTCACAACGAACGTTATCACCATGAAGGAAAAGAGATTGGAAGAAAATCAAGAGCGCAACGCTGAATCAGTGTTGGAAATGACAAAAAGCGTATCCAACACCACCACAGCAAATCCACTTTAAATCGTCGTCCCTCTGAAAGCGCTCTTGTTGTTGAAGAGTACAACCTACCCTGTTCATGTACATTTATAGACAATGAGTACTATTAGCACTCTATACGCTGGGGAGGTCAGCTGCACGTCCGTCTGCAGACATTTATATCAACCTTAAGTCAAAATCGAAAAGTTCTTACGTGGGTCAAAAGGGGGAAAAATGCCTGGATAATAAAGTATCGAACGGATCTAATCGCCGTAAATCAGTTAGATAACTAACTTACTAGCACGTACAAGTGCTTTTTTTTCTTCTTTTTTTTTTTTTTTTAGATATGTTGAAAGATTTAGATCCAGTAAACGATCAGTTCTGAGAAGAGAAGTACGACTTCCTCTTAGTGACAACTTGCTCATGTTGGACAACTTTAAACACAACAATACACGATCTGTGGTTCCCAGTATATATATATATATATATATATATATATATATATATATATATATATATATATATATATATATATATACTATTCGCCATTTCCCGCGTTAGCGAGGTAGCATTAAGAACAGAGGATTGAGCCTTTGAGAGAATATCGTCATTTGGCCCCCTCTGTTCCTTCTTTTGGAAAACTAAAAACGAGAGGGGAGGATTTCCAGCCCACCCCGCTCCCTTCCTTTTAGTCGCCTTCTAAAACACGCTGGTAATGTATGGGAAGTATTTTTTCTCCCCTATCCCCAGGGAGATATATATATCATTTATCAATTTACAACCCCAGGACCCCAATGCCAGCCAGGTACCCCTGCAACTCCAAGGCTGTGTGCTACACTTGGTGGAAGGTTACCTAACTGAGGCTGGGTGTGTGTGCATGCAATCATGGGAGTAAAGACATGGTACATGTATACACAAGGTTAAGACCCTCTCCTCGTAGCACACTGATGATAATCACAGGATTAGACTACTGTACAGTGAGTTGTTTGTCTTGGTTTCTCCGTTTCGTCAGCATACGATGATGCAGCCTTGCCGAAGGCGACTCTCTTACTCGTTGTTTAAGTATTCGAATAGTCCTTTCCCTATTAGGGGCGATCATAGCCTGTCAGTAGCGCTCCCGCCTGTTGCACAGGGTTCCCGGGTTCGATCTTGGCCGTTGGAGGTTTGTATATTCTATGAAGGTGCGCGTTCATATGCACTTTGTTCTTGTATATATATATATATATATATATATATATATATATATATATATATATATATATATATATATATATATATATATGGAGCTGGAGTTTTATTTTAACGTTTGAGCGTGAAGCCTTGCTCATACAGCCTAACAGTGCGAGAACAAAACCCGTTGTCTGAATGGAGTAAAAAACTATTTTGCCTGGCGTCTGTACGGATCTCCTGATTGGCTGGTGTCGACTGTTGGCTCCAGTTTTTTCACTGACGACACCACTAGTTGATCTCCACACTCATCACAGTAAGGCAAGCCAGACCTCATCGAAAAACTGATATGTACTCTTCTCAACCAACGTACCATCGGGTTTACCATATCATCTTGGCAAGATCACCGAAATTCTGTTTACTAAGTAGAGTACCCTAAAGCGGTGTCGTGTCGCTAACGCTGTTCGTAGCCTTCACAACAGACCATCACCTTGCAGTAGGTTGCTATATCAGTATGACCATCTTACACGGAGACGACGCCACTCAAATACTAGTCTCTAACAGGACAGTCCCCCCGAACACACCTACTTCATACAGTCAGAAACAACCAGCTAAGCAGCTTCGACCAAAAACAACAACTATAAAAACAATCATAAATAAATTCACCAATGTGTCGGTAAGGAAAATATAATCAAGCGTCGTAGCGACGGATGAAAATCAGATAATGTACCACATAAATTCTGCTCTGTGATGTCTACGTGTTCGGTTCACTCGGACCAAAAATTGCTCAGTTCAAGCCGCGCCTTAATTAGATGTTGGACCGCACACTAACGTCACGAACTTCTGAATGTTATGCCATCGCTGACCAGCCTGTGCGCATTTTGGCACCTACCGGACAGGCAAAAAAGAATTTATACCCAGCAAAAGCTATTATCTTTCCCATATTAACTGTCGCTTCCCGAGTTGGAGCTACTGAGTAGGCCCGAATTGAAAGACAGACACAAGTTCTGTGTGAGAACGAATACCAGAGCCAGGAAGGGGGAGGTAAATGAGCTGAAGAACACAGAGTGGAATCATTAGCTTAGGGATGCTTGGAGAAAAAAAAAAAGAAGCGTAGTCGATAGATTAGACACTAGGACTCACAGAGAGAGAATGCTGGTGACAGGAAAAGTACGAGAGGTCGTTGCTCCATCCACGACTTCCTAGATGGAACGACCGGCAGTAGGAAACTGTGCGCTGGAGAACGGAGAGAAACTGTTGAGTGTAAGTGAGAGAGGGAGGAGGAAGTTTAGTATGTAGCGCCTAGTCCACACCTTTTCAGAGAGGAGGACGAGATGAGAGGGAACATAAGAGAAATCACCGGTAGACCTACGCCGCGAAAGCAGTATTGGCGAAGTGTTTGAGAAATAGAGTTAAAGAACGAGTTTCGTAGACTTTATAGTCATGATTCTTACAATAGGAGGCACGAGGACTGTACACAGAGAAAATAATACATGAAATCTTGTTTGCAACGATCAAGAAATTCAGGTAGGTAGTTTAATCAATTGTGTGTCAGTGTCTAAGAGATGGTTTAACGTATCAAGTATTTTGTGACATATGCAGATGAAAATTGGATGACCATAATATGTCAATGTGTAAATGCCACGAACTGAAGGCCAATTATAAAGGTGCGAAGGTGGCCCCTGGATGCAGTCCTATTTCCATGGCAAGAACTGCGTAGGCTACTCTTTCTTGAGCTGTTTCTTTTACCGTTGGCATTTCCCAGTTGTATCTATACTTGATTTTGATGTGTCTTTTTAAAATTTCTTGTTAAGAACCTTGTAGGTTGTAAGAGAGAGAGAGAGAGAGAGAGAGAGAGAGAGAGAGAGAGAGAGAGAGAGAGAGAGAGAGAGAGTCAGAGAGAGAGAGAGAACCGACAGCGTTGAGTTCCAGGCATCAGCTTCCTTTTTGGCAATCCAGCAGATGACCCCCATCAGACTTATAATAAAACCAAAGGTCAGAAAGCCATCCGATGAGCTACTCTATCCCAGATAAGATCTCCTTCCTCACCGGACGATGATGTGTCACGAAGCCACGAAGCCTACTATCCCCACTTCACCTCAAGAGTGAAAGGAATTTATAGCATAAGAAAACAGGATGACACTGGCAGGAGCCGAGACATTTCACAAACGTAAAAGACGACGAGACGGTAAGTCAACCACTGATCAAATGTGCTGCTCAAAAGATGGCAGCACTAGAGAGAGAGAGAGAGTGAGAGGAAAAAAAAAAACCGTTAATGTTTTGTTAAGGGTAACGTTCAGACACCACAAACATTGTTTACACTGAACCATCGGAAACAACAGCTTTGCTGACTTCACTTTTCGTAATGCTGTGGTTGCTCCCTGCACCAGGTCACGGAGCAACTTCAAAACTTCTCCATGTCTGGTGTCAGCAACCCCTGCAGTTCCTCTCGCTGCACATAACTGCATGCGCAGCAGTGCGACCAGCGGCGTGTATATGAAAAGTTTACATGATAGCTATCATTTCCTCTGAGGATATTCAAAGTGTATTGATGCTCTCACCGTATTGGTTAACCAGGCATGTATTTAGTGCTGGTTTCATACCTGAATTCAATGTTGGTGATCGTCCATAACTGGTTTAGGACGGTTAAAACATAAAGGGTAACACAGTTTATTCAGCAGACAAACAAAGCAAGTGTTTCGACCTTACAACCTCCCCATGTTTACGCGTTTGTCTAGACCATTCCTACTACCATCTATCCAGTCAATCGTATTCAAGTCGCTATAAAAAAAAAAGAAAAGAATCGGCTCTTTACATACCAGTACAGCCATAGATTTCAATCCTTCTTGGTCCGTAGAGGAATTATGTTTCCACGCGAACGTATTCTTCTTTCAATGAACATTGTGGATATGTCATTTTGAAGGAAGGGGATGATCCATCCACATGATTTTCAACGTTGAGAGAGGACTTCACTCTTCCAGTATAATTACAATGGACAGCTGTTACGTAGACAACCTGTGATGGTGATGTTCATATTGATATGTATAACAAATCAATATACTCCTTTTTAGACTTTGAACTCTATATGTGATCGTTTATATTTACTGTTAATATCAATTCAGTTTATACAAAACGCTTCGTCATCATCAAAATCTTATACAGCAAAAGAAAGTCAAATGGGATTGTTTCTCAAGGAATGTCGATGTAGTGGGAGGGAAATTTTCACATTTCATGGTGCTCAGTGAGTATGATTTTCTTTTGTCTGAGAAATGTTTGATAATCTGTAGACATATCGATCTTGAGATCATTTATATCTAGACACTTCACAATTATTTCATTATACGTCAATTGACGAAAGAGAGTACAATCTCCTTAAGGAAATCGCTCCAAAGGACTCTACCATTTCTCTGCTTCTGATTGGAGCGTAAACATGAAGCTGCACAAACAATATAAATAGGGGGGCCCAAGGGGTTACAGAATAGAGATAGAGCGAATTGGAGTTATGTGGTATACAGGGGACGACGTGCTGTCAGTAAACAGAACCAGGCCATATGAAACAGCTGGGGGTAACCAAGGAAAGGGCTGTGGGGCCTGGTTGTGAAAAACTTATTGTTCCGACGCATTACACATGACAGTTAGAAAATGGATGTAAGCAAATGAGATTCTCTGATTTCTATTGACAGTGAATGTCCGAACCGGTGTCTTTGCGTTTTGAGGTGTGTAACTTGTAAGGTTACCCCCCCAAAAAAAAGACATACACGTGAAATCCACCACAGTCTCCAGCAACCTACGCTGTCAAAATTCATCCTTACATTTTTATTTCCAGCGTGCATTGCACGCTGGCGTCACACAGCAGTCAAAGCGAAACAATAATAAAAGGCCACGAAAGAGGTAGCTAGTTGCTTTGGTGTTTACTCTTGCACATATTCATCTTTCAGAATGGGGATATAAGCCAACTGTGCCAATACTTCCGAATCTGATCGTGGTAACAGGTTTCAGGTTCTTGCTGCTGGCCATGTGGTTGGGCGCGGATGACTCCATCGTCAACTGGACCTAGCGAAGTAGGTGCTGGAGCCACTGTACCACATTGCATGACACCAGTACACCCTGCTTATTGTTCTTTCATTCGTCATTTATCATTACATCCAAGTCTCTCTCTCTCTCCTTATTTGCCTCCAGTCCTGGCTAGGTTGTCTGCACGAGAGATGCATTTACAAGTGATGCCAAAAGCTGCAGGGAGACGGAGAGATAGTGAATGTCGAGGGGCAAGTAACTTACATGAAGGTGGCCATACAAGGAGTGTTTTTGCGGCCGACGAACTTCATACATTTGAACGTAGCCGATGAGGACCTCCCGGTGGTGGGTTGTTTCTTGTTTATTTTTTTTCTTTGTAGTTTCTTGTCTTGTTTTACTTCTTTGTAGTTTCTTGTCTTGTTTTACTTCTTTGTAGTTTCGTGTCTTGTTTTACTTCTTTGTAGTTTCCTGTCTTGTTTTACTTCTTTGTAGTTTCCTGTCTTGTTTCATTTCTTTGTAGTTTCCTGTCTTGCTTCATTTCTTTGTAGTTTCCTGTCTTGTTTCATTTCTTTGTAGTTTCCTGTCTTGTTTCATTTTTTGTAGTTTCCTGTCTTGTTTCATTTCTTTGTAGTTTCCTGTCTTGTTTCATTTCTTTGTAGTTTCCTGTCTTGCTTCATTTCTTTGTAGTTTCCTGTCTTGTTTCATTTCTTTGTAGTTTCCTGTCTTGTTTCATTTCTTTGTAGTTTCCTGTCTTGTTTCATTTCTTTGTAGTTTCCTGTCTTGTTTCATTTCTTTGTAGTTTCCTGTCTTGTTTAATTTCTTTGCAGTTTCTTGTCTTGTTTCATCTATTTGTAGTTTCTTATCTAGTTTCATTTCTTTGTAGTTTCTTGTCTTGTTCCATTTCTCTGTAGTACTGGTGGTGCTTCTTCATTCCTCACGAGCTGGAATTCTCTCAGTTGCTTTCTATACTCACAGGTGAACTGTTGTTTAGCTGGTGGGTGATGGGTTCTAATATTTGTACATGTTGGTAATACTGAAACATCCGCTCTTTCTTGTAATCCCCATAATACAGAATAGCTAAGTCTGCCTCTAAGAAACTGGGTGTCCTGTTTAGATGTCGAAACCTCTTCTCTTCTGAACAGCTGCTTTGTTTAGACAAGGGATTGTTTCGTTCTTGTGTGGAGTACTGCTCTCACATCTGGAGTGGTTCTAGCTCTGCAACCTTGCTTAGAGTCGAGTCGAAAGGGGTCCAACTTATAAACTGTCCCAGGCTAACTACCAAATATAAACCCTCCCCTTGTCCTACGCCGCAATGTTGGTTCACTTTCCCTCATCTATAGGTATTACTTTGGTTTTGACTCCCGAGAGCTGGCTGCTGGTGTGCCCCCCACCACTGGCTAGAAAACGCAATACTCGGCAAGCTGCTGTGTCACATGTTTATCACGTAGACATCAGCAACTCAAGGGTGGTATCGTCTTGACACCCGTTTCTTTCCCTTCACTTCGAAGCTTTGGAACTCTCTACCTTCCCATGTCTTTCCCATTTCAAAAGACAGGCTTTTAACTTTCTCCATAATACGTCAATAATTTCCCATGTCTTTTATTTTTCCATTTCATAATTCTCTATTTCAATTGAGGCCCGGTCTTGATATGGACTTTTGTCCGTAACTGGAGCCTTCAACGTAAAAAAAAAAGATGATGAAGAAGAGGAAGAAGAAGGAGCTCATCTGGTCCACGCACTCTGTGACAATGACCAGATATCTTTTTTTTTTCTATATCAGGTTCTTTTTGAAATTTTCAAGTTATCGAATTTCTGTTTTCTTATGGGTGGAGGGATTGATTATGTAAGATAACCGCAAAGGTCTTCTCAACATTTGGATTTGAATCCATTAAATCATCCCCAATATCATGTTGCGAAGCGGCACACACTCACCCACCCACACAAACACACACACACACACACACACACACAGACACACACACACACGAGTTACAGGGAATGGCATAGAAGCCTTAAGTTTGCCCAACATGGAAGAGTGAAGAATGAGGGGTGACCTGATCACAACCATTGATTTTGACGACACAGCCAGTAAACAGTTCTTCGAAAGATGCGTGGGAGAAAGCAACACATGACATGATACGAAATTAAGCAAGAAACCAGTTTAAAAAATGTAAAGTCCCTCTATAGTGTAAGGGTGGTGGACGAATGGATTAAACTGAATGAAGGCATTGGAGATGAGAACAGAATACATTAGTTTAAAAGGTTGTAACATGATAGCAGATAATGTTCAAGAGATGGGGCCCTACGAACAGTAGAAATAGGATAATGTACACACACACAGGGAAGGACCTGGACACAAAGTTAGCCTGATAAGTGAATGCTCAAATTCAGTCCACGTAAATGCAAGGGGCACTTAGAGAAAGGAGGCTTCAGAGCGGTTATCAGCAAGCGGGGAAACAAGCCACGGGAAACTGTGTGTGAAGGACTGTTTAGTCGAAGCCAGTTGCAAAACCAAGTGCAGGGAGGAGGAAATGTCTGGTCATCAGATATTCACGGCGGACGCTACATCAGAAGTGGATTATGCCACTCGCGTCTGCTCACCGTAGCTAAAGAAGCACACACATCTGATTGAGATGGTCCAGAGGAGAATGATAAGAGTCAGAAGAGAGCCGAGAGGTATAATTAGAATATCATACTTTCCTTTCTGGAGTCAATAAACCCAGGACTTGATTTCCTTGCAAGTGTGCGTTACCTGAAGACAACAGCGAGCACAACCCTCCACTCTAGCACTCCAACAGATCAAACCACAAACACAGCCACAAGGAAATGATCTTTATATTCATTTCAGTAGAATGTTACTACTGCTGACGCTTACAGAGTAGTAATATATATATATATATATATATATATATATATATATATATATATATATATATATATATATATTCCCTGGGGATAGGGGATTAAGAATACTTCCCACGTATTCCCTGCGTGTCGTAGAAGGCGACTAAAAGGGGAGGGAGCGGGGGGCTGGAAATCCTCCCCTCTCGTTTTTTTTTTTTTTTAATTTTCCAAAAGAAGGAACAGAGGGGGCCAGGTGAGGATATTCCAAAAAAGGCCCAGTCCTCTGTTCTTAACGCGACCTCGCTAACGCGGGAAATGGCGAATAGTTAAAAAAAAATATATATATATATATATATACATATAATGGCTAACAAGAGAGAGACTGGGCCATGACAGTACGGTAAACCAGTGTTGCTGTTGTAGATGAAAGCACGAATGCAATGTGATGGTTGCTGGAAGGTACTTTTCCTTACCACAGTTCCCATATCATCCCCTGTTCGTCCCCAGAGATGAAGCCTTTCCTTTTTTTTTCTATGGTTCACCGTAGAAAACATTGTTTAATGCATCTAGACCCGTCATTCTTTTTAATTGTCTCTACATTCAGTTTCTTGAAGAACTTTATGCAGATTCTTTGACCACAGTTTATATTGATCGATAGGTAGTGCGGTCGCCAGCAGTGTGTGTCCGCTGTATAGGAGTAGCGAGAGGTTTGGGTTGAGTCGTCAGCAGTGTGTGTCCGCTGTGGAGCAGCAGCGAGAGGTATTGGTTTGAGTCGTCAGCAGTGTGCGTCCGCTGTGGAAGAGCAGCGAGAGGTATTGGCTTGAGTCGCCAGCAGTGTGTGTCCACTGTGGAGGAGCAGCGAGAGGTATTGGCTTGAGTCGCCAGCTGTGTGTGTCCGCTGTGGAGGAGCAGCGAGAGGTATTGGCTTGAGTCGTCAGCAGTGTGTGTCCGTTGTGGAAGAGCAGCGAGAGGTTTGGGTTGAGTCACCAGCAGTGTGTGTCAGCTGTGGAGGAGCAGCGAGAGGTATTGGCTTGAGTCGCCAGCAGTGTGTGTCCGCTGTAGAGGAGTAGCGAGAGGTTTTGGGTTGGGTCGCCAGCAGTGTGTGTCCGGTGTGGAAGAGTAGCGAGAGGTTTTAGGTTGAGTCGCCAGCAGTGTGTGTCCGCTGTGGAGGTGTAGCGAGAGGTTTTGGGTTGGGTCGCCAGCAGGGTGTGTCCGGTGTGAAGCAGCAGCGAGAGGTTTTAGGTTGGATTGCCAGCAGTGAGCGTCCGCTGTGGAGGAGCAGAGAGGTTTTGGATTGGATCGCCAGCAGTGTGTGTCCGCTGTGGAGGAACAGCGAGAGGTCTGGGTTGGGTCGCCAGCAGCAGTGTGTTCGCTAGGAAGGAGGACATATGAGCCCCCAGCATGAAGCCCTATCGAGCCACTGACAAGACGCCAGTAACTGCAGCAAAAGACTTACTTGTAGCCTCACTAACAACACTGCACTTGTAGGTTGGCAGAGAACATCGCACTGTAAAGTATTAATAACCTGTTCTGAAACCTATTTGCCCAAGTGGCAGTATTATAAAGCAGAGTCAATTAAATACTTCCTTATCAATTTTGAACGATATTTATGTTCAACCAGAACTGGGCCCTATGTACTTATATGTCGGCTTACTCCTGGCCTCAGGATACACACACACACACACACACACACACACACACACACACACACACACACTTGCACGATATGACTACAAATAGATGAATTCTAGAGAACGGTTTCTTGGATTTTCAAGAAACCCTTTGGCTGATAATACACCATTAAGATATTACGGACCTTGGAGGGTCATGAGAGTGATTAACTGATTGATCATAAGAGAGGTTAAGATAAGGGTGAGGCTGGATGTGTGTGTGTGTGTGTGTGTGTGTGTGTTAATCATCCTCAACAATATAATAACTGATGCTGGCTGTTGAAAGGGAGAGAAAGATAAAAATCAAATGAACCATCATCAGTTATGGCGACACACTTACGTCAGCCGAGCCTTAGTGTGAAAGTTGAGGTCTGAGGAGAGTGAGGTGGGAGGCGACCACTGCAGGACCACAGTGGTACACCGCACCTCCCACACTAGCCGCCTCACCTGTCATACCCGCACACTGACTGTTACCCCCTGTCTGCTCCCTCACCTGTCATACCCGCACACTGACGGTGTTACCCCTTGTCTGCTCCCTCACCTGTCATACCCGCACACTGACTGTGTTACCCCTTGTCTGCTCCCTCACCTGTCATACCCGCACACTGACCGTGTTACCCCCTGTCTGCTCCCTCACCTGTCATACCCGCACACTGACTGTGTTACCCCCTGTCTGCTCCCTCACCTGTCATACCCGCACACTGACTGTGTTACCCCCTGTCTGCTCCCTCATATGTCATGCCCGCACACTGTGCTACCCCCTGTCTCCTGGCTCACCTATCATACCCGCAAACTGGCGGTGTTACCATCTGTCTGTTCCCTCACCTGTCATACCCGCACACTGACTGTGTTACCCCATGTCTGCTCCCTCACCTTTCATACCCGTGCACTGACTGTGTTACCCCGTCTCCTGCCTCGCCTGTCACAACTGTCCACTGACAATCATCTCCACCCCTCCCTCCCTCTTCTACCCCCGATTATTGATCCTCACCACAGTCTACGCTACCTGGCTTCCGTCCACAGTTCTCCTCGCCTTCTTGCTCTGTCTGGCCCCAAACAAACGTCTGGAGACCACACAGACCCGAAAGGCCTCCTGTAGACCCGGGATCCTGGAACTCTGATCTAGTGTCATCCATTTGTTCTTCGTGAAACAGAACTTTCAGTGCGAAGATCCATATCCCTCACAAATAATCGGGTGTACATAGACATTGCTGCTGGCTCCCTAAACTCTTAGCGTATGGTAATCACGAAGCCCTCTCCTACCAGGCACGGTCTAACGCAATCTAGAGACACACAAGACTTCCTTGGGTCTCGTTTTTTTTGAATTCCCCAAAAGATTACGATACCTTGCTGACCATTACATAACCATCAGTTAAACCATCAGATGGCTACAATTGAAATCAACCAGCATCACACCACTGGGTCCTAACGAGGCTGTTAGCGATTGTGGAAGGGAACGGAAACTCATGGATCATTGTAGCAGGAGTAAGAAAGGTATACAGATTTTTCCCCAAAGAGGAAGACCTGTAGACTTATCGTACAGCTATGGAGGTGCAATTCATGTCAGTCGTGGACTCAAACGTATCAGCTCACAGCAGTCCATCGAGGTGAACTCTTGTTCCACGGCTTACCGACGTCCTCAGCGAGCCATCGTCAGGCAGTAAGCTTCCCGAAGGAGCCACGTGCACGTCCTCTTGTTAAGCTGTTGCCTAAGACACAAAGATGGATGGATGACCTCGTAGTTTCTCATCAGTATGAACGAGATCCTGATAGGCTGCACCTGCTCGATGGGTTCCACCGCTGGTGTCAAGAGTTAGAAGCAGCTCTCGTGGCTTCGGGATGCATTCCGAACAGCCTGCAGGGTTCGAGCATCGCCATGAGTCGTGTCGCCACTAATTCTACCCTGTACCGCGCATTTTCCCTCCAGCCTCACCTTGACCAGGTCGATCCCTGTTCATCAACCTTCTCTGTACGGCGGTGGTTGAAGCAGCCCCACCACGGTGACTTCTATCATTCAGTCAGGACCTCGACTCCTTATGCGCCAGAGCACACGGACATCGCCACAACTCTGGTTCTTCCTAGACTCGCCTATACCACCACCTCCTCCTCCTCCTCCTCCTCCTCACCTGCTCTTCCTCCTTATCCAGCGCACAGCTGTGGGGGAAAAAGGGAAAAACGAGAGCATCCTTAAAACTCGCTTACGCCACCAGTTTGAGAGGTGTCGAACGCACTGCTCTTTCCCTACTCTCTCTCTCTCTCTCTCTCTCTCTCTCTCACACACACACACACACACACACACACACACACACACACACACATCCCCGGTCACCAAGATCTCATCCCAGAGTTCGGGGGAGGAAGCTACTGCACCAGTCTCGTCGTCACACACCACACCACCCCACCGTCACCTCCTGTTGCCGGAGATCCCTCGTTCCCTGATTGCGTGCCGTTCACCATTCTCAACCTCATCGAGCCTATCCGGGGGCTCAGGTAGACCAGTCAGAGGAACTGCTTCATCCAAATGACTGTGAACACCAGTTGTTTGTGTAAAGACTGACTGTTTAACCGTTCCCTTCTCTTTCCTATGCTAACGTCCCAGTGTTTAATAACAACATTAATGATAGTAATAATGATGATAATAATAATAACAATAACAATAATAATGAAAATGATAATAAGGATAGGGGAGAAAGAATACTTCCCAAGTATTCCCTGCGTGTCGTAAAAGGGGACTAAAAGGGGAGGGAGCCGGGGGCTGGAAATCCTCACCTTCTACTTTTAATTTTCCAAAAGAAGGAACAGAGAAGGGGGCCAAGCGAGGATATTTCCTCCGAGGCTCAATCCTCTGTTCTTAACGCTACCTTGCTAACGCGGGAAATGGCGAATATGTATGCAAAAAAAGACAATATTAATGATAAAAACATTGATAATAATGATGATAATGATAATGATAATAATGATAATGATAATAATAATAACAGTAATGATAATAATGTTAATACTAATGTTAATAATGATAATAATAATGATAATAATATAATGATAATGATAATGATAATATAAAGCTGGGAGGACGAACACGACCCGCGCATCTCGACGCGTCACTGGAGACGGCTAACGGACGGGGCTGGGGGAGTCGTGTGGCGGACTGGAAACCCTCCTCTCATATAACACACGTGTCTAAACACAGGATGAAAGAGGCTCCAGCCGAGGATTTTGTCCTTGAATGCTTAGGCTGGAAGAAGAGGAGGAGGAAGAGGAGGAGGATGAAGAGGAAGAGGAGGAAGAAGAGGAGGAGGAGGAGGGAGAGGGTAGTGTCAAAGTGAGCGGTTGTAATGCGGATGACAAGAAGCGAGATAGACGGGTGATACGTGTGATGACAGAAGCGTGGATGATCTTGGCTCTGAGGGAGGACAGAATTCAAGACGGAGTGGACAAAATGGTTCGGCAATGTCCCGTAGGGTGTTGAGTTTGGGTATGTTTAAAAAAAAAGACAAGAGCTGCATATACTTCTGATAAAGAGTGAACCGCGGGGTTTTGGCAAAGCAATGAGGTCTGGATTGATTTAGGGAGACTACGAGTGGTGGGTGATTATTCATCACTGTTTCAACTCCTGTAAGTGAGGAGGACTTTAAAAGAAAACGGAGCAGTAGGGAGGAGCGGAGTGAGTGCTTTGGAAAGTTTGATGCACAGGATCGATTCTCGATGCTAGGGGATCTGAATGCAAATGGTGAAGGATATAGCAATTCAGGGTATGATTATGGGGTATGGGATAACTTGTGTAATTGAAAATGGAAAATGTCGAGTTTTGTGTTGAAAGAAGAAAAATGATCGGAGTTCTTGGTCTTGGAAAAAGATGCGTACATAAGCATAATTGGGTGAGTTGGCTGGGGAGTCGACTTGCATTACTGGGTTATGTGCTGACCGACAGGCGTGTAATGGAGAGGTTGTTAGATGTGAATGTGCTGAAAGGGGCAGCAGGTGGAATGTCTGAATTTTTTTTTTTTTTTTTTGAGGCGAGTCTGAAGTTAGGGCTGAGGTAAGGTAAAGAAGAGATAGCAAACGTGTTAAAGAAGAGGTGAGAGTGAGCAAGCCAGGAAAAGTGGCATGAGTTCAGAGATAACAAGACAGGGTAAGTAAAGAATGGCACTGGACAAGTGTAATGACAATGAAGTGATGGGAAGTGGAAGGTATTTAGAGAAGTACTGCTTGAATTTAGTGCAGGAACTATATGTTGCACACAGAAGACAGGGTATGATTGTGTGAGGAAGGGTAGCGAGTGGTGGTGTGAAAAAGTTACATGACAAGTGCAACAGAGAGGGGGAGGTGTATGGTCGCTGTTATTAGGTGAAGGCATGCGTGTTATTGGGAGGACTACCAGAGAAAAGTGGCAACAGGTCAAAAGAAAATGTACGAGAACTGACTAAGATGGTAGGTGAGAGAGAGAGAGAGAGAGAGAGAGAGAGAGAGAGAGAGAGAGAGAGAGAGAGAGAGAGAGAGAGAGAGGACTTTTTTTGAAGTAGACGGCTACTGTTAGAACTAAAAAAGTAAGTGGGGGCAACAGTGTGCAGAACGGATGTAGAAGTCGTTGTAACGGGCAAAGAAAGCTTAGAAAATAGAAAAAATGTGGCCTGTGCATTGTGAAAATCTGTTGAATGTCGTTAGATGACGGGGGAAATGGGACAGTCGTGGCGAATGGGGTACTTCTGTAAGGAGAGGAGACAGTGAAAGCCTTGCAGAAGGTGAAATATGTTTAGACTTCAGGAGTGGATCGGACTGCAGTCGAATTTCTCAAGGAAGGACGTGACAGTGTTGTTGATCAGTCAGTCAAGCAGTTTGACGTTTGCATGGCTCAAGGCGAGGTGCTTGAGGACTGGCGGAACGCATGTATAGTGTGTCCTTGTATAAAGACAAAGGCTACAAAATGGCCAAATTACAGCAGTATAAAATTCTTGAGTTCAGTTGGTAAGGAATGTGGGAGAATGGTGGCTCAGAGGGAGGTGACATGTGAAAAGGGGCCGAGTGGAAAGGAGGAATGTGGCTTCAGGAGAGGTAGAGGGTGCGTGTGTGTGGACCAGGTGTTTGTTGTGAAGAATTCATGCGGGATATTTGGAGAGAGGGACCTGGATGGGGTATTTATGAAAGTTAAATTAAACTAAAGAAAAACTAGAAAGTTAAGAAGATACCTAATGGAAGGTGATACGGAAGTATGAGGTCAGTAAAAAGTTTCTGAATGCAATGACGAGTTTCTGTCGGGAGAGAAGGCCATTCGCGCAAGTAGGGATGAAGGAGAGTGAGTGAGTCTGAATCATGGATGTGTGATGTCTCCATAACTGTTCCTGGAGGGGATAGTGAGGAGGGCAAATACGAGGGTCTTTGATCGAAGAGCGTATCTACAATATGCTTAGGATGCGTAAGCTAATTGGTTGCTGTTTTTTGCAGATGATGCGGCCCTGCTGGCAGACTCCAGAAAAGAGACTTCAGAAGTTGGTGACGGAGACTGGGAGTGTGTGTATAGCAGTGGAGGTGTGGACGAAAACATAAGGACCATGAGGGTGTTGTTACCACTGTTGGACTGAACGCAGACCTATACCTTGGCTGGAATCAACACATCTGCGAAGCTACTAATATCACCGACTTAACCAAAACAAAGAAAACAAAAGAAGGGTGATGCTTGTCCTTATTGGGAACAGTGATAAGACACTTCCCGTCTCTACGATGTTGTGAATTCCAGTTCTCTCTCAACCTTAGCCCTCAAGGATACACGTCTCCTGTACGACTCAGCTAATGGCCGACACGTGGTAAAATAAGCAGCAAGCACACAGGCGTCAGCACAAGTTATCTTAATCGTTTTAAATATAACTTTTCTCTCGTCTCTCCATCATTCGTCAGACCGATTTCTCCTCCTACCCGCTTTTGGCACCCTCAGGCACTGTACCCTGGTGGTTCTGAGGGCAGGTACAGTGGTGGGTCTACAGGTGACTCGCCTAATTGCTCTGGACCCAGACTCTCCAAACAAGCCCTTGGGCAGAGCTGAATAGATTCCTCAAGATCTTCCCCACGGGCATTCCAATAGACCCTACTACTACTTAATCCTTTAACCCCAAGAATCTCACTTTTGCTCATACGACTCGATTCTCTTTCTTGGATCATGCAAGCGATTTAGAATCCGATGTTTAGTGAGTCTATTAAACAGCATCAGCGCGGATTATAGCCGAGACAAGACCATTACCATTTCTGCAACGCCAGAGATACTGACTCCAACATCATGATCCCCTTTCTTCATTACTGGATATTTTTTGGGGGATACACAACACCTGTATCCTCTGTCTCACAGAGGTTCAACATTCCTCTTAATTAGAATTACACCCGATTCCCCGTTCCATGGTTACTTATTCTTCCTCTCTTTCTAAAGAGGTGGAGGAAGAGGAGGGAGTTGTTGCTGTCACGTTTGGTCTTGGCAGAGACTCTATTGCTCTCGCCGGGTCCACGCCAGCGAGCGATCTATCCTTAGCCTGGATCAAGACGGTCTCCTGCTTCATAAACCAGACCGATGCTTCAGCTTTCCTCACCACTTAACGCCAAACCTTATCTCGTCAGGCTGGAACACACTGTGTCTGGTCACTTTGAGGCAAGAGTTCTCTCCCTCATCTGTCGCCGGCTTAAGACCGTTCTGAAGGAAGTACGAGAGGAGGAGGTCTAAACAGTCAATGACCACGGCCTTAATGACCGTGCCAATTGATAGGCCTTTAGCCGAACCAACCAACCAACCAAGTCACTAGCCAGACCATTTTTGTCTTTTCCCAGATCAACTAACATTCCATGTCGTTGGGGGGGAGGGTAAACGTATGCACCTTCTTCCTCACTAGTGACTCTAACCTTTAAGACCTTTGATGTTGTTCCACCCTCATAGTACTCACTAGCGTCTCATTCCTGTGATTCACTTCATCTTTTCCATCACGTAACACCTCTTCCCTCCTCCTCCTCCTCCACGTCATAACGGAGCTCCTGCAGCTTGTCAGGCTGCCCTACATTTCCCATTGGGGTAAGGACAGACCCCCTTTGGAGTGTGAGAGGATGAGAGCGTAGTGCCCTTCTACTCTCCCCACCCCCTACTAACGACAACACAACCTCGCCAGAGGCGACGCTCAAATTATTTGCGGTGCAACCTCATGGACAGGCAACTCCTCCTCCTCCTCCTCTCCCTCCTCCTCCTCGCCTTCTTGCACGTCTCCCACGCGCCGATTCCTCTCAAATCTGACCTTGTAGCCATCCCGCGTCGAGGAGACGCTTCGTCCTCCATTCTTATTCATCACACAAGATACCCACAACTCTTGCTGACGACAGCTTCCTCTGCCGTCAACACTTGTAGGACTGAACAGGGTGTCCCAAAAAAGTACTCATACACACACACACACACACACACACATATATAAGTACATTTTTGGGGACACCCTGTATATATCTAGGATGGAATCGAGACTTCTGCGAAGCTACAATAAAATAGAAATGCAAACAAAAGCAAAAAAAAAACAAAAAAAAAAAACGAGAGCAAAAACTATAATAAAAACTCATTTTAATTTCTCCTTTTTTTTCCTTCAAACAAGTGATGTTCGTCCTTGCTGGGAATAAATACTACACATCCCGACTCTTAAGGAATGGTGGTGGGTGGGGGATAATGATGATTTCCGACTCTCTCTCTCTCTCTCTCTCTCTCTCTCTCTCTCTCTCTCTCTCTCTCTCTCTCTCTCTCTCTCTCATACTCTCTCTCTCAAAACCTCGGCCAAGGCTTCGTGTCTCCTGGACGACGCGGCTCTCGCCTCGAGCGAGCAGGTTCTCCTCCCTCCATCGCTCTAGCTTCACCTCCATGTGTCCTCGTTACCCCTCGTCTGATCACTACTTGCAGAGCTGGTCCATTATGTACCCAGATGTGTGTATACTCCTTGTTTTCACAGTGGTGGAGGGCGGTGGCGATGACTGTAGTGCTGGTGGAGGGTGTGTTGACGATGGCTGCAGTGCTGTTGGAGGGTGTGATGGTGATGACTGGTGGAGGGTGTGGTGGTGATGGCTGGTGTTGGTGATAATGGTGGGAGATGTGGTGAAAAATTGTGGTTGTGCTAGCCTCTCAACTGCACACCCTGAGAACACATACACACAGCCGACCCGTGCCAGTAACGGCAGCCCTGAGAACACACACACACACCCGACCCGTGCCAGTAATGGCAGCCCTGAGAACACATACACACAGCCGACCCGTGCCAGTAATGGTAGCCCTGAGAACACACACACACCCGACCCGTGCCAGTAATGGCAGCCCTGAGAACACAAACACACCCGACCCGTGCCAATAATGGCAGCCCTGAGAACACATACACACCCGACCCGTGCCAGTAACGGCAGCCCTGAGAACACACACACACCCGACCCGTGCCAGTAATGGTAGCCCTGAGAACACACCCACACCCGACCCGTGCCAGTAACGGCAGCCCTGAGAACACACCCACACCCGACCCGTGCCAGTAATGGCAGCACTGAGAACACACACCCTCAACCTATGCCACTGAACCACACCTCAAGAATAAGCAGTCAGTAACAGGAACTCTTGCCAAGTCTGAAACTAGCGAGCCTTCACACTCAACGCAGGTGTGGTGTGCGCCAGAGCTTTGAGGGTTTGTGTGGCTCACGTGACACTCGTACCGACCAAGGACACACCCAAGACGGCATGATGCAACCTTGGTTCTCCTCAACGTGATACTCCGAGGCACCAGAGACGACAGTGGGGTATGATCTTGGCGACACACAAGACATGTTGCTGGACCCTTTCATACAGTTACACCGGCAAAGTTTTGGTTAGAAAAAACCACACGTGTGTGGCGATAAATCCAGCACTACTGGGGCCAGCCAAGCGCTTATGAGACATCTAGTCCTTGAGAGAGAGAGAGAGAGAGAGAGAGAGAGAATTAGGGGGACCAGAGGGGATAAGCAAATGCCACTTCAGAGAGCACGTCCAAAAACAAGTCTTGGGCCGGAGGACGCGTACACACACACACACACACACACACACCTAACTTCCACCATCAAGGGACATTTCGGAAAAAGGCCACAGGTAATCCCCAACCCAGACAGTGTTCATGGTAGTAAGAGCAATTACAGACTGGCTTGCTTGAGGACCGACGCTCTCCATCAGCCCAGACTGAGCCACCGTGAACAACTAATCATTTAGTTCCTCCAGTGTGTAATATACATTGAGGTCACTGAATGTATGCAGCAGGGCCGCTGACCGTGTGTATATACATTACATATATATATGTATATATATATATTCCTTTCTTTCATACTATTCGCCATTTCCCGCATTAGCAAGGTAGCGTTAGGAACAGAGGACTGGGCCTTTGAGGGAATATCCCCACCTAGCCCCCTTCTCTGTTCCTTCTTTTGGAAAATTTAAAAAAAAAAAAAGGAGAGGGGAGGATCTCCAGCCACCCGCTCCCTCCCCTTTTAGTCGCCTTCTACGACACGCAGGGAACACGTGGGAAGTATTCTTTCTCCCCTATCCCCAGGGAGATATATATATATATATATATATATATATATATATATATATATATATATATATATATATATATATACACGGTCAGCGACTCGTGTTGTTGTAGTTATACACACTGCAAATACACTGCCATGACTCTTGCAGTGTAATATCAAAAATCCCTCTTCTACTCGGTAATGATATCGTTTATCATCTCGCTGGTGATCTCCGTGTTGGTTGAGGATATCAGGAATGTTGTGGAGAACGTAGTTACATATGGGTATGTTAAGAGTATAGTGGGTGAGGGTTGTGTCCAGGTGTAATGGTGTGGGTGGACTTCAAGGCTCTGAGGCTACCCTCTCCACCATCACGTTTTGATACTCTTGGTTTGGCAGATGTGGAGGAGGAATTGGCGATCAATACGTGTGGGGCGGAGACGCTACCAAAACTGTCAAAAGTTTCGGTGGATCGAAGCCACGACTATCGTAGTATTCTGGGGTTAGGAAGGTGTTGGTGGTGTAACATCCGTAGCGTAGCAACGGGGCCCCAAGTGCACTGACGGAGCTGAAGAGCACTGGTGGGCTAATTTGTGTTAAGTAAAGGAGTCTCCCGAGGCACAGTATTGGTTCATCTGCCTTGGCACAAAAAGTGTAAGCTGCCCAGCATTGCAGCGATGGAGTGGTTATGTAGCGTAGTGGCGGAGTAAACCAACCAGAAGTGCTGTGACGAGTGTAAGAGTCTTAAGAGATGAGGTACGCAAAAAATCCGGAGACGAGGCTACAAGTGATCGAACTCGCATGTCAGGTAAAGAGCGAGAAATGATTTAGGGATACGGCTCAAGCACGCGACTGAAATGCTTACACACACGTCTTGATAAAGAATTCTCTCAGGATTTACAGATTTTGCAGCAGTCGAGGACGTTGTGTTTTTTGGTTTTTTTTTGCAGGGTGTGAGGGTAATCTTGCCGGCAATGTTTACTTGTCGTTTCCTCACCAGCAGGGGCTTTCAACTCCCATGGGTATCTATAGCCCGACCCGAGTCTTAGCTGCAGCAAGAAGAAGATCAAGGCGTCTATTGATCCTACTAGTGAAGTCTTTATACGAGTTTCTTCTCTTATGATGATGTAATGTAAGAGGGATTGATTTGATGTCCATTTCTGTTCAAGAACTTTTGCTTAAAGTTCTCTCTCTCTCTGGACTGACTGGCTTTTATGCTATATGTAGGCAGATCCAAACTGTAATCAACTCCATCCCTTGAAACACAATTTCTTATCTACTTCATAAGTCCCATCACGCATTTTGTGCCAGGCATGTGAAGGAATCCGGAGACGGTTGCGTGAAAATCACGCTACACTTGGGTCGTGCTCCCGAAAGTGTTGCAATGATCATTGGAAAATGAATCACTTATAGTCATTTTCTCTCTCTTGGACAACCACACATTTTAAGCCACGAGTAACAAACAATCTGGTTTCGACAGTAGATGGCCAGGTCGGTGAGTATGTCTACCCATTCAAGACGGGAACCACATCAGTGTGTGTTATAACCACAACCATTCTGGCTGCTCCAGTGGTTTGTTGTTACAACACGTCTTTGTGATATGATTATGAAAATCTTTAATGTTCAGTGTTGATGGTACCGCTATGTCTAAGGGCGTCATGTGTGTTTGCCAACTCCCGCTCGGGTAGTGAGCTGAACAGAGGCGTTAGGGGAAAAGAGGGAATCGTATCCCGCGTTCCACACAATATAAAGTTCGTGAAGACCATGCCCTCTGAAGAGTTCAGAAGCAGTTTCAACTATGGATTAAAAGAAATGTGATCCCTTTGGAGAAGACGGTCTAAACATTTTTTTTTCTTTTGGATTGTCATGCGTTCGTTCTTGAAGATTCGAACACCGATCACAAGATTGACCTAGAGTTATCCTGTCTATAATACGAGGAAGACCAAGTACTTGCCTCAGAATCTGAAATCGATGTTTATCTGGGACAGCCAAGAAGAATTCTTATAGCCTTTTTTGATTCTTATTTGTTCGCGTTTTCTCAGTCCTTCGAAGCTTTCAGTCAAGCGGTAGAGCAAGGAAAGGCGCAACATAATCAGTTAAGAGACTATCTCAAGGAGAATTCCCTCAGCTTAATATCTATCTGTATTTTCCCCCGCCTTTCCAAACGACTTCCATCAGGCACTTGAGCAAGCAAAGGTGTTCAAGGAACATCAATTTCAACCATTCCGTCGTTTGCTCAAGTTTGCTTAACTCTAAATGAAGCGAGACTCTCTCTCTCTCTCTCTCTCTCTCTCTCTCTCTCTCTCTCTCTCTCTCTCTCTCTCTCTCTCTCTCTTCTCTCCACTTTGCCGTGCGAGTCGAGTTCCAACAGCTCCGTAAGTAGTTGTAAGTAGCTGGGTACTTCTCGCACAAGATGGTGATACCTTGTCCCACGTTGAGTGTGAGGTCTTATCATTTAGTCTGAACGTTCCTCGTGGCTCAACCACCATCTGTCTTAGGAAGGTATCGTCTGTACAGGTAAGCGGGCGTCTGTTCAGGTGGTGGTGCTGGGGGAGAAGGGTGTCTTTTGAAGTCAGGGGGCGTCTTTTAAGGTGGGGGGGGGGGGTCTTAAGTTGAGGGGGTGTCTGCTAAGTTGAGGGAGTATGTGTTAAGTTGAGGGGGCGTCTATCGAGGTAAGATAGGGGAGTCTGTGTCTTAAGTTGAAGGGGTGTCTGTTAAGTTGAGAGGGCCTGTCGAGGTGAGGAGGTCTCTGTTAAGGTGAGAAGGAGGCGTCCGTTAAGGTTAGGGAAGGTTCCAAAGCCCGGCCCTGTAGTAGGCTGGGCCACACTAGTAATCCGTCATGTTAGCGGTTTTGTGGTCTAGATTCTCAGGTTCCCACACAAGCCTGCTGAAGCGGTGCCAACTAAGGCTTGATCTTTCTGAGGAAACCCTGTCAACATTTTTTTTTTTCCTTGAGGTTTTATCATCATCGTCCTTAAAGGTCGCTCCATTATGATCGAGGAGTCAAACTAGACACGACTGGTTTAAGTGAATGTCAGCATAACAGAAACATCATTCTACTGACGGTCCATGTAAGTATAAGTGAACACACGATTAAAAAGAGAAAAAATATATCAGAATCGCAAGGAAGTAAGAAAGAGTGACTAACACAAGTCTTATGATTAAAAGGATATATATATATATATATATATATATATATATATATATATATATATATATATATATATATATATATTCATTTATTCATTATACTTAGTTGCTGTCTCCCGTGTTAGCGAGGTCGCGTTAGAAAAAGACACCAAAGGCCACATTCGTTCACACTCAGTCTCCAGCTGTGTGTGTCTGTGTGTGTGA
>NC_092246.1:9359564-9634564 GCF_036320965.1 Panulirus ornatus
CCTACTCTTTTTCTTCTCTCGATAAATAATCTTATCCCTTCTCCTAACCCACCAACTTTGGTGTTCAAGGTTCTCTCCTGTCGCCTACTCATTTTCTTCTCTCGATGAATAATCTTCTTTCTTCTACTGCTCACCATATTCACTCTCGTGATGATGATTCCACTTTATATACTTCAGCTCACTTTTCCTCCCCCTTCCTCAGTTTAATGCTCATTCTCTTTCTCGATCTGGTCGCATTTCCCCTCCCAGTTCGGACCTATGCTGCAGATACAGCGAGTGGGGAAGGAGTAATCTTACATTTCATCAGGACTAAAACGTCATTTCTCTCCATATCTCTAATATAAGAATCATTCGCTTTCCCCCTCTGTTCCCTTTCAGGACACCACAACCGAACGCAGTGATAACCTAACCACGTTGGGAATAACCACATCCTGCACTCTGCCATGGAAACCCAGTCGGGAATCCCATATAATCATCCCTCCCCCTCTCCAAAAAAAAAGAAATCTGCTTCTCCGAAGTTGGTAGTGTTGTACAGGGACTGTAATCCTTTTCATCCTTTTTTTGTGTCATGTTAGCAATTATTTCATATCAACAGAGGTTTTATAAACGGTAGTGGAATCAAATGCCTTTCGTCTTATTCATACTCATGGGATCACCTCTCTTCAAATCTTCCCTTACGCTCCGAAAATGGTGCCTCTCTCTCTCTCTCTCTCTCTCTCTCTCTGTTCTACGGGTGCTATTTTGGCCACTGTTCTCGTGAAACCGTTGTCTGCACGTGTCCACACGCCCGCGGTACGCGTCTGACTACTGCTCCTGCTTTCCCACACTTTCTGTTGTTAGTCACGCGTCGTTAGGCGTTGTCGTGTGCGCGGGCTTGAGAGCTTGCCCGCGTGCCTCCAAAATGCCAGCTGCCCAGGCGTGGGCGAGGTAGAATACAAAGACGCAACCCAACCTGGGTCAACGGAGTGAAACATGACGGCCACCGAAGGGCTGGCTCGCAACGCGGCGCCCGCCCGCCCGCCGACGCCCATCACTGAACCCTTCCCAAAATTACCCCAAGCGAACAGAAACACTCATGTCATCAACCTCTTTAAATATAAGACTTTTATGACTCTCGATTTTTCAAACCATTCCAGAACTGATGACGGATCGCCCGAGCCATTCTCGCTCCGTTTACTCTGAGGGACGTGACCAGCGGGCGCTGGACTCTTAACACAATGTGCTACACAGTGAAAGCAACAGCCAACGACCCCTGGGGGTCAGAGGGCCGCATCCTCCTTACTGGTCGACTACGTCAGTGGGGAAAAGATATTTCCTAATGTCTCTCTTTTTTTTCTTCTTTTCTTCTTGGACGGGTGCGTCGCCAGCCTTTCCTACTTTGCCAAGAGACTCGGATATACGTCAAGGACACATACACACACACACACCTACACACATCACACCTACACACACAAACACACACACACACCTACAGACACAAACACACACACCCAGACACACACATCTACGCACACACACGCGCGCGCGCGCGCGGCGAGCCAACTAGGAGGACAGTGTCTGCGACGGCAGACGGGAGGGCCACTGTCATCGAACAGGACAGTCTCAAGAGACAGTAAAGACAGAAGGGACACCGTCATCCAGTAGGACAATCCCGGGGAGGCAGGAGGAGAGACGGAAAGGACCTAGGTCAACATTTAAGGAGGTGCCCAAGGTCTCCAACAGCCCTCCAACCGCCGCCGTCATTCACACACACTCACTCTGCCCCTGGGAATGTTCGCCCGTTAGGCCACAGATCGCTGGAGTCACCCGGGGAAATGCCAGCCACCCACTCACCCACCTACCCACACACACAGAGAGAGAGAGAGAGAGAGAGAGAGAGAGAGAGAGAGAGAGAGAGAGAGGCTATTGCGACGAACAGGTCTATAAATAACTTTAAACAAAAAAATATAATGACCTGTTCGCTTGGGTCATCATGGACACAAAAAGTGACGCCGAACCAACCATCCATGAAGAAGTTTTGTCACGTCGCCTCATGACAGGTCGAAACGCGGATTCTATCAAGGCCATATGTAGATAAATCTAAGAAATTATCCGAGATACTAAGAAGACAGAAATGATCCAAGATACTAGAACGACAGATATAGAGACCGAGTGTGAACGAATGTGGCCGTTTTTTTGTCTTGTTTTTCCTAGTGTTACCTCGCTGAAGCAGGGGGGTAGCGATGCTGTTTCCTGTGGGGCGGGGTAGCGCCAGGAATGGATGAAGGCAAGCATATATATATATATATATATATATATATATATATATATATATATATATATATATATATATATATTATCCCTGGGGATAGGGAAGAAAGAATACTTCCCCCGTATTCCCTGCGTGTCGTAGAAGGTGACTAAAAGGGGAGGGAGCGGGGGGCTGGAAATCCTCCCCTCGTTTTTTTTTTAATTTTCCAAAAGAAAGAACAGAGGGGGCCAGGTGAGGATATTCCAAAAAAAGCCCAGTCCTCTGTTCCTAACGCTACCTTGCTAACGCGGGAAATGGCGAATAGTTTAAAAGAAAAAAAATATATATATATGTAAAGAAATCATTGGAGATACCAAAGCTTCAGATATGTCTAAGAAATTATCTAAGATACTAAAGCTACAGACAAATCTAAGAAATTATCTAAGATACTAAAGCTACAGACAAATCTAAGAAATTATCTAAGATACTAAAGCTACAGGCAAATCTAAGAAATTATCAGAGATAAAAAAAAAAAAAACTGCTAAAAAACACTTTGACTTTTTGTTGTTGAAACTGAGCAGAAGGTATTGATGATGACATCACTTTTCTCTCTCTCTCTCTCTCTCTCTCTCTCTCTCTCTCTCTCACTCCATCATCGTCATCTCTTATCCACAGAGCAAAGACGACAGCTGCCGGCCCTCCTCCTCCCCATGGAGATCTGGGACGCATCAAACCCATTTCTACCACAACCTTAGTTTTAAGGTCACAGTCTGATGTCTGAAAGGAAGGACAAGTCTTCCTAATGATGCATTTGTCTTTTTTCTTCTGCCGGGGAAAATGGATGTACATCGCAAGTCTTTCCTACTTTCCAAAGGCAGGCACACGCACGCGCACACACACACACACACACACACACACACACATACTATATATATATATATATATATATATATATATATATATATATATATATATACATATATATATATATATGTATATATGTATATATATATATACTACACATAACAGTCTCTCTTTCCCTCACACACGCACAAACTCATACACAAACAGAAAAACACACAATGTACTTTGACACACACACACACACACACACACACACACACACACACACACACCAACTCTCCCACAGACACACTTTGTCAAGGGCAATTTCTCAGAAGCTCGTGTCGTAGAGGATTTCCCATCCCAGAATTTGGCTGCTGGGCATTCCCTTCTGGAAAAACTGCGCTGGTTTGAGCACGCTACCGTAGTTTCTGTGCTGGGGAATAACGCCTGAACTAAGTGTTTCTTCCGTTGTGCGACCCCCCTCACCTTTCTCTCTCTCTCTCTCTCTCTCTCTCTCTCTCTCTCTCTCTCTCTCTCTCTCTCTCTCTCTCTCAGGCGGGTTGGTTGTGTCTCATGTCGACAAGAGTTTTCTTTTCTTCGTCGGCTCCTCCTTCTTCACTGACGTACTCCTGGGATGTGTTCATGGTCGTATACTGGGGGCGTGTTCATGGTCGTACACAGGGGACGTGTTCATGGTCGTGTACTGGGAATGTGTTCATGGTCGTGTACTGGGAATGTGTTCATGGTCGTATACTGAGGACGTGTTCATGGTCGTATACTGAGCATGTCTTCATGGTCGTATACTGGGGGCGTGTTAATGGTCGTATACTGAGCATGTGTTCATGATCGTATACTGGGGACGTGTTCATGGTCGTATACTGAGCATATGTTCATCATCGCATACTAAGCATGTGTTCATGGTCGTATACTGGGGGCGTGTTAATGGTCGTATACTGAGCGTATGTTCATGGTCGTACACTGGGGACGTGTTCATGGTCGTATACTGAGCATATGGTCATGGTCGCACACTGGGGACATGTTCATGGTCGTATAGTGAACATATGTTCATGGTCGTACACTGGGGACGTGTTGATGGTCGTATACTGAGCATATGTTCATGGTCGTACACTAGAAATGTGTTCATGGTCGTATACCGGGGACGTGTTCATGGTCAAACACAGGAGTATGCCCATGATCTAAGGCAAGAGTGGGTTCATGGTCGGACATTAAGTCCGTGTTCATGATGGCGTACCTTGATTGCGTTCGTGGTCGTAAACCTTGGGCCCTAAACAACGTAACATATTGGGACGTATACATGTTCAAGGAGGGGACTAGGGCAATATTTAAAGTTAGGCTACACCCACACTTCTCCAAAGTTAGGCTACACCCATACTTCTCCAGAGTTAGGCTACACCCACACTTCTCCAAAGTTAGGCTATACCCACACTTCTCCAAAGTTAGGCTACACCCACACTTCTCCAAAGTTAGGCTACACCCACACTTCTCCAAAGTTAGGCTACACCCACACTTCTCCAGAGTTAGGCTACACCCACACTTCTCCAAAGTTAGGCTACACCCACACTTCTCCAAAGTTAGGCTACACCCATACTTCTCCAGAGTTAGGATACACCCACACTTCTCCAAAGTTAGGCTACACCCACACTTCTCCAGAGTTAGGCTACACCCACACTTCATCCAAAGTTAGGCTACACCCACACTTCTCCAACCTTAACGTGTCTCATGAACTCCTACAATAAGTAATAGTTTCTGATCTTAGAGATCGCAAACAGCCTCGTCAGGACCCAGTGATCCGATGCTGTGTGACTATTCTGTGTATTCATTGTCCTCCCGTTTTCTGTTGGAGGGTCTTGCCATTTGCTCCCTACCAGTAATGGAAAGACAGAAGCTAATTAATATCTTTTCCTCTCCTCTTTGAGCCAGAGGCCAGTGAGATCCAGACCCCTTAAAGCAGACGATTGAGGTTGTATCGTGGCAGTTGGAGGTTTGTATGATATATATATATATATATATATATATATATATATATATATATATATATATATATATATATATATATATATATCCCTGGGGAAACGGGAGAAAGAATACTTCCCACGTATCACCTGCGTGTCGTAAAAGGAGACTAAAAGAGGAGGGAGCGAAGGGCTGGAAATCCTCCCCTCCAGTTTTTCTTTTTCCAGAAGAAGAAACAGAGAAGGTGGCTAAGCGAGGATTTTCCCTCTTTAGTCTCTGTCCTCTGTTATCATCGCTACCTCCCTATATATATATATATATATATATATATATATATATATATATATATATATATATATATATATATCCCTGGGGATAGGGGAGAAAGAATACTTCCCACGTATTCCCTGCGTGTCGTAGAAGGCGACTAAAAGGGAAGGGAGCGGGGGGCTGGAAATCCTCCCCTCTTTTTTTTTTTTTTTTTTTTTTTTAATTTTCCAAAAGAAGGAACAGAGAAGAGGTCCAGGTGAGGATATTCCCTCAAAGGCCCAGTCCTCTGTTCTTAACGCTACCTCGCTATCGCGGGAAATAGCGAATAGTATGAAAAAAAAAAGAAAAAAAAAAAATATATATATATATATATATATATATATATATATATATATATATATATATATATATATATATATATTCCTATGAATCCACGGGAAAAATGAAACACGAAAAGTTCCCAAGTGCACTTTCGTGTGATGGTCACATCATCGGGGGAGACACAGGAGAGAGATATAGCAGTCAGTTGACATACATCGAAGAGACGGAGCTGGGACGCCATTTGGTGAACATGTGATTGTCCAAAACATGTTTTGGACAATCACATGTTTACCAAATGGCGTCCTACCTTCGTCTCTTCGATGTATATCAACTGACTTATATTTCTCTCTTGTGTCTCCCCTGATGATGTGATTATTACACGAAAGCGCACTTGGGAACTTTTCGTGTTTCATTTTCCCCGTGGACTCATAGGAATATCTTGATCACGCGCAAAATTGTGATCCTTTCCAATATATATATATATATATATATATATATATATATATATATATATATATATATATGGGTGTGTGGAGCAATAAAGAAATATGTGGCTTGATTATGCACACAGCAATGTTAAGAGAAAATTATACGACTGCATCAACTGGGTACAGTAGGAAAAGGAAATTGTGAAATTACAAAATAAGAGATGTGACTGACCTCGTAATTTGTCGAGTATAAACCTGCACAATTCAACGGAAGGTTTGACAAAATCGCATCAAATGCTACATCAACAGTGATTTGAGAGCACTGTAGTCACCGTACAATATCAGACAGAGCAGTGTAGACACTGCACAACGTCAGACTGAGAGCAGTGTAGACACTGCACAACGGAAGACTGAGCAGTGTAATCACTGTACAACGTCAGACAGAGCAGTGTAGTCACCGTACAATATCAGACTGAGAGCAGTGTAGTCACCGTACAATATCAGGCAGAGCAGTGTAGACACTGTACAACGTCAGACAATGCAGTGCAATCACTGTACAACATCAGACTCAGAACAGTGTAGACACTGCACAACATTAGACTGAGAGCATACAGTCACTGTACAAAATCAGACAAGAGCAGTGCAGTCACTGCATTGACAGCAGTATAGACACTATACATGTTACCACACTTTCCCACTGTCATAGCATACTCCTAAATCGAGAGAGAGAGAGAGAGAGAGAGAGAGAGAGAGAGAGAGAGAGAGAGAGAGAGAGAGAGAATGTCTGGGAAAGCTGGGTGGTGGTGCGGCGGAGGAGGGAGGAGCGTGGAGGTGGGTGGAGGTGTACCGCGGCTCCTCCAGCGATGATCAGTGACTGACCTCACCTCCTCGGGGAGAGCCCAGGTTCGTTGTTATTTCGTCCCTCACCTCTTCGGGGAGAGCCCAGGTTCGTTGTTATTTCGTCCCTCACCTCCTCGGGGAGAGCCCAGGTTCGTTGTTATTTCGTCAGGGACCTTACCACACGCGGGAGAAACACGTCACACAAAACCAGTTCCCAGGGACGTCTCTTGCGATGTCAGGGTGAAACGTATGCCTCTCAGAGGTGTCCTCACAGACAGCGATGAAGGGGCAAGGTCCCGCGGGGCGCGGACGAGGAATGAAGAGTAACAGAGGATCAGAAATACAGTAAAAAATAAAGAAAATATGACGAATATAGTAAAAAGATGATGATGAATATAGTAAAAAGATGAGGAAAAGATGATGAATATAGTAAAAATATAAGGAAAAGAAGATGATGAATATTGTAAAAATATAAGGAAAGATGATGATAAATATAGTAAAAATATAAGGAAAGATGATGATAAATATAGTAAAAAGATGATGATGAATATAGTAAAAATATAAGGAAAAGATGATGATGAATATAGTAAAAATAAGGAAAAGAAGATGATGAATATTGTAAAAATATAAGGAAAAGAAGATGATGAATATAGTAAAAATATAAGGAAAAGAAGATGATGAATATAGTAAAAAGATAAAGAAAAGATAATGATGAATATAGTAAAAAAATAAGGAAAAGAAGATGATGAATATAGTAAAAATATAAGGAAAAGATGATGATGAATATAGTAAAAATATAAGAAAAAGATAATGATGAATATAGTAAAAATATAAGGAAAAGATGATGAATATTGTAAAAAGAGAAGAAGATAATGATGAATATAGTAAAAAGATAAGGAAAAGATAATGATGAACATAGTAAAAAGATAAGGAAAAAATGATGATGAATATAGTAAAAAGATAAGGAAAAGATGATGATGAATATAGTAAAAAATAAAGAAAAGATGATGATGAATATAGTAAAAACATAAGGAAAAGATAATGGTAAATAGATAAGGAAAAGATGATGATGAATATGGTAAATACAGTAGAAAATAGAAAAATGATGATAGATCGTCCAGGAAATTGGAGTGAGGGTAAATCTTGACTTCGACATAACCAGATAGGTTGTAGCGGCTGGGGAAGACATTGAGAAAGCGCAGCTCCAAAGCTTAACTGGTGTTTCGATGATAATCAACAAAACAATGGCTGTGTGATATTCGACGTAACAGACTACCAAAGCTAACAGGCAAATTGGGTCCTTCCGTGGCTGTCTGTGACAACACGATGGGTTAGAATGCCAGAAATTGGTTTGTAAATAAGCAGATACACAAGTAGGAAACTATGGTCAAAGTTTCTTGATTATAGGACCTGCAAATAGCGAGTCGTGGACTTGAAGCTATTTCTCATGTTTTTCTTACAACGTCTGGTAGCTGGTGCTTGCAATTATCCTCGTTAGTAAACCATTCTATTATGTTAACCATCCTTCTGCTGGCAAACAACTCTTGTTCCCTTCCAAGTGAAACGCCTCTCTATAACACTGGTTCCAGGTTGAGGTGGCTGTTCTGATCAGAACTGTCGAAGATTTCGGTAAATTTGGAATACATCTTGAATATCTCTCTCCGAAAGTCAACCAAGGCAATGGGCCGTCTAGACGACTCTCACAGAATCTCGTTATTCAGAATGGAAATCATCTCGGTAATTTGCCACCGTAGCGCCCTTTTATTAGTGTCTATCATTCGCCCATTTAGGGCGACGAGGTCTGAACACAGTATTCAAGGCGGGGACGCACAAGTGAAGTGTTCCGAGTAAGGATTAGGTTTAAAACTTGACTTCAAATGTCTTCCCTGAACGAAGCCAAAGACTCTCTCTCTGTCTGTCTGTCTCTCTGTCTGTCTCTGTCTCTCTCTCTCTGCTTATACGCACCGCTCACCTGGCTCTACTCAAATGGAGTTTATTACACGTGCCTCTTTACCATCATTTACTTCATGTAATTCAATACCACTCGTGCCATAAAGTGCATTATCACACCAAAGTCTTCACCATCATTTGTGTTATGCAAATCTAATAAAATCAATACTGTACTTTGTATTCTTTGCCTTTTACTGCCTCGGTTCAAAAATGTCCAATGCGTCAAGATCAAAAATTTCACTTTACCATTTGCTAGTCTAACACACCATCAGTTTGCCAAAGCCACCTCGCAGTAGAGAAATGATCCCTTAACCATCGGCTGTGTTGGGGTGGGGATGAGGGCGGAGGTGGGTGGGGATAGATAAGGTAACAGTGGCAGGTGTCCAGACACAGTTACTGGTGTCGCTTTGGCCTGGGTTAGCTACTTGGAGGAGGAGGAGGTGGTTTGACAGCTGTGAGGGCGAGTGTTGTGGCGTACTTTAGAAGGCGTCCTGAATGTCGCAGGAGCTGAGAACTTGTGGTTCTGAGGGGAGAGAGAGAGAGAGAGAGAGAGAGAGAGAGAGAGAGAGAGAGTATGATCATTTGCTACTATCAAGAGTCTTTATGGTTACCCAGTTGGGTGGGACCCCTCTCCCAAGAGGCTCCTGCGCTTCTTTCAGCAGCAGGGGGAGGTGTATAGACTCCTCTGGAGTAAGAAGTTCTTGGACGAGACTTTTACTGCCTTGCTAAAGGAGACTTTTTCCCCACTCGGGGTTAAAACCCCTCGCGGGCGGAGCCCGGTAGCGCCGGGGATCATAATGAAACAAGGTAAAATGTGAAAACAGAGGACTGACTTCGTGATCATCATCCTCAGGCGCGTTGGACAGGTGCATCCCGCACACTCTCTCTCTCTCTCTGGCCTGCCGATGTTGCCTGATTCCTTCCCGTTCAAGCTGTGAAGTCGAGCTGGGATGAGGCACTGATGTGAGGCGGGTCCTGCTCAGAGGATGTATGACTGTGTGATAAGTTAGGCTCTTAACTTTGCCTGCTCAAAAACCTCAGACTACAATCTGCTACAGTTATCCAACTCAATCCAATGTGGATGAAACTAACGAACGTTATACATCAAATGTATAATCGAATCAAAACAATATAAATCAGGCCTTTGAGTCACCAGTCATGGGAGAAAGACTATATTTTGATCTGCGATTAAAAAAGAAAAAACACAGGAATCACTTGACTTGGAGGAGGAAGACTTTGCCGCCCTCCGCGACCAGCCAGCCAGACTCCTGCCCGTGTCTTGTGGCGTCGAGCTTGCTCGTCACATCCGACTTGAAGCTCTGAGTCACTGTAGGAGATGCTGTCATGTGACCTCACGCGCAGGGGCAGAATGATGAGCGAACCACCCTGATTCTTACGTTGGCTCTGGGTTAAGTCTTATTACCACCGAGGACAGTTCTCAAGTCACTCTCTCCTCTATGGCCACGTTGCTTCATGCCTCTGATGTAGATAGATCAGAGGCTCACTATCCTATCAAACGAGGGCAGTCGTCCCGATCTCCATTTCACGCCTCAGAGGCAAGTGCCTGAAGTTCGCATCGCGTTAGGAAATATGACACACGAGAAGGGTGAGGGGATTTCCCTTAATATCACTTCTTTATCATCATTACATAATGTGATGGAACGAGTTCAAAGAGAGCTAATGGAGAAGGTACAGAGGAGGGCAGGAATGTTTCCATTCAGGGAGCCCAATTTCACGAAGAGAAAATATTGCCCCTGATGCACAAGCCATGTTCTAATGTATTCTAGAGAAGGCTAGGCTATCATCATTCACCTTTAATTTGACTTGATTCACTTTCATCTTTGTCCATTGTGGGCCATGTATCGCATGTCTTATTCAAGCAACATCAGCAGACTTCATTAAACTTATGCTTTAGTGCAGGCGCTCATAATGCAGACATTACATGCATGTTCTCCCTTCCTATATAGGCTCTGGTGATGGTACGTGTGGAATTACAGAGACGTAAGACAATAAGAATTAGAATTGATCGTCCAGAGACGTTCTTTTCCCTTGCGACAAATCTACTTTCTGTTGATATAAGCTCGCTATTTCCCGCGTGAGCAAGGCAGCGTCAGGAACAGATGGCGGAGCTTTGGAAGAAGAAGAACAAGAAACAGGCTCGTTCCCTTCCTCTGTTCTTCTTTTGGAAAGTAATAAAGGACGGGAGAATTCCCAGCCCCACTTTGCTCCGGCCCACATGAGATGAGGAGGCAATATTGTTCCTATATATATCATATATAAGATGGCCTTGATTGGGGTATTCTATTACCCGTGTCGTCTCATCTCACATAAAACAATCTATCGAAATGTAATTAGAATAAAAATCATCCTGTTCACTGTCTTGTCCAACCCCAGATATATCACATATAACCTTACTTGTGCCATAACTGTCTCCCTCCCATTTATCTATATCTTGAGACGCCCCTCCTCACTAAACGCTGGGCAGCTTCACCGCCTTCACTTACCTTGTGAGTGGTGGCTAAGGTAGTGAGCATGGACTTGTAAAGAGTGGCGAACTGTAGTAGTACTAGAATATCCAAACGGATTTCCAATGTGAATATTTTTGAAACAGTTCCGAACGCTTTTCGAATAAAGCGTTAAGTGCTTCATTCACGCGCCCTCAGAATCGCCCCGTCCGAACACATTTGCATCAGCTACTCAGCGATGCACCGTCTGCTTCATTTACCCATCGCGAGAAAAAGCAACAGCAACATCGAACATTCAGGGAAGAGTATGAACAGTTCTCCTGGAATACATTTGGTATGAGAGATGGTTTCCAACTCCACTGTGCAAACTTGGTCGAGGTGTAGCCTGTCTTTTCGCGTCTTGCCAGAACAAATGATATACATCCGATCATGTACAATTGACTGTGGGCTCAATGATTCCACTGTTATTTGCAACTGCACATCAAATCCATGGACATGGACCTCCGTGGTTTGCGATTAGCGTTCCTGACCTTCATGAATCAATGGTCCGCCCATGGTCGAGCACATTGGCTCGAATCCTGGTTGTGGCAGTCGGTCCACAGTCAACTTGGTGTCCATCAACCCCTAGGGCTTGGTCGATAAAATGCGTACCTGGCTCTGGTTAGGGTATATATATATATATATATATATATATATATATATATATATATATATATATATATATATATATATATATATATATATAAAGGTGAAATTGCACTTCAATAGATGTTCACACAATTTCATCTAACGTGATTTTTTTCTATACATGTGGCACGACATGTTCCGTGGAGACAATGCACCTCATCAGGTGCCAGTACTTAAAGTTATCTAAATCCCAAACATAATCACTCTCCCTTACAAGGGTTACAACCAGACATAGCAGACAGTGCTGGGTCTAGAAAGATTGGTGTTGTTCGGCGGGAACCAAGTGTGATGTTGGGATTTAGATAAATCTGTTAAGTACTGGCACCTGATGAGGTTGGTGGCACTATACCGTCTAAATCTTCAAGAAAGACGGCTGGAAAACAGAACATACGGTATTACATGACAAAAGGAAAGCTTTTTTCTCTTTTCCAGTAATCTGGATTTGTGTGTGAAGCAGACGACCACTGCTCAATGCGTCACATCAGAATCACAAGAATCATTTCTTTGACTTAGAATCACAACGCAAGAAGATGGATCGTTCTTCGATCAGGTCGCAGGGCAAGTGTGAGCAGCCTTACGGAGGGAAGACAGGTCAGCTCAGAGCAAGAGAACCTAGTCAGGAACTGGAGAATTCCAGTAGCAACGTTAAGAGAACCATGACCTGGACAAGGTTCCAACCCCTAAGACAACAGACCGAAAGCCTTTCCACGGTGGACCTGAAGGCCTGAAGAAGCGGGAATGGCAGTGTCGGCATTGGGATGGGGGAATGGTAGCGGGGCAACAGCACAAGAACTACCGTGAATAAACAAAGCTTGAACAATTGTGGCAATGCGAAGTTCAGAGAGAGAGAGAGAGAGAGAGAGAGAGAGAGAGAGAGAGAGAGAGAGAGAGTCTGTTCGATCACGACCCGAAGGTTCGATGCAGCGGCGCCCCAATGAAGCACCGGACTGTTTCAACGATGATGTGAAGACGAAAGATCCAATGATATTCAAATGGGATCCACGTCCTCTCAGAGCGTCTTCTGTGCCTTGCAGCGACGGTGAACCTGGCGACAAATTCACATCAAGATACGTTACTGGATCTATAAACAAAACTGAACAATCCCCAGCTTGAGAGAAACGCAAGACCTGACGACAGATCATGGCATCGGATCATGCGATTGTAATGATCCTTTGCACTCCTCTAAAGGCGCGGGTGTCCCACCGAATGAACACTAACGTCAAGTCGCACGACAAGAGGCTGTGATCAGTACCTGCACAGAATAGCTGCCATGTAACAAATCGTTACAACGAACCTTCAGTCATAATGATTAAAAAAAAAAAAAGCCTCCGCGAAGAGAGCCGTTGGGGGTGAAAAGGATTTGCGACATGCAAAATACCATCAATTTTTGCAAATCGCAACACGTTGCGGCAACCAGAGTGGGACTTCTAGAATGTGTGTTGGATCAGTGGCAATCGGGAATGGCGCTCGGCTGGATGGCTCCTCCATCTTCGAGTGAAAATTCCTCATTTATTCAGAGGGGGAACCTCACTTCGGACGCTGGGTGAAAGAGGGGAGGGGGGGATGGAGGACTTAACACAGTGGACACCTAATGGAAACAAATACAAGCGTGGTACAATACACAATGTATACAGCGGTAGAGCTTGTGTATAGCAATGAAGGGCAGATGACACTGACATCATCATCCTAGTCTATCATGCCATTCAACAAGGCACTCCATCTCCACATGGATGTGAGGTAATCCACAGGTATTCCCCTCTTTGTCTAAGCCTTCGAGCCCACCACTGGCTACTTCTCATGTTGTCACAACTCCCACACCCCTTTAAAAAGGTAGAGGAGAGGCGAGACATACTGGTAACACACACGGAGGAAAAAAATGAACTAATCACAGATAACATAAGATAGGCTAGGGTGTGTAACTTTACCATAGGATACATACGATACCATTAAGAGTTTGTGTGGCCATGTACGGTCGTAAAAATATTAACGCAACTTCGTACAACATCTTCGTGAATTAGAAAAAACCTTGCAGCATAGACAAGGCCTTGAAACACTCAAAAAGGTACAGAGCTCGGTACTTTACATCCACCGCCTTGACCATCTCCTCTGCAGCAACACATACCGAGATCAAAGTACATTTCAGCGATCTGGAAATAACTGTCGTCACGAGATGCGTCATAAGTCTTCAAAACTTGGAGATGATAATGACTGGTCACCCCGTCATTATTGGGGAAAAGACAAACTCTTGTAAAAAGTATGAACTGTAAATACAGTCTTTCGCAGTATATGCAACATTCTTAAGGTTTATACCAAACAAAATTTAAGACTAAAGTCTTTGCAGGAACATGGCAAGACCGAGGGAACAGGTCTGAACCCCTTTCGTTCATCGTATTTATGATGTGTGTTATGATCTACGTGTATAATGTTAGACGAAGAATGAACCTGTAGGGAAAATAACTGTCGGGTATTCATTTCATGACATGTCTCATAATCTTCAAGTCTCTCTCGAAATATTGTATTTCAGACTCTCAAAAGAATGAATGGTTGATGCAAGATTTGCTGTATATCATTGATAAACGAGCATTTTTGTATGAAAGATAATTCACAAGTTCACACGTATGAACAAGAGTTGATACTGACTGGATCAGAGATAAAAAAATAAAAGAATTGACGTTACAACATGCAAGAGGCAACGCTAGCAAAGATTTCGTGTGACATAATAGTCACAAACACGAAGTGTGCAATGGTAATGCACAGGTGTCGGTGTACAAGAGTGGAGGACTGAATTCTACACATTTTTTCACGTACAAATCAAAAGATTTTCTTCGTTCCTCTATGAGGCAGATAACTACTTGCCTTTCTAGTACTATGTGGTGATGAATTGGCTTAAAGGAAGCTGGTAGTCTGAAGCCATCCAGGGTGAAGATTGTTTATGGAACAGTGTGTGTGCACGAAAGACAGACAAGCCTATAAAAGCAACAATTCTGGACACCTAAAAGGACCCAGGTAGAAAGTCTAAACGTTAGCCCATGAATACTTGACGAGACGCCACCTTAGGTGTGCAGACAACCACAGGGAGGAACCCGGGGTTTTTATTGGTCAGGAGTCAATGGCCACGTAAGAAATGGTGCCATAGTTGTGGTACCTGGAGACGTACAGGAGGTGGTGGTGCGTTGTGGCTCCATTCGGTAAAACTCGTTTATTAAGGAAACTCCGTTTTCAGAAAGGTATTCGTGGATTTGGTAGGACCAACGCACCAAACATAAACTTGGGGTAACAATTATATTTTGAAGCTTGTTTATTATGGAGCTGGATAAGCTGAGGTTGTGTAGTCTACTAGATGATGATACATATAGGGTTACTGGAGCACTTTTAAGTATCTTCTGTACATTTGGATTCCTTATTGAAATATAAAATGACAAGTTTCTCATTCATGTAACAACTGACCCAGAAAAGAATGTACAGCTTTATCATAGCAAAACGGGGTTTCAGTACTCCATATCACCCAGTGTCCAAGTGGCCTTAACGAGGGATTCAACAGCATTATGAAAGGTATGTCAAAGAGGATGTGGCTAGAATCCCTCAGGATCGTGGACAGATATGTTCTTACAATATTATCTCTATTTATGGAAGCGCCTCCAGCCAGTATGGAGACTTCATCTTTTCAGCTTTTGTTTGGAAAGTTCCGTGGATGGGCTGGTGAAGTTGGAAGAATTACAGACAGACATCGGTAGGGAGGAAGTATATAAAATCAGTATGTAACGATTCGCAAGGACAGACTTCAGGAATCTTGCCAAATGGGAGAGTAAAACCTACAAAAACTGGAAGTCCAGACATCACTATGACCAAGACGAGGAAAAGAATGTCACTTGAGGTTGGTGATAAAAGACTATTAACCTCACGCAACCTGAAGGGCAAGGGAAAGCCCAAGTCTCCGAGCACACGAGCCACAGAGTGTACCAAGTCATCATCCACCCTCAACACGGGGAAGTCAATACCTTCATCATGTACTCTGAACATGAAACAAATTGAAACGATTCACTCAACTCTACCCGCTGAGTCAAACATAGATTTACCTGACTAGCAAAGAGTGCCATTTGAGATCATTCGGAGAGTTGGATAGGATTATATAATTCAGGCTTATAAGCCAAGCAATGAAGTATCTAAGGCTATTCAGTGCTTTCAATACAGATTAAGATCGTAGAGTTGAAGAGCTTTACCATCAGGAAGAACATCAGTGGGGAGGAGAGCACAGTATTTCGTCGTTAATATGTTCTATATACAAATGGACTTGGCCTTATAATATCGTGGGAGGAACGTGTCTTTAATGCTAGGGACACTGATTCGGACGGCGGAGAGCATTAAGGTGAACATCTCAACCGTCAAAATGCTTACTTGGGGAGAGGAGAGAGAGAGAGAGAGAGAGAGAGAGAGAGAGAGAGAGAGAGAGAGAGAGAGAGAGAGAGAGAGAAGTTCTGAATTTCCGTGGTGAGCCATTCGATCAGTTACTTAAAATCTCCCGTATTTGTAACTAAGAAACAATCGAGGTCCTTCCCAGGTTTGATGAGATGGTGTAGGAGCTTTTATACCACATCATTCATACGTTACACCGTCTCTCACAACTTTATCAAAATCGGGTTCCGCCAGTAAACTTAAGCGGGAGTACAGAACTCGGGATTCCTTCGACTTAATTAAGATGGTATAACTCCACATCCTACCCTCAGACCGCAGGATCTAATCCTACCATTTACGGTATAGACGAACATGTCTTCATACGCGTTCGGGGGCTGCTCAACTCCACGAGTCTGAGGAGCTTTACCCGTGCAAGGGCACAAAACCCATTAGGCTGCTGAGCCTAGGAACAGCGAGGGGGAGGTTCGCATGTCCTATGCAGGCAAATATACGTCTTTAAATAAAGATTTAGGGCTGAAGGATGAGATCCTTATGTGCGATGTGGAAAAATTATGTTGAAGTGTTGCAAATCAGTTTCTACTTAAATGTACATGTACAACCACATGATATTTATCTGCATATAGTTGAATTGGCTTAAAGCAATGGCGCAAAGTATTCATTTTAGTCTCTCTGTACATGTCTACCCATTGGGTATATCTATCGATATATAGAATAAAAGTCTTATCATCTCTTGTTTCATACCATCATTTGGGTCCATTATACACAGTATGGAGGGCCCGAAAATGCTTCAGCCTTAGCACCCCATCAGCAGCTTGACCCTCCAGCGGTCCGTGTGAGTTACCATGGGTGTGGAAGACATTTCGAACCCTGGTTACCACTGTTTACATTCTCGGACCCTCCGTTCTCTCATCCCTTTAAACTCTCTCTTCTCGCTTTCCATCGCGAGGATTTTCTTCCTGTTAAAACATTCCAGTCAATCTTGTCAGTGTGAACACACTACAGCCATGTGAAAATTTCCCCAAATTCCTGGAACAACTGTCAAATTTCGCTTAATTTGCCGAATTTCCTGGAACAACAGACAATGTACACATGAACTCAAGACGTCTTTTTTCCCCCGAGAATCAACGTGGTCAGTTCAAGAAACAATTTCCACGAATGGAAACATCACAACACTCAAACTTTTTCCTCATACTGCCGCTTATATTTGATACTTATCCACTTTTGAATTAGATATAACACCTACGCTACTGTCTAAAAAAAGTAGGACAAAAATGAAAAAAAACATTAATATGCAGATGGTATGCAGACTCGTGTTAAAAAAAAATATCAACGCGTTGGTGCAGAGCCGAGCTGCCTTCGCCCAGCGCGCACTCGCAGAACCTTGAGCAAGGACTAGGGCGCCCGCCGGCAGCAGCTCTAACGGTCTTGCCAATCCGGTTTCTCGAGTCAATAAGAACTCTTGTAAACAAAGGAAAAATCATATTATTGAAGCTTCTTGGTTATCGACCATAATCCACATTAAATAGAAAACTTAAAAATGCTGTTCCAGTATTGTGTTTTGCAGTAGGCATTCGAGTTTAAGTTAGATGGCAACTGTCTTTCTGATGTTGCTAGATATGTGGTCGTCAGCGGTAAATTCCTTTCGGAAAATTTCCTGTTTAGGGATACAGATTCCTTTATATAAGACTACGATAGACTTAAGATGTATAGAAATTCGAGGCACGACGAGACCTACACTTTTTTGAAAACGGTTGATGATACAGAAGATACAAAATCACGGACGTGTATGTAGAGACATGTTATGGGGAGGGAGATTTAAACTCGTGGGGATCACGTATGTGTTATTGTTATTTGAGTGTTACAGGGAGAGAAATATACACTCTTATTGCCCGTCGCTTAACCGTGTATATTGCAAGAGGTCAGTCACAGAGACGGGTGTGAAGTAGTATATGCTAATAACCACGGGGAAAATCAAACGTGGTAAGTTCCCAAGTGCACTTTCGTGTAATGATCACAACGTCAGGAGGGGATACAAAAATGAGATAGAAGACGTAGAGCAATCAGTTGATATACAAAGTTAGAAACGTAGTTAAGACGCCATGGTAAACAAGCTTGTTTACCAATGGCGTTTAGATGTCATGAGCTTGGCATATAAATGAAACATGAGCCTCTCTCTCTCTCTCTCTCTCTCTCTCTCTCTCTCTCTCTCTCTCTCTCTCTCTCTCTCTCTCTCTCGATGTGTTTGCGCAAGTCGGTGGGTGGTGTCTGAACGTGGCTGTGTTTTCTAGCGCTCACCGGAATGCGACCTGTGTGTCCGCTAGGGTACCGGTACCACATCACATGACCAACACCAACAAACAAGTGCTGGGCGAGGGAGTCTTAGATTTGCCTAAGTGAAGCGTTTTGGGAGAGGATGATGATTCGAAGGGTAACAAATCGACATTACATGATTTACATCTGAACTTTTACTCTTCCAATGTTCTTACACGAGCCGAACGAAAACATTTGGATCACCTAATGAAAATACAAAGCTGTTCACAGATTATATGAAAGTACATTATTTTTCTGTATTAGACGATAGCCTGTAGATAACTAACTGCATCTTTTAACGTTCGTCTCTTCGCTCGTTGGGACTTTACGTTGCCTTCATTTTCTGTACATTTAATCAAGGTTTTATTTCAAGCTCTTTATCATAAAGTGCTTAATTTCATTAGTATAACAACGCTGACATGAGAGGTCGCTGAGAGTTAAATTCTTACGTACGTAATGTTAGGACCATAAGAGGGACCTAAGTTTGATAAACTTCCTAACTGATAAGTTATTTTGAATGCCAGTTCAGCTAGCGACATCTTCACAGTATTAGTGATAATGGAATGTAATCTGATATCAACACCATCTTTTTTCCTGATCATACGTAAGCCAATCAACCAACTACCGGTACAACATAGACATCGTTCCCTCTACCTCTCTTTGTACCCTTCTGAACATGTCACGTCATTGTTCCTCTCCATCAGTCTCAACCATTTCTTTTGCTCTTTCTAATCCTTGATTTGTTGATTCCTGGATCTCTTCGTCTTTCTAATTCTTTACACTGCGGTATTACCTCCCGTGTCCATCTCCGTTTGAACAAAAAATAAATATACTTTTTTATGTAATGGTAAGCGGGCATACCGAAGTATCAGAAACTACACGGAAAGTTATGTTGTTACCTTTGACGCGGCTCGGTCTAGTGTTGAGGGAGCGCGTTGATGGGGTGTGATCGACGGGTATAACAGGCTCCCGATGAGGGCGGAAGGAGTGACCGAATTACTTTCTACCGAGATTGTTTTTTTCTCTCTGTACCTACATTCACCTTTTCTACAGGTACCTACGTTCAGGGTGAGGGAGACGGGTTGGCAAGTGTGAGGAGGATGTTGGAGTCTATGTGACATTCAGTGAGGGAGGTGGGTTGACCAGTGTGGGAAAGTACAAGGGGGTTGTTGAAGGATTTGTAACATTCAGTGGGAGGGAGATGGTTGGCAAAGATGGAGAAGAGGATACCGAAGGTTTCATTTCCTTATATTTTAATTGAACATTCTCCTCTTACTTCAAACACATAATCATTTCATACATAACCTAATTTCGTGTACAAGTACAGCGTTGGTAGTGCATATCATAAATACATCCTTAGAATATCGTACCTTCCACACGATAAATTCTGAGGACGACCAGCGTCTAGGTCCGTACAGGAAAAAAATATATTGTAGGCGTTCTTATCTGTATAAATATTCTGGCTCTTCCTATCAGCTGTTGATGAGAAAGTCCTCCACTAACCCAGGACGAGACGAGAAAATAAGGTGCAGTTCTATTACGTAATACCGTTTTCTCAAGCGCGGGGTTAGTGGCAACAACAACACAGCCTTACGTAATCCCGCTAAACTCACTTCATGAGACACTTTCTTCTCGGCATGTACGATGGAAACAGTTCCACCATGATTATCCGATTACTATGGTAGCAGATTAAAAAAGACTTAAATGTCGTTAATCCTAAAGATTAGAACTGTAAGATCTTACGCGCTTAATCCCGCGGACTCCAGTATATGTAACGTAAAAGGAAACGTAGTCATTTGTGGATCTGAAGGCGAAATATTTCATATTAGTTTTCGCCTTTTGTCTAACAATGTTTACAGCTTATTCTTATGACTGAGATACGAGTGTGTGTGTGCATGTGGAACTCATGGAGGAATGGAAACAAACAGGTTAGAGCCGAGGTTTATTTGAACGTTTCAGCTAAAAGAAGAAAAATAAAATCCCTTGCAGAGGGAAAACATCGTGAAGTTGAAAAGTTAAAAGTAAATTTCATCTTTAACCCATGTGTTTTCCACACCCGCTCGCTTTCCGCATTCGTCAAGGCGGCAAATAGATGCATGTTAATGTTAAGTATGGTGGAGGCATAAACTTAGGAAGTCTTAAATCCATTTCTCATTAAACAACAGTTTGAAAAGTGTCATACAGGAGGAATAAATACAGTTCTATATTTGCCGAGAGGCAGCGTTGGCCAAGCAGGACGAGCCACATTTGCGGCTGAAGGTGGAGTTCAACACATTAAGCTCTAGCTAATACCCAGCTACAAAACCAGATATATAGAATGGTTACTATTCCAAAACTTGAAAACTGTTAACGTATAGAACAGATCTACGGTCTGGTCATAGTATCATAACTGCAAACTCTAGCTAGATGTGGTGTACGCTCATGGTTTGGGTTAGAAGCCTATCTTCAACTGCCATGGCTCACGGAGGCCGTCAGCGCCAAACTATTACTCCCAAAGGAAAGATTTTTAGCAGCCTTTTCCAGGTGTTTATCATCTTTCGAAGATCACATAAATTCACTTACAAACTCGACAGTTTTCTCCATTGGGACTGAATTTAGTATTCCTTTAACGCAAATTGGGTAAAAGAAAATAAAAGAATAAAGGACGGACGGATGTAAAATGATTAATATCAGCCAACGACATTCTGTACTAAACAAAACGGAAGGGAAGCAATGGTTACGTGTATGTACACAAGAAGTCACAGTTAAGTTTACGTCGTTTGCATGAATATACAATAAAGCATCGCTACCTTACGTCGCAGTATGTCATTACATTCCGTAACCTTATGTCCCAGTATGTCATCTTGCATCCCAGTATGTTACCTCACGTCTCAGTACGCTACCTTAAGTTTCCGTTTGCCTCTTAACGTCCCAGTACGCCAGCTGACGTCCCAGTATACATACGCACAACCCTCGAAGGGTATGAGGTGTGTCAGTGGCGCTCTCGGGCCGCCTTCAGGTCATCATGTCTTCTTCCACCTACCATCTTCACTCATGAGTGCCTTCCTTCAGTGGATTCGACTGTAAAAGATACCTTTAAAAGTGAATAAGTGAACTAGTAATTCAATAGGTCACCTCAGTGTCAACAACACAACCCATGACATATATATATTCTGGCCTTCTGGCCTCAAGGGTCAGAGGGGAGATCGCCTTGTTTAAAACCATGACACTGACTGATACATGCACTATACCACCAAGACCAAACCCCCTACATATACACGAGTTGCCTTATACCATCTACTCAGTCATAAACAATCCATGAACAAGCCCACAGCTAAGCAAGCAAAGAGCACGGTTTTCCCCCACATTTATGTGTATGTCAATTATCATATTAATGTAAAGCAACGGACATGTAAATATTCATCACTTATTGTTCACCATTAAATATATAATGTACGTTGGCACAGTGCTACTGAAGTTCAACAAGTATGTAAATTTTACAACACTTAGTGTTCAACACAGTACCACTGCGATTTAGTCTTAACCTTCAGTCACGTAATGGCAACGAATCACAGGTAAATGTATGATGTATCAACCATAGAATTTATGTAAAACTTCCTATACGATGTAGACTTCACTCATGTGCTTATCCAAACGACGTATCCAGCCATATCTTGACCTTAAAGGTCTTTTGTGATTAATCAGCTTGTAATTATCATGACCCACCAATCATGTAATTCCTCAACAGTATATTTTCAGGGAAATGACTGCTTAGATTTAACGAAACCTGTTCTTTGTTATTCATTACACACACACACACACACAAATATATATATATATATATATATATATATATATATATATATATATATATATATATATATATATATATATTCCACTAAGGTTATTCATAAACAAAATGGTTGCAATTGGATAAGAAAAATACCATTGTTTGTTGAACAATGGGAAACATTTCACTTGGAGTTAATAACAATATTTTGTTATTATTCTGTGACCACATAGATTGCGAAACAAGGACATCAGAGTGACGACAAAGCGGACAGGACCAGCAGACAGGACTGGTAGACAGAACTAACAGACAGAAGCAGCAGACTAGACTAACAGACATGATGAACCCGCAGACACGACAGACAGACAGATCTAACACCAACAGACAGGACAAGTAGACAGGATCAAAACAGACAGGACTAAAACAGACAGGAGCAACGTACAAGATTAGTAAATAGGAGCCGTCGAAATTATTACTAGTATTAATTAACGAGAAAAACTGTGCAATTATCCAAATAAAGAAAACGAAGAATCATGCAAACTTTGGGTTAGTAAGGAAAGAGGAGGAAGAAGCAATTCGACACCATGATCAACAGTATCTACGCATACAAGTAACCAATGGGTTTCTATGGCAAAGTTGCACGAAAAAAATGAGTTATATGAGACAATATTTGCAAGAATATTAGCTCAAAATGAGTCGTTTAGGTGAAAGGTATCTGGCTGTAAGTTATTCAATTACTTTGATGTTTTCGTTGAAAAAAAATATGAATGATAATGTTATATTGTACACACACACACACACACACACACACACACACACACAGCGTCGCTAACCAAGATCCGCAAACAGGCTCGCCTGGGTTCGAATCTTGGGTAAGGCTGTTGGCCCACAGCCAATTCATCCTTTCCTTAGGACTGGTCGATATACATATATTGGTACCTGGCGTAGTGTGTGTGTGTGTGTGTGTAAAAAAATAAAGACATGGAACTTGACATATATACAAGGTTAAGAGACAAGGGAACTCGAGTTTCAAACTCTTACCGTAGCACAATTAGAAATTATGAATACATATATATATATATATATATATATATATATATATATATATATACATATATATATATATGATCAAATTAGGTCCCATTTCTAAGAAAGAATCCTAGCGTTTCCCAAGACCTCTTTCCAGAGGCCCCTGCAGCCCAGATCTGTGCTACATCCAGTAGCAGAGAAATGTGAACTTTCGAGTTAGAAGTGCTTTGACGAGCCTGTACTCCCAATGATACAGCCTCGCCAAAGGTGTCTGACTCTCCGTTCGCGGAGTAACCTAATGCAGACGGGTGTGTGTGTGTGTGTGTGTGTGTGTGTGTGTGTGTGTGTGTACTAGGCAATAAATCCCGAACGAGAATACCGGTATTTGGTGTGGTGCTGTGGTAGCAGCCTGAGGTAATATTGCATAACCTCGAAAAGGTATGTAGGTTGCTCAATGGCCAGTCGAGATGTGTGTGAGGCTAGGCTGTGCACAGAACCATGGTAATTACATAAATATATATATTTTTTTCTGCATTCATGGTTAGCTTAAGACCAGTGGGGTTGTAAGGCACATAAAGGAGAACATACTTGATCAGAATCTCGCTCACCTTGACAAGAAACTCACCCGTTTTGCTCTTAGTAAATGAATGCGAAAAGTGTCCCCCTCCTCCTCCTCCCCACACCTTTTTTCTTTCTGACTTCAAGGACTTCAAATCATTCGTAAGTCTTCAACGGTGGAGGGATGCAAGAAACATCTACGTAATGAAAGCAGTCCGCCGCCTAGATCACACGGATCACGGATCAAATCGCCGGAGTTTATTCCCAAATGATGGACTGCATTCATCAAACGCTAAACTCGACTTGGTATTTCTAAACGATGATGAGAATTACGAAATCGAAGCGGTAGGAACCAAGGGTCTGGGGGGAATGGTCTCCTTAGAAAGTCGAGACTACGGAACACTGCGGCACACTGGTGGTAATGCTTGACGGCATAACCTCACTCGGGTCGGTGAGACTACGAACGCTGCAGCAATGTTGACGGTATAACCTTACCTGGGTCCCATTGAGGCACCGATAAGAACCCTCCTCCTCCCCACCTCCCTCTCTTGTTTTTTTCTATCTTTATACGTCCACCGCCACCATGAGCCACCAACAACTTTAATGATGAAGGAATTATGTAATATTACATAATGATTTTCTGAGAACCTGACAGGGAAAAGGTGCCGCAGCTCACTTTTCATTTCATCAAATTCGCTACCGGAGCTACGCTACAAACTCGTACAGAAGTTCAAAGTATATGGTTACAAACAGTTCATACTACAGACGAGATTGGAAACTTCATCAAAGTGTATACAAACTACGCGCGTTTAATAATTACAAGCCCTGAAATATATTACAGAGCTGAGAGGTTTCTGTAACAGGTTATGAAAATCATTGAAACAATACTGTTGCTCATACAACGATCTGTTGAAGGAAAGTGTATGACTATGGCTGATCTTAACAGAGAGAGAGAGAGAGAGAGAGAGAGAGGAGTTTGCCTCCCGCCAAAACTCCCTTCCGCTTAGATCTTGCTAGATAATTCACGTGTTTTTACGTCTGTGGAACTCCATCTTCTTACGCACACCTCCGGGCGATATAGAAACGGCGGGAACATAGTTGCTACGTCGCCCTGCGCGGGTGTTCTGCGCGGCGGTGGGAGGTAGGCTTGTTTGTTTGGTTATGAAGACTGCTGCACCACAGTATGACGTCACCCAACGGATCAGAGCCAGAACCATCACACACTTGACTAGAACAACTCAGGAGGAAATTGACCACATTTCGCTTACACTCCCGTATTTACCGTCATTTACCCATACCCATCTCACATACCAACACTATACTAAGCCTAAATCATGAAGTTCAGTTACGAATAAACTGTCACATTCAATCTAGGGCGGCTATTGCGAGAGCAGAGCTCGCGAAATTGTAACAGATTTACAGGAGGAGCAATTTAAAAACCAAATTACTCCTTTATAAAGCATTAATACGCCCATGCAATACCTACGCCCCTTCAGCTCTTGAACTCGCAGCCCAAATCCACGCCCTCCAAATAATTCAAAATAAAGCTTTACGTTGGGTCTTCAACTCCAAATGGCACGAGTTCACCAGGAATACAGAACTCCACGAGAGAGCGCGACTGCCTCCACTAAACATCTATTGGAGAAAACTTGACGAAAAACAAGAGGAGCGCTTTGAAGTACACCACCACTACTACTGGATTGACTACTTCAACATTCTCCTGAGAATAGATCACCCAGACAATGCATTCAATGTTCAACCTGAACAATACCCAGTCTCCATATATTAAAATTCAAAAGCTAGAAACTCTTCTAGAACTTACAGCCAAGTCCGTGCAGGGAATATCTTGGCAATATCAGTTCTTGTCTGTCAGAGATACAATCCCTCTCCTCCTATACCCTCAAAAACAAAAGGTACCCCCCTCCTTCGCCCTCCACTCACCAGCCCTATCCTAACCATCACCACAACCCAATATACGCTGGGTCGAGCCTTGGCTCTGCACCTCCTACCAAGATTCACTTCCTCTAACCTAACTCTAGCTCTTCCCGAACGCTGGGTCGAGCCTTGGCTCTGCACCTCCTACCAAGATTCACTTCCTCTAACCTAACTCTCGCTCTTCCCACTCTTCTTCCCTCCCCGCCCCCTCCTTCCTCAGAAGGGACTTTTCTATTATCATTCATTCATTCTTTCATTGGCGCAACACGGACCTTTCTTTGCCTTGGGCGGACCGTTCTCTGATTCCGGCTGGAGTTCACAGCTCCAAATCTCCTTTACCACAGGTGACTAGATGCGATGACTGGATTATCCAGTAGGCATGCGAGTTCATCCTGTTGTTACGGAAGAGGACACAACAGTCGCGCATGTGAGCTCTTACCACGCCTCCCGACACATCGACTTGGCCAGGCTCGGAGCGACGCGCCCCCTGGAACCAGAAATGCCGCATATCTGTTAAGTTCACTTGCTGAGATCCACTATTTGTCTAGGTGGAGGATACCTCGAAAGGAGTTGAAGCAGGTGCTGTATTATGTTGTTTTTAGAGTTCTGCGGACCAATGAGGCCGCAGGTATGGTCGGAGCTGGGCACTACAGTCGTTTCTTTAAGAGTGACAACACTTGTGGACAGGAGTGGACGGTATACTAAGTTTCCAGACTTATAAATTCCCCGTCCATCCATCGCCAACCAGGAGTTACGACAACCCCTTGTTGGGCCCCTAGCAGCCAGGCCAGTCCATGTGTTGTCCCTGGGGGTGGCGGGTAAGTAGTTGAACGCAGTACCTACCCACATCCCAGCTGCAGCCGTCCCAGCTGTTCATCCTCCCCGTGGAATTAGTCTATATACGGGTGCCTGCCTTATGGTGGGATATATATATATACATGAGGTGGAGGGAACAAGGAGAAGCGGAAGGCCAAATTGGAGGTGGAAGGATGTAGTGAAAAAAAAAAATTTGAGCGATAGGGGGCTGAACATGCAAGAGGGTGAGAGACGTGCAAGGAATAGAGTGAATTGGAATGAAGTGGTATAAAGGGGTCGACTCGCTGTCAGTGGACTGAACCAGGGCATGTGAAATGTCTGGGGTAAACCATGGAAATGTTTGAGGAGCCTGGATGTGGATACGGAACTGTGGTTTCTGTGCATTAAACACGACAGCTAGAGAAAGAGTGTGAACAAATGTGGTTTTATGTTTTCCTGGCGCTGCCTTGCTGACGCAGGGTTGGCGATGCTGTTTCCTGTGGGGCAGGGCAGCGTCGAGAATGGATGAAGGAAAGCATGAATATGTACACGTGTCTGTGTATGTATATAAGTATATGCACGTGTATATATATATATATATATATATATATATATATATATATATATATATATATATATATATTTTTTTTTTTTCATACTATTCGCCATTTCCCGCGATAGCGAGGTAGCGTTAAGAACAGAGGACTGGGCCTTTGAGGGCATACCCTCACCTGGCCCCCTTCTCTGTTCCTTCTTTTGGAAAATTAAAAAAAAAAAACGAGAGGGGAGGATTTCCAGCCATCCGCTCCCTTCCCTTTTAGTCGCCTTCTACGACACGCAGGGAATACGTGGGAAGTATTCTTTCTCCCCTATCCCCATATATATATATAAATATATATATATATATATATATATATATATATATATATATATATATATATATGTGTGTGTGTGTGTGTGTGTGTGTATATGAGTGGATGTGTCTTTCCTCGTCTGTTCCCTGGCGCTACCTTGCTGACGCGGGAAACGGCGATCAAGTATCATAATGATAATTACACACACATATATATATATATATATATATATACATAGGTGTGTGTGTGTGTGTGTGTGTGTGCGTATTTACGTAGGTGTATATGGGGCGTAAAGAGTCATGTGCATCGAACGAGCCAAAGAGAAAGTTACCTTGAAACGCCTTTACCATAGGTGGCGCTACCACTGATACTTCGTCCTGTGTATCAAAGAATTCTTAGTCAAGTAAAACCATTTGAATCTGATGGTGGTTACATCTTAGTCCGACTGCTGATTTTCTCTTATATAATTAGACCGTAATATCATTCATATTACCACCTAAGAGATAAACTATATAAGTCTTTCCGCGATAAAGATAATGATTAGACTAACAGTAAAGGTATGCGTTTGTTACAGAGAACGGAAAGCCTTATTTTCTTCAATAGTTTAGAAAACGTAAGTAAGGGTTCACCAGACGATCGCCGCGCCACCTTGCCCTGAGCCTCTCCTGCACGTCCTTTTTGAGAGGGGTAACCGCTCTAGGCCTGTCCACCCCGCCACACACACACACACACACACGCCCCACCCCCGTGTCTAGGTCCTGATAATGGAGCGGTACACGCCTCAAACGATCAATATACCGACTCTTATTGACCCACTTAAGAGAGGAAAAAGCACTCCACTGGGATGGAGTCTGTCTATACGATGTCGCCTTGCAGCCAGAGCGAGAGTGGATGATACCAAAGGTGAAGGCCACTACGAAGATTGGCTTCCTGACCTTTCATTGATACATGGCAGCCATTACGTTCAACAACGTACAAAACACGCGTCACTCACGAACAGTTCTACTTTTTGTATCCGTCCGTGTTCAAGTGTTTTTGCGATTTTCTTTTATCTTTTTATTTCGGCGTGATGACTCAACAGCAGGCGACACCCACTTTCAGTCATAAACACCCCATGAATAAAGAGAACTATTGAGAAAATATTCCGGGAAACCTTCCATCTGAGGAATAAGGCTTCACAAGTTGCTTTTGTCTCATGAAATCTATTCAGCGGGGAATCTGGTACTATAGGAGAAAACAGTAGACAGATTAAAGGGGGACACGCAACCGTTGCTTGTGAGAGACTAACCTTCTGGGGAAAGCGAAACTGGTTCGGATCCTTGGTTCAAGAGGAGGGTCCAGCAGACGGAATAGTGAGAAGCGCATAGATAGCGCAACTGTTTCGAATCCCCTGAAACATCAGGAGTAATAGATTAACAAACCCTATTACGAAAGATGTAAAAGCTATGTTAGAAAAGTGCTAACATCTGACGAGTTTCTGAGGAAATGAAGAGAGAGAGAGAGAGAGAGAGAGAGAGAGAGAGAGAGAGAGAGAGAGAGAGAGAGAGAATACCTAAAAGAACAACATATGACTAAAAACATCTCAACGTTAGTGATGCAGTAGACAGCGTCACCTCAAAAATAGCACGACGCTAATAGCAACAGCATTCAGACAAGGTCAGATACTTAAACGCCAGGCACGTAATATCCAGCAGCATCATCACTCGGATAAAAAAAAAAAAAAACACAGCAACCTACTAAATGCGCGGACAATTTAAACACTTCTTGTCAATTAGTAAAGACGATCTGGTAACCCTCAGGGACTTTCAAGTTTAAATGGACGTGGAAGAAGCGTCTTATAGTGTCTATGGAAACGTCACTGACAACGGTGAATGGCGAGGGAGTGGACGAGCTCACGGACATGAGAAAGTTAGAGGATTATGGTTATTACCAGCATCACATCTCAAGTTCGTCTAGTGGACTGATAACAGCGACAGAGCGAGCGTCTACAGAGCACAACGAGGAATTACATATATACATCCAATGATTTGGGACTATGATCTGTGTTACTTTTAGTAAAGATCCGGTTTTGCTGGTAATTCTAAGAGTCTGCTGTTCCTGTAAATTTTGTCCTCATTAGTTCGGACAAGGTCGGAAAAAAATTTGTATGACCTTGTCTGTCATTAGAATTGTCATTGGCTTTATATGTACGAGACATCATTGTAAGTGGTTCGGATGAGTTCGAAACGAGCTGCTCGTAATACCTAGACACAGCGTCCTAGAAAACATCTTAAGTAGCGAATGTATTTGTAGTCATCAAATTATTTGCACAGGACTACGGATTCATTTTTTTTCCCACATAAAATTCCTATTTTGCCTATAATTCACTTTATCTTGTGTTCGTAGGCTTCCTTGCCTCTAGTTTTACTTGTTTTGCGTGTGTAAACATGTAATCCAAACCTACATTGTTTCTGTTTATACCTTAAAACTACTTCAGTTATTGCCGATATTGCTGCGCCGCATGAAAGACATGTTACCATTGTTAATGTAATATCGATTGCTACTGTACATGTAAATATTCTATCATGAGTTATCAGCAATCAATTGCTACGCTGTTAAAACACCGTCATTTATAATTAGAGAGTATTCAGTAAAGAAGCATAAAATGATCTTGAAACACAGTCATATTTACGTATCTGAAACGTTAACATACTTCTCCGATCTATATCTACGATTCAAAATATTCAGTGATACATAATGGGTAATATTATATAGTTTCAGACATCCACCTGGAAACCGGGGTTTAAGAGGTGGAGGAAACCGTAAATATTAGTGATTTACGACAACACTGAATCGTTCAGAAGACATTAAAAGTATATCAACAACACCAAACCCGACCTAAAATTAGTCTTGCTAAAATAACTAGAAACGGCCGAGTGTATAGGGGAAACTTACGTAATTTCCTTCTATCTTTCGTTCTCATGAGACTTTTAATCAGTTGAAACGTGATTGTTTAACGCGGTTCAAGTTATAGTCGAAAAGCTTTCGCCAGATATAATTACCGTATCTTAAAATCACGTACCACTATGGTCAACCAGCACACGACATATTCTCTATAATCAATTTAAACATAACCAAAGAGCACACTACATATCCCCTGTCATCAGTTGAACCATCATAACCAAACAGCATTCTGACATATCCTCTGTAATCACTTAAAACATAACCAAACAGCACTGGACATATCTTCCTATAATCACGTGAAACCTAACCAAACATCATCACAAGACATATCGTCTACAATCACTTGAATCATCATAAGCAAACTGATTAGTATAACTGATTATATTACTCACCTTCCTCCGGCAGGCAGGTGTAGGAAGGCATTAATCACGAGTCATGATGAGATACACGGGAAATTAATTACTTCACAAATTTTCAAAAGTTATATTTTTTCGAAGTCAATTATCATAACTATATATATCACAATGTTTCACCATATTTTTTTTCAATCATCACTAATTGTTGCCATTTTCCATACTCTGATCACCCGGTCACCCACATATCGCCAAGTCTACATTTTCTCAATTCTGATCACTAGCCATTAAACCCGCACAAAGAGTGGATGGTCCACTTAAAATCAACATTTTTCCTTGCCCTGTCTAGTAAATTCGTACACAAAAGCATACATGATATATGGTAGATGTATGATATTTTCCTGGTATGATATTAGATTTAACGTCTTTGGAAACAAATTCCATAATAATTTTCCAGAGATGTAACGAAACGCCACACTGTAGTCTGCAACAAGTGATGCACTTAAGTTTTATGGGACAGTGACATTAATGTCAGCAATGTCAAGCAACTGACACTTCGCGAGCGAGTACACACACATACACCCCCTGTACGCGTCCTCCGTCCCTCTAGCTACATGCACGGTCTGAGGGGGACTGATAAGGTTGACCGTCGTAGCGTAGTTTGTAGGCTGGCCGGAGCAACCAATTGGTACAAAAGGGTCATAAAGAGCAACTGGAACATCGATTCGGTAGTTACATTGGGTTGGCAAGTAAAAGATTTCTAGTTACAAGCGTATGTAAAACTTTTCTGTAAAAGGCGTATTTTTAAGGCTACATTTTCTGATTTACAGTAAGGTCACAGTGAAGCAAAGCATTTATGTGAATTTTGTTAGATATATACATCCCTAGAGGTTAGTCCATAAAATGGTTGGTTACCTTGTTCCTTGTTCAGGCACACACGCAGATATATACATATCATATATATATATATATATATATATATATATATATATATATATATATATATATATATATGGGTATAACCATAACCATAACCATAATGGGTATGTTTGAAGGAATAGTGGTTCCAACAATGTTGTATGGTTGCGAGGCGTGGGCTATGGATAGAGTTGTGCGCAGGAGGATAGATGTGCTGGAAATGAGATGTTCGAGGACAATGTGTGGTGTGAGGTGGTTTGATCGAGTAAGTAACGTAAGGGTAAGAGAGATGTGTGGAAATAAAAAGAGCGTGGTTGAGAGAGCAGAAGAGGGTGTTTTGAAATGGTTTGGGCACATGGAGAGAATGAGTGAGGAAAGATTGACCAAGAGGATATATGTGTCGGAGGTGGAGGGAACGAGGAGAAGTGGGAGACCAAATTGGAGGTGGAAAGATGGAGTGAAAAAGATTTTGTGTGATCGGGGCCTGAACATGCAGGAGGGTGAAAGGAGGGCAAGGAATAGAGTGAATTGGATCGATGTGGTATACCGGGGTTGACGTGCTGTCAGTGGATTGAATCAGGGCATGTGAAGCGTCTGGGGTAAACCATGGAAAGCTGTGTAGGTATGTATATTTGCGTGTGTGGACGTATGTATATACATGTGTATGGGGGTGGGTTGGGCTATTTCTTTCGTCTGTTTTCATTGCGCTACCTCGCAAACGCGGGAGACAGCAAAAAAAGAAATATATATATATATATATAGTTCATGGGGTGGTCTTGATTAGGTCATCGGTTGCCCGTGCTGTCTTAGCTAACAAAAAAATAAGATATACGGGCCGACCCTCCACGGAAGGTAAACACAGGCAACACAGTGAGCGGAGGGAACGATCGTAGCTGCTACCGGTGTTGGGTCATGCCTGGTCGGTACACATACACACGAGTGATACAAACTGAAGCAGTTATCTTTATATAAGGAAAGAAGAGGCTAGTTAGCCATGCACCCAACCTCAGAATAGTTTTAAGAATGTGATGTGCTGATTTTTTGAGGAGGGTTAGACTGCAAATTATGAGATGTTAAGATGAAAAAGACGTAACACGTTCGCTCTGTGTACGCCTTCTATGTCGGACGGCTCCATCTCACCCGTTCGCCCACTGAAATGATATGTAGCTAACTAAGCCGTGCTGTTGGTTGGTTATCAACTGCCAGCCAGGGTGTTTATAAGCTGTCAGCGCCATCCTTAAAATCTTTAATCACGTTTCCGCATGTTTTGGATAATTCCAATGCCTGAGTCGTTCACTGTATAGGCGTCTTGCCTGTCTAGGATGTGGGAGGGTGGATGAGTGGACGATAGAAGGCTCTGGTTGGCGGATCCTTATTAGTTAAGTAAATGATTATTATTTCTTTTTTTTCTTAAGGTGGGATTTTGTTTAACATGCTCCAAAACACGCTGCAAACTGAATACAAAGGTATTCAAACAGCAACAGACCCATTAATATTTATACCAGGAATAATTCAACTGGTCCTATACGTAACATTTACATAAATACTTTGTACGCGTCCTATATGTATTCATACATCATTTATACAGGAGACAGAACGTCATTTACATGAATAGAAAAAAATATATGATTCATGAAAAATAAGAAGACAATACGAGAAATAATTCTTTTCACTCAATTTACCGACAATGATTGACTCCGACAATTAATGGGTAGCAGTAGTGCGTGATGTATTGTTATGTTACTGGTGACATCCATGAATAACATGTAAAACCATATATCATCTGAGAATTCAAAATGAGCCACGAAATACCATCATTGCGCGGGGCATCATCGTCCGATCCCTTTTCGCCTCGATAGGCGGCGGGGGTCGAGGAAGCAGCTAATAATAGATTCAGGATTGGTGACGACATAAGTGTTCGTGATCCGACCTCCAGTATGTCTTTTTTTCTTTTTTTTTTCCATTCTAACTTGCCAGGAAGGTTAGTGAATGTTGTTCCTCCTCTCAGGATGCGGTGGAAAAAAAAAAAAATAGTCGAGTCTTGGAACTTCCTGAGATGCGGAAGTCGTACATAAAACGTTGTTGCCTATTGCCTACTTAGAGGAAGCGTGAGGTCGTTGGAGGGGTATTCACAGACCTCAAACTAACTAATAGCTACTCGTGTTTATCACCGAGATGATACTACAGGGTGATATTCAACCCGGATATAGGATAAAGTCTTGATTCAATCTAAACTACCAGGAGTGTTTCCAAATGTCAAGGTTGGGCTATAGCGAGAGAGAGAGAGAGAGAGAGAGAGAGAGAGAGAGAGAGAGAGAGAGAGAGAGAGAGAGAGAGAGAGAGAGAGAGAAAACATGTCTGAAGTTGTGGTTTTGTGGTGTTACGAGTTGTCGCGGAGTATCATCCCCCTTGTTAAAGAGAGTGCATCATCGACCGTAATGCGAGTTAACAGCTCAGGGGAATCTCTCTCCCTTGGTCTTTGCTGTACTGTCCGCGGAAGACGCGGAGGAATACGAGCAGCAACAGAGCACTGGGTCCTGTGGCGATTATGTGTGGGGGGATCAGAAGAGACTCGGAAACTGGAGTTTAGCATGAGATGAGTCGAGAAATAAGATGTTAGCATGGTGGAGGAATGGCTATAATCTTCAACTTCTGACGCGCAAATTCAGTCAGTCGTAGGCTTGAAGTGAGGTGTTTATCGGGTGTATTTCTGATCTTACTCACAGGCTTCCTTTCGGTAACTTCTGTGAGAAAGTCTTGCCGTATGCAAAAGATCCCTTGCCTCACTGCGAAGGATGTTTTGTTGCCACTACTACGAGTGAATATACACTGATCTAGCCTTATGGAGCTGCTGCGGCAGAGGAGCCGTTGATGACTTTCTCTTCGCTAAGCTAAATCAGCTGAGGTCAGCTAAACGGCTCTCGTGCATATAAACATTTTTTTCTTAGCCTAGGAGTCACCTTGGAGGGTCGCCGCTGTACTTTATCCTAAGTGAATGGGCTGTAGGTTGGTTCATGAGGAAGGGAGTGAGAGTGTAGTGGGGCGGGTGGTGACTTGAGCTGGTATATCGGTAAAAACAAACAATGTTTAAGGTTGGAGTGCACCAGTCAACGGATCCAGTCGTCTCAAAGAGGTTCTACATCCTTGCGAGTCATCGTCTTGTTGACCACTGATATTTACTGCGACCTGCAACACCAGTTTTGCAAAGCTACTTATTCTACTACACCTTGGGAGAGCCCAGTTCTGAGCTTATGATATTCAGCGTTTCCAAGCCGATTCTGATCTCTCATGAAAAATGCGGTAAACATGTGCATTGTAAATAACAGAATTAGACGAAATTGATACCAATGGATATCTTACATTGTGTTAGGTTGACACAGAGTTCTCGTGGTCAGGGACTGGAAGTAGAGGGACATTGTGGAGTAAAAACACCGAAAAAACGGTTGAAAATGTAAGTAATGCACTCATAAGACTTTTTTTATTCACTTCAAGCAAATAGCAAAAGAACAGAAGGGACGCCTACGGCGTACCAACGTCATTTTCTCTTGCCTAGCGTAATCTGACTAGGCTATCTGAAAATTGATCGCCCTGCGGACGGCTGACTGAAATACATTCACATGGAGCTTCTTCGGCTTCAGTCGAGAGCTTTATACGGGTCGTATGTCGACACAAAAGAAATTGTCATAGAGAAAACTTTTAGTTATGCATTTCACTGAATGACGCCATGTGTTGGAGTTTTGCACGAGAAATACCACTGAATCATCAAATCCACAAAGAATTGCGCAACATGAATATTAGTGAAGGTCTATACAAACCGGATGGCTCTGTCGTAGCCAAAATTTGTAAACAGTTCCCTGTCCTGTCCACATAATACAAATATTATGACAGGCATGATGCCAAACCCGAGCAACATCAACCGGAAAGACTTGCTTACCAATAGCGTCTTTACTTTGCCTTTTCCTTGTGCATCAACTAAGTCTAATATCGCATTCTTGTGCGTTCCCTGATGATGTGATCATTACACGAAAGTGCACTTGGGAATCTATAGTGTTTCATTTTCCTCGTGGTTATCAGCGAATACTAGATCACACGCACCAGTGTGAACTATTGCAATATATATATATATATATATATATATATATATATATATATATATATATATATATGGTCTTAAGACTGATCCCTGAAGCACTGCACTTGGTACATCTAACCATTCTGAGGCTTAACCCTTAATAACTACCATTCCTTTACAGCTACTCATCCACTTTCGTACCCAGTTTATCACAACTATAACATATGGCTTCAGTTTTGCTGGTGATCTTTGTTAAGGGACAATACTGAAGGCTTTCTCAAAACTTACCACTATAGATGGATAAGAGTAGGCCATCTAATGATCTAGATAAACTAGTATGACCCAGTTTAAAACACGACGTGAGTGTATGCAACCCGACAAGAGAAAGTGCGCGTCAAAGAGTGTAATGTGACTTCTGGAACGTGAGGGCAACAGTGTATGATATCGAATCAAATAGTTCGGAGTAAGATACAAAAACTTGATTTGGCACTAAATGCAATTACATCCCATGCATTTCCTAGAAACTCACAGTGGCTGATAGGCCACAAGACAAAGCCCTCTCGTTAATTGAAGAGTTCTGAAAATTCAAGAGTATTTGAGAGCAAAGTGAGTCACTCATAACTACTCCTGGTGAGATTGGGTTATAAGGTGAACAAACTGACTCCTGGCACAATACTCTCTCTCTCTCTCTCTCTCTCTCTCTCTCTCTCTCTCTCTCTCTCTCTCTCTCTCTCTCCAATTATCCTCCAGTCATCTCACGACCACGATATAACTTGCGAGTTTGACTTGGCGTGAAACAAAGTTATGTCCCCTCAACTGAATACGTCTTATACGTGCCATTACGACCTTCAGTAGCGATGCAGTAGCAGGATAGCCAATATTCAACGATGTTATCCTTTCACTAACGCAATGACTCTCCATATGGTCGCACTGCTGCACCTGTGTGACTCTTGGTAAGTTGAATGCCCCAGGGACACTTGAAGTACCGCATATCGCTCCGGGTCCTGCAATTGGGTGCACCTCAGGGAACATGGAGAATTCGTTACGTTACAAGTGGTCTTGTTACAAGAAATCAGAACGCTAGAAATCTTTAGTGTAAGGTTGTACTAACACATGCGGGTGTTAATGGGAGAAATCATCAAGTTGATTAATAAAGGCTTTGTGGTATGGAGGGGGCGAGGCGCACCTTCGCGAATGGGTGGTGACTGAAGCCACCTTCATAGCTGCAGTCACAAGGCTGTCTTCTCTGCCTCCTGCTGTCAAGGACAGAGAGGATGTTACAGAATCTCCTCACGATCCTCGGAGTCATTGCAATTCAAGCGCACCAGTGAGCCAGATTTAGGCTCAGATGAGTCACTGTGAGAACCTTTCTGGTGGGGATTAGAGGCGGCTAAGGAGGAAGGAATGGCAGCATGAGAGATAGTGTCAGGGATCCGTTGTTCCCAGGCACCGCCACAACAGCATTCTGGGGCAATGCAAAGGTACTGGATCGTGTGGTAGTGGCGACCTCCTAGGGATCATCTGGGAGCGTAATTCATCCAATCTTTGAAGCCCCATGGCAGCCTTCTCTTGCGTATCTGTGCTACGAGCTCCAAGTCCGTGATTAGATGTTCATGGAAAGAAAAAAAAACTCAGGGGGTGCTAAGGAGCCTTGGAGCCTCCGGAGTCTGGGCCTGTGGTTCACTCTGGCACGACGTGATCATCGCCCAAGGCGGGACGAGCAATACTTGGGTTCTCAGGCAGTCACTTTCACTCTGGCGTCGTCAGTTCTCGGAAAGACGACCATTGTCAGGTCAACTGGTCGCCAGGTATTTTATATACATATTGATTGATTTATCTATAATTGCCCACGACTTGTTTCGGAGAAGGAGTTCTCGTGTTACGTAGCATCTCGTTCTATAAGCTCCTGCAGCCGAAGCCCGCGCTACTTGCAGTAGCAGGGTTATTGGTACTCCTCTGGAGTGTGAAGTTCTTTGACGAGACTGTACTCCCCATCATACAGCCTCGCTAATGGTGGCTTTTCACTCGCTGTGTAACTTCGAGTATTTAGTGTCCGGTAACACACACACACACACACACACACACACACACACCACACACACACACACACACATATATATTTCTTTCTTTTTTTTTCAAACTATTCGCCACCTCCCGCGCTAGCGAAGCAGCGTTAAGAACAGAGGACTGGGCCTTAGAGGGAATATCCTCACCTGGCCCCCTTCTCTGTTCCTTGTTTTGGAAAAAAAAAAAACGGTGAAAAAAAAAAATATATATATATATATATATATATATATATATATATATATATATATATATATATAAATACACACACACACACACACACACACATATATATATATATATATATATATATATATATATATATATATATATATATATATATATCTTTTTCTTTTCTTTCTTTCAAACTATTCGCCATTTCCCTCATTAGCGAGGTAGCGTTAAGAACAAAGAACTGGGCCTTTGAGGGAATATCCTCACCTGGCCCCCTTCTCTGTTCATTCTTTTGGAAAATTAATAAAAAAACGAGAGGGGAGGATTTCCAGCCCCCCGCTCCCTCCCCTTTTAGTCGCCTTCTACGACACGCAGGGAATACGTGGGAAGCATTCTTTCTCCCCTATCCCCAGGGATAATATATATATATATATATATATATATATATATATATATATATATATATATATATATATATACATATATAAAATTTCACTCTTTGGCAGCCGTGAAACGAAACCGGGCCACAGTGGACAGCAGGCGGATAGCGTCTCTTGAACTACCTGTGAACATTAAAAGTGCTGATATAAAGACATTACCCAAATGCCCGCGAGTCGATTTGCAGCTCTCTCGGGGCACCGAGTGTAAGAGGGCTATTTCCCCCTACTTGTCCCACCAAGCATGGGCACCAGGACCCAGGGTACAGGAGGTAAAAATATGATTTAAAAAAGGAAATACTACCACAATGTATGAGTATTGGATGAATGGTGCATAGTGACTGAGGACATGGTTAATGCAGACGGTATACAGAGGTCAAAGTTGTATGATAGAAGACTTGTTCAAGAGATGGGGGACCCTCACAAGTATAATCTGTACAGTGCGAATAGGTAATTACACACACATCGAGTCGTTCTCGCCTACAACATACACCTAAGATGCTTCACCTGTTGTTCTGTATCGTAAATGACGTTCGAAGCGTTTCGGAATTATCTCGTTACCTCATGATTCACTGTTGTATATATATATATATATATATATATATATATATATATATATATATATATATATATATATATATATATATATATATATATATATATATTATCAAATTACGTGATAATACTGATCAACAAAATTACCTGACAACTGCTGATTATAACACCGGTACTCGACACGAATTTACTCTACCAGTCCGGTCTTTGAAGCCTTCAAGCGAAATATATATCTCTTAATGGATCTCTAAATCTTGCCTAACTCCACGTAGAGGAATAAGACCTTATGCGGATTGCACCATACGGGACATTCATCTATGTTATTTTCCTTCGGTTTCTATTAATTTTAGCGTTATGAAATAAAGCGGCTAGGGACAGCCAGCTAACGCGGGGAGGAGGAGGAGGAACCAGAGGCACCAACCGCCCAGTGTGTGTGCGTGTGTCTGCATTGGAACCCGTCCTACAACCGACTTTTTACACAAGGGAAGCAAACTTCTCGCTCGCTCCCGCGCGGATCGTAGTAACCTTGAGCTGCGCCTGGCTTCTGTGTCGGTCCGGAGGTCATACCCACACACTTCACGCCATCATGCACCATTTTCTTTCTTTTTCATGGCTTGGGGACGATGATGCCCCCCTTGGTCGTCATCTCCAAGCTTATCGATAATGCTCGCCGAAGATATATTCCTCACAACCCAGGATCACGAAATTATATTTGCTTACAATGCCTAATCCACCCCATTACTCAGGGGCAGCTAGTCGTGCCAACGACACCCCATATCACAGGGCATATAGCGACCACTTGGACACAAAACAGCCTTCTGAAACCTCACACCCACACACATCCAACAAGCAACAGCACAAAATACATAACCCCATCCTTCACAAGTTAACCCCACCACTTCACAGAACCCCATTCACACAAGTAGACATTCTACCACTCAACACCAATGACGTTAATTACAAACACACAGAAATTCTCGAAAATAAAACATGACCAGAACCCTCATCCAAGAAACAAGGTCCACCCTCCTTCCTTTTCGAAAGAACACAATCATGTTTATCATCACTCACAACTAGGCTCACCCACTCACAGATACTTTCTCTATCACTTTCCATCACTCACCATCATGTTCACTATTACGCTACCATGTGTACTACCACCCATCATGTTCACCATTACTTACCATCGTATTCTCTCTAGCAAGAATTTTCATTATCACTTGTCACTTTGTCACTGTCACTCACCATCAAATTCCTTATCACTCCCTACCATGTTTTTCACCCACAATAACATACAAATGATTATGAAGAGAAATTAATTCAAACCAACAAACTACCGATTCCTAACGTGGCTGTTTAGTGGAAGAAAACAGAAACACATGAATCAATATGGAAGGAATAGAAAGACAAAAAGATCTTTCAGAGACAAACGTTTATCAAACTTCTCATATACCTTTAGGAAGCGCAAATAATGTCATCCATGGATCTGAAGAGAAATATCTATCGCGTCTCTGCTTAAACGTATCTATGTTACAGCTTTTCAACTCCTCCGACTGGTAAATCCTTCCCTATGGAAGCAATCCTGGTAACAAAAAAGGCACACTTTGCCTGATTCGAGGTCGAACATTTTCCCACAAGTCTACATCCAATACAACGAGTGAAATCAAACGATTCCATCATTAAGTAACTCGTTAGTTGTAGATTATCGACATTATCGTAGCCAACTGTGATTATACATACTAGTATTAGATCATTTCTTAACCTTCTCTTTTCTAAGCTAAAGGGATTCGATTCTTCAGTCGAGTCCATAGGATTTGTTTCTCAGGGAGGGAATCATCTAGATAGCTCAATCTGGACTCGATCCATTTTGCCTTATGCTTTCCCTCAAGTCAAGTGGCCACACCTGATTATGGCAGCTCAGCGGATAAGTATGGAAGGGCGGGCGAGTTAATCAATTACCCGCTGGAAGCGGCAAAATCTAACTGTCTCACTGTATGACCATGCACCGCACACGTTGTCCTCTACCACACCAGCCTGCGCACCACACCACCTGATCCGACACGAGACCTTGAGACAACAACTTGCTACACCGTATTCACCAGTCCACCAATCCGTCTCGCGCTGAACGTTCGCTCTGAAACTCTCTCCCCCCACACGCCGCTTCTTACGTCACCCTACACCATCTAGCCTACGCGGCGCCTCGAAGTTACAGCACTGCTCAAAATCGCGTCTCTCACATGACGGCTCCTCTATCACACCATCATGGCACTACAGGATCTCGGGCACCACACACAAAACCCCCACGCATCGCATGGTACTACCGAGACTCTCCTCGGGCGATGCTTCTGTCTCTGTCGAACGTATACAGAGTCATTCTTGTGGGAATTATAGTTCATCTCCCTCTTCCTCAATACTATATCTCAACATCCACTTTTATGCTTCAATTCCTCCTGTACTGAGACGTCAAAGGGACTACGCCGTAATGGACCTGAGAGAAATTTCCTAATCTAGAACCTCCTATTTAGCCTTTCTCCTTCTTTTCCCAGCTATCAGCATCGATAGGTTGTTACTCCTGGAGCAAAATATTCCTATGCTCAAAGGTGTGTGTGTGTGTGTGTAAAAGACTGCTTCTCAGTGGCGTGAGGGACGTGGTGCCGGCAGCAGCGACCGTTCCTGAACTCTATCAGTTGCTTCAAGTTAGCCTGCGTTGGAACGAGTCCCCCCTGAACGTCCTTGCTCCATTAGCCGCTCTCTTCGTACACCTTTGTCAGGCTCCCGCCTCCTGACTCCTCTCATATCCTCGTCCCTCCTGGCTTCTCTCACCCCTTACCCGTCCAACCTGTATTGCCTCCTATGAAGCCACCCCCTACCCATCCCAGCTACAGCTAGTCTCACTAACTCCCTCTCCCCCCTCCTTCTGGCTAGCGACCAGGCATCCCCTCTCACTATCCACCTCTCAGCTGCCAGTCACGTGCCTCTGTGCTGCCATTAAACCCCCTCCCCCCGCCACTCTCCACAGTGCAGTTCCTACCTTTTCCCATGTGTTTATCATCCTCCCTCCCCCTCTGATGCTCTACATCCAAGCCCCCACCTTCCCTGTCCTCCGCCGTCAGTAGACGTATTTACCTCCAGCTAGCTCCCAGCCTTTCCTCTGCCCTTGTGCTCTCACCCAAGTGTAGTGCAGCCTCCGCCTGTCTTTTTGTGCACACACCCAAGTGCAAGTGGACCGAGCCACCTAGCACCCGCCTCTCTGTGTACTACACTCCCCCACCCCGAGCAGAATGCAATTAGCCAACCTGCCGCCCCCACCTCATGCCTCTCTATGCCCACCGCCGCACCCCTAGCATTTGTACGGGGCACTCAGCCACCTTTCTCACGCCCGTCTGTGGCCGCACATCAGTCTCCCTACAGTCGATCCTCCGTGCACTATATAATCATTCTTCCCTGTACAGCATCCCACAGTGTCTGCTCCATTTTGCCATCACCCACCTCCACAGGCCCCCCTGCACCACTACATCTCTCCCTCCCTTCCTGCACCTTCGCCCAGCTGGAGTCCTCCTCATCCATCTAATATCAGCACCAACCTCTCCATGCAATCAGCATCACCCTCCTCCATGTAGCTCTGCCGTTAGACCAACCGGAGAATACCTGAGCAAGCAGGGTCCTCCTCACCCTATCTGACTCTGCAAATGTCTCTCCTTCACCTGTTCCTCTCCCTCGTGCAGTCATCCCTCCCTGCAGCACCCCTCCTTTCCCTCCCCGTCCACGGTAACCTCCCGACGCACCCCACGCCCCAACCAGACACATCTCTGGCAGGAATACATAACCAACTGTTGCTACCCAGGGCCTAAGAGAGAGACACGTGGTGCTCCTGGTGCTACTTTAGATTCCCGACGACCCTCCTATCATCCCTCTCCTTCAAATACCCCTAATCACCCAACCCCGTAATTATCCCCTCCCTCTGTCCCTCTCCCCGTAAGTCCCTATTCATTTCTTTTCTTCATTTTTTTTTAACCCATCAAGATATTCCGCCCAGTTTTCCTTGTGTCTATACCACGACTAAAGTCTGAATTCTGTTGTTTTTAATCTGCTGTCGAAACCTGGAACAAAGGCCATAGTACTGGAGCCCAACATCTGTCATCGAGTTAACTTGGTAGCGAACGATGATTCGTGGAGTTAACTTTAACAGCGAACGATGAATCGTCGAGTTAACTTTAGTAGCGAACGATGACTTGTAGAGTCAACTTAGTAGCCTCGTGTTTCGGCGCTTTATGCGACCAATCTCACGCGGGGCCCCTAATGCAACCACACAACACCTGACCTTGGGGAACTATGGCCAACTCTAAGAGCAAGGTCAGTGGTGACTTTGCCAGCCCCTGTTGATGGCCCCGCCAACCCCTGTTGATGGTCTCTACCATCCCTAGCTGATGGCCTCTACCAGTCCCAGTTGTTGGCCTTTGACAGCCTCCTCAGTTCATGGTCCCGCTAGCCCCAGTTAGTGGCCAAGCCAGCCCCAATTGATGGCCTGTACCATCCACAGTTCATGGCCTCTACCAGCCCGAGTTGGAAGCCTCAATAGACCCAGTTGATGGCTTCTGCCAGGTAATGACCTCTGACAGCCTCCTCAGTTGATGGTCCCGTCTGCCCCAGTTGATGGCCTCTGTCAGCCCCAGGTGATGGCCTCTGTCTGCCCCAGTTGATGGCCTCTGCCAACCCCAGGTGACGGCCTCTGTCAGCCCCAGGTGATGGCCTCTGTCAGCCCCAGTTGGTGGTCTCTTCGACAGACCTAAAGCTTAACCAATCAACCAACTTAACCGCGTAGTTCATTCTTCTAAGAAGGTTGTGAAATGACGCGGCGTAGATCTTTGGTCCTACTTTCCCTTTTAGTCATGAAATATAACCTTCACAATCACACGAACAGAGAAAAACAACTGATAACTCAAAGACAATCAACAAGTAACAATGATATTATAGAAAAAGAGTCTTACATATCATGCAAATGTTCGGCAAAATAAATCCTAGTCATAGATCCAGAAAAAAATACGTGTACCACAAGTCAGTCAACTGGAATATTACACATATCAACGCATCAGTCAACTAAAATACATACATTTTGATGTAAACACCAGCGCACGAAGCCAACGAATCATTCACAAGCGCTGAACCACAAGATCTGTCCAGTTGATGGATCCCATTGGCAAGTGTGAAGGTAACTGGGGCTGATCACTCAATCAAAACGAATAGACATTTCAGACTTACATCTCCTCAAGACTTTTATTTTATACTAATTGACTGACTATACTTAGATCAAGTTTGTATCCCTGTTAAAATAAGCATCGAAATCAACGCCACGAAAATATTTTTGAATGCACCAATGCGGTAATTCATTACTTTCTAAATCTTACCAGACTTGGAGTGCTGGCAACAGCGAGGCAACGCCGTCAGGATCCGGTACAAAAGTCACTGGTCCGCAAGACATAACAACGTCACGAACTCTTTCACAGTTTTAAGCGCAGCCAAGCTCAGCTCGCTAACACGCATCAATGAAATATGTAAGGATAGCTTTCGACAGGATTGCAGGCTGCAATGAATATTTAGGTTAATGGATTGGTAAATGTGGGTTACAAGAAACTTAATGGCGGTGTAAATGACAAGGTAAATGTATTGTACGAAGAGGTTAATGACTGGATGAATACCGTTTTAGATTAATGACATGGTGAATAGTTGTGTATGATGAAGGGTAATCACAGTGTGAATGACATGTAAATGACAGAGATAAGGTGATGTATGGTCTAAAAGGTAGGAATGGTATATTCACAATATATACGGTATATACACAATATATACGAAATTCGATTTTCTTGGGCGAGATGATTAATGTGCTACCCTTCTATCGCAAAACAAGTCACTGCACTCTTAAAGCTAAGCAGGACAAGACATCTGCTCCACACACACAGTCACTGTGTTGTATGCGCGTGCACAGTACAGAGATGCTGGTGTAATAACAGTGAGTATGGATAGCGTAAACAGGTTCGAGAATCGATGAGTGCGATTCCAATTGCAATTGATTTTTCAAGAGGGGATTGTGAATATATACTCAACAATCTTGTATCATCATACTGTTGTAGTATACAAGTATTGTGCTATCGTATTAGAATAATTGTATTATTCTATTTCCCATAATAAAAAAAGGAGTCATTATAATGACCACGTATCATACAGGGTTTTCAAATGAACATCAGTTCATTTTCTTTATGTTCAATTTCTCTAATTGTACCTTCCTTTGCTGAATTTTGAACGTCCAAAACTTGTCAAATTAAATCACACACTACTGTATGGCGAAAATAGTGAAAAAATGCTTATCGCAAAGATTTCCCTATAGTTAAAATAGACAAATTAACAATCTTTCATTTACAATTTCACAACTTTGTGACAACGCGTTAAAACGCTTTTACGATGTCGTATAAAAAAAAAAATAATTTCTCCCTCTGGAAAACATGTACAATTATTCTTAACCTTATATGTGCTCAGAAACTAAATGTCTCGAGACGCCAATGAAGTGTTGCAATCAATCGTAAAACTAAGTATTACCCGACCGTTTAATGGACAGTGTTTGCGAGAATTTTCGCTTTGAGAATTAATTCTATTGACTTTCTGGCCAAATTGTCTCCAGGTCTGCATGGGAGAATTCAGTCATGTCAAAAGGAGGGGGAAGGGGAATTAGGTGGTGTGTGTCAGACAAGGAATTAAGTCGCGTGTCAGCTGCGGGGGAATGAGGTCGTCAGACTTAGGACATTTGGTGGTGTGTCAGCCTGGGGGGAATTAGGGTGTGTCGGACAGAGAGAATTACGTCGTGTCGGACTGGAAGAATTACGTCGTGTCAGGCTGGGAGAATTACGTCGTGTCGACGGACTTGTGCAAGCAAAGAGTTTCAGGATCATATTCTGATCACACGTTTGTTCAAGTGAATATATTGTCACTTTAGTCACTCCGTCCAGCAACGAAATAATGTGACGAAACCTTTCATCATTGTTCCCTTGATTCATTACAATGGTATGCATGATATATAATATACTGATAACTGTACTCACTGACGCAATCTTTAATCTAGCTAGCTTTCATAGTTCGAGTTGACTTAACCTAGTTTACTTCTGTAGCCTTAGTTTGGGTTGAATCTCCGCATATTTCTCTGTCATTGTTCAGGATCAATCTTAACCTATTTCTCTGGCTAGTCAGTTACCGCACTGCGGGTTAAATCGTAGCCTAGCCGTATATTCGCATTCAAGGTGATGTTGCAGTCGAGTCATTTGACACAGTTCAAACTGAAGCATTCACGTTCACAGAAAGAGTCCAGCTGAGTCAAGTTTCATAGCATCCTGCCACATCTAAAGCAGTATGAACACGTATTCTCTCGCGGAGTTACTCGTTCTTTTGTGGATTCGGCGACGTAGAAGGAGGAGGGGGAACCGAATCTGGGTACATGAAGTCAACACCAAAATACCATATTTTTTTGCTTTTAGTCATTTGTTTCCGGACAAATCTTTTGGTTTCTTAAGTATGACGACAAAGAGTTTCAAGAAACTGGTGAATATGTCACGAATTTCTGCCAAGGAAATGGACATAAATTTAAGCTCTCTCTCTCTCTCTCTCTCTCTCTCTTTCTCTCTCTCTCTCTCTCTCTCTCTCTCTCATTACTATCATCCTCAACACAAATGACGATGAATAGCTAAGAAATATGTCTGGCCGTATTCATCGTCTGACTCGACTCGACATTGCATTACTCGACTTAAAACTCTCTCCCGGTGTGTGTGCAGTCTGTACAAAATTACATACAAAGGAAAGTGCAATGGAAGAGTGAGTCACGTAGAGTCAAGACTCGACTTGTTTAATGTGACCGCACCCCATAACCTAGAACTCTAACATAGCTTTGGATGACTCTTAGCCTAGTTAAATACTCGAACTACTGAAGAGAAGAGAAAAATTGATAACGAACTGTGACAGAGCAATAAGTTACAACTCGAGCTATGGCAACATACTAGGCTGAGTCAACTCGAACTACGTAAACTAAGCTAATACACTAATTTACGGTGTTTCTATCACTTTTCATGATTTGTGTAATTACTATAAATTTTACATTGATTTCCGACAGGTGTTCCAATTAGAAAACTGATGAACCTTCGCAAAAAGGTCACACTGCTAAAGTACATAGCCAAGTGGTGGTTTGCGAATGAAGCGGGACCAGGGAACGCGGTGATCCATAGGCTAGGCAAACGGCCGGGACGGAAAATTCCTCATGAACGGAGTAATGTACACAGAGTATGAAGATGCGTTAAGCCGTACAAAGTTACCCGTTCCCTTATTTACGGACCAGAGGGAAATTTAACTGAAACTACAGTATGGGATTCATTACAGTAAAACATATGAAACATGGCTGTAGAGAGATATAAATATGTTTATCGCACTTAAAGGCTTAACACCTGAAAATCAATATTACTCTAGGGACATTATAACCATGTGGACCACAGATAAACAACCACATCACGCACAAAGATACTGGACCTGTAGATAATAGTACACTATTATCTGCAGGTTCATATCAACTCAAGCACTAAACTTACACCAGTTAAAAAAAAAAAATGGTACAGCGTAGCTCAAAAACTAGCCAGGAATCAACGTCCGGATCTTCTTGATCATCTGATGATGGCATGACTCGACTCAGGGCGTTACTAGGTGCACGGCAAACACGGTCTCTGGGTCCTTGCGGTGACCTCTTGCAGGAAAAGCTTGACTGCGCAAAATGCACCGCACCACCACGTCCTGACTCCTAGCCTTCACTGGACTGACTGAAGCATGGCTGGTTGGTTCGGTAGTTGGATTTTAGGCCTATCAAATGCCGGGGTCATAAAAGCCGCGAGTTTCAAGCTGTTTCCACCAACTGAAATAATTTTCAGCACCTTCAGGTATTGAAAATGATTCCAAGACAACATACACTCGTTTTTATGTAACACACTGTGGTAGAAGCATTCGACCCTGGAATTCTTAAAAAAAAAAAGAAAAAAAAGGAGCTTAATGAAGCGTCTCGCGACGTTCAAACCCTTTGAGTCGAATCTTCCATGTCTTGAACTACGAGATTATAATTGTACTGATATAGTCTGAAGCCCGCTGTTGTTTACCATCTGGGTCATTTAGTCTTGGTTAGCGTGTACTGTCAGCCTTCTTGACACCTCCTTACTGGTAATACGAAGCCTAGGGATGCATCATGTCGTACAGCAATGCTTCTCAACCTATTGTTATTTCGAGTTTGCTTGCTCATCGCGGCAACATTAGTCCAAATATCAACATTTACCGGTATATGACAGTTATTACCCAATATCCATTAATAGGAAGGAAAATCAAACATTCTACATACATATGTATAATAAAAAATAGCTCATTTATAATCATATATTCATATGATTTACATAATACTTCAAAACGTTTTTTGTGTCCGAAAACGAATCGGCATATCAGCGACGCAATAAACGACCTTCAAAAAATTAGTTGTAACATAAAATGCAAAACAAATGTTCAAATTCAGCTTCTTGTCTTTACATCGTCGAGGAGGAAAATATAAGAGGTCAAGTGTCGGTAGTAATATCGGGTCTGAGTGTTTGAACGAATACTTGCCATTGCCTACCGCCTCATTGTCTCTCAGATACAGTACATGCTTAGTACAACGTCTTAGTTGTAGAATGAACTTTCATACAATAGATATATCTGCTGAGACTGTATGATATACGTTTTATTTCTCCACTCAGGAATGTACTATGGCACAACATGGGGATTTTGTTGAATCGACTGGTTGCCAAGTGCTCTAGAATTCGAGACGTGTATACTAGGAACCAAACCGTCCATGGTTGCGTGTGTGGGACTGTGTGCGCCCATCCCGTCTCGACGAAGGACTTACCAAATAGTACTATTCAGCAATAGCTTCCACATGCCTTTGTGTTCTTCACTCTGGGCATAATGATTAATCCCTTTTCTAGCCATTTACTTTATTTCGTGAAGGAAATAATGAATGAAAGATTTAAAATGATGTAAGGTGACGTGATACGAACGCATGAGAAAGATTCATTGGAAAAGAATGATTACGAATGATATAGTCAAAGTAACAGGGCAGGTAGAAAGGACAGAGGAGGAAGGTGTAACAAAGACGTGAGGTTATGGGAAGGCAGAGCTTCTGAGTTGCAACCACAAACGAGGAGACAAATAAGACTTCCCTGATGTACAGTCGCGGACACACAGACCCATCCTGATGCACAGCAGCAAACACTTCTACTCATTCTAATACACAGCAGCGGATGATATGACCTGCCGTATCCAGAGGTACATCACAACCCACTGTGATGCACAGAAGCAGGCATTACAACTTACCCTGATGCACTGCAACAAACATCACGACCCACCCTGATGCATGACAGTAGACTTATGACCTACCCGGATACACAGCAACAGACATTACGACCCACCCTGATGCACAGCAGTAGACATTACAACCCACCCTGATGCCTTGTCAGAAGATAACAACGCATGATTTAAAGTATAAAAAACATTAAGGGATGTCACAAGCCTGCCGGTTTTTTTTTCTTTTCCTCATTCTATCAACATTTTGACGAACCTACAGTAATAATGAGACGTAATGAGGATGTGATATATCTTCTCACAGGGGTAGTTATGCCACGTAATGCAAAGTCTATGGTTGTTCCTGAGCTTCCTTAACCCTCACCTTCTTCCTCCTGAGCCCACATGGACGAGTCAGTGGGAACGAGTTGCGGTCACCATCCAACCTCGATCTATATGTATATACGGACGGTGTGGCCGCAGTGACTTGAACCCAGCCTTATGGGTTATGTAACGCCTGGTCTTGTAGTTACCTGGACCTCAGAAAGGAGAATTGTGCATTCCATATCAGCGATGGGAATCGTAAATTTAGTGTACAGTTGTAAATGCACTATCACCTGAAGGTGCTTCATCTGGTGTCTTGGCGTATATGAAAGAAATTTATGAAACAAGACAGCATAATCACTCTAAGAGAAGATATCAAAGTGACGTTATATGATTGTAAGAGTACGTTACAGCTTGAAGACAGACAGACTCTCGTCCATAAGAAAGAAATTCAAGCTATTGACTAATTCAGTATCAAAGAAATTCACTCGTAACGACCCTAATGTAATCGTAATGTAAACAATACTAAGGGAAACTCTACCTAGAGGAGAAACTACAGCATGAAAATCCACACGAACACATATCGATCATATGTTACATAAGTTTTACTCCGAGACATCCTCAAATGCTTAGAATTTCAAGCAACATCTATTAACTTCCTTCGTCTTCGTCCATGATTCGTATATGAATCATTTCACGTTGAGAAGTTGTTGTGTGTGTGTGTCTCTGTGTCCCCAACCTCTTCCCAGGTGCTGGGACACGTGACCTCCTGCAGTAACAGGGTCGCGTTGCTTGCATAATGGTATCGGGTTACCTCCCTTGTCTGTGGTCGTCTTGGATAGCCGGGGCACGTGGAAAGCCACGCTGTCGGCAGCATCATGGTGATGACTGGGTGAGGTAGCGGGTGTGGTGGAGAGTGTTGGAGAGGTTTTGAGACACCTCCTCAAGTTGAGGACTGGCATGGTTAAAGAATCTCTTAGGAGAGTGTTCGGGATAGGTGTGTTGGAGAGTGTTGGGGGGAGAGTTGGGTGTGTTGGAGACCAATGGTTCCACAGATCTGCCGTCTGCGGTGCAGGCGACTGTTATAGCCCACGGCGTCTTAGGCGACTCTCAGTGATGTGTATAGTGTTGTATGGTGTCTGGCCATTAGCACTGTATCACGTATGGCCATGTTTGCATGATACTGAACGCATTTTCACGAAGCTTTTCCAGGCAAGATTTGGTTGTAAAAGGCAAATACAATGTCTTTTTCTTTTTTTTTTTCTTGACCACACTGCGCCTGTTGCACCTGGAGCGCTGGGTGGCATGCGTCAAGTGAGTTCTGGGTGGCCTACGTCAGGTAGGTGTTGGGTGGTCTGCGTCAGGTGGGTGTTGGGTGCCCTCCGTCTGGTGTATACCAGGTGGCCTAAGTCAGTCGAAGGGAGAGGGGTTGTTGGGTTTACAAGGTGCTTTTCATAGCCTAGGAGTCCAGCAAGAGTGCTCGCCAAGCGACAAGCTTTTAAAATTCATTTCTCAAGCGTTCATAAAGTGATGCTGGCAGTCCCTAGATCAGACTATCGACTGTTGTCAATCACGGTTGGCTGTCGGCGAGGGTAGTGGGTTTATAGCGGAGGAGGGGCCTCTGTAGTGTGGGCTGTGGTGACCAGTTTGTCTTCCAGCATCAGGGTAGTGTGTGGCGGACGTTAGAAAAAATAAATTGTAGCTTGGCTCCACCTACTTGGTGCATGTGCGGCTATGCGAGTCGTGTGGCCATGGTGGCCAGAGTCTTTTATCTAGGATGGTGTGGTCGCTCGAGACGCCGTACTCTCAATCGGAGGAGGTTGTGTGGTGAGCTCAGTAGGGAAGGAGTGGCGAGGCTGAATGTCCACCGTCAGAGACTGACTCAACCCACGGCATCTGTGTGGTTAATGTGGCTGTGGTCTCTGGGGATGGAGTGGCTGGCCTGGCCTACACATGAAGAGCTGAGTGGATGATGTGGCTGGCCTGGCCTACACATGAAGAGCTGAGTGGATGATGTGGCTGGCCTGGACCTCACATGAAGAGCCGTGTGGATGACCTGGCCTGTACGTGAAAGGCCGTGTGGATGGTGTGGCTGGCCTGGCATGCACATGAAGGATTGTGTGGATGGTGTGGCTGGCCTGGCCTACACATGCAGAAGTGTGTGGATGGTGTGGATGGCTTGGCCTGCTCATAAAAAGCCGTGTGGATGGTGTGGCTGGTCTGGCCTGCACAAGAAGGGCTGTGTGGATGGTGTTCCTGGCCTGGACCCCTCATGAAGGGCGATATGGATGGTGTGGCTGGCCTGGCCCCCTACATGGAGGGCCGTGTGGATGGTGTGGCTGGCCGGGGAGTTCCGGCGTCTGGCTGGCGATATACCACCTGCCTAGCTCTCACTTGTGTGGCTTCCGTCTAGCATTCTTCCCTTGCACTTATCTCCACGAGAGGTCAGACCTTGCGTCTGAGACACATCTAGGTTATCTTCCTTGTCAGGCACGCCTAAGTTATCTTGGTAATGAGATATACCTATCTTATTCAGAAACATCCAAGTGAACTTTCTAGTGGGAAATACGTAGGTTTTCTCGCTACTGAAACAAATTAATATTCTCTTCCTGTTGAGACTCATCCAAGTTATCATGTTAGTGTGACACACCTAGATTATCTTGCTAGTGACACAGCAATGTTATCTTGTTAGAGAAACACACAAAGGGGTTTCTTGCTCGTGAAACACAACGAAATTATAACACTACCGAGACAACCAAGTTATACTAGGTTACCTTGCTGGTGAGACACATCTAAGTTATCTTATTAATGAGACACACCAGTTACCTCGTTAGTAAGACTCTAAGTTATCTTAACGAGACATCTAGTTTATCTTCTTAGGGAGACACCTTTGAAATCTTGCTACTGATACAACTGGCTTATCTTGGTAGTGAGATACACGGATCGTATCTTGCTAATGGTACACTAAGTTATCTTGTTTGCTAGCGAGACTTCAACGTTATCTTGCTATTGAGAGATTCGTCATCGTGCTAGACACACTCCTATGTAATCTTGCCAGCGAGACACGCCTAGGTTATTTTGTTCGTGAGACAATCTTGCTTGGAAGACATACCAAAGTCATCTAGGATTTTTCCTTAATCGATTTCACGTCTACAGGTGGTATTTATTTCTGCCACGTAGGACTACCAAGATTAGTTAATCACTTTATACAAAGTAATACTTTGCACCCGATAGATAATCCAATACTTCCAGCGCATCACAAACACGGCTGCCTCAGCTGATACTGTTCCAGATCAATTTTCGTGTATACAAATATTGCTGCCCATACCCTGATCACCTGAAAATACCGTTTACTTTCCTAGACTCGGTTACTACTCAAAAATCATCCCAAACATAATCATGTGGATCTGAAGAAATAGTTTTTAAAACAATTTGACGAGAGCTCATTATATTCAAGCACCAGTAATCTTAATCGTCCTATAAAAACCGATTGACTAGGATTGTCAAACCAGCCAAGTCGTTTCATTTGCGTAAATGGGTCATAATATTAATCAAATTCTAAATTCAACTCAAGGATAGTCTTTAACATATTTTAACCAATACTTACATATTTGTAAATTTTACTCAAAGAAGATACTGCTGTCCATACCGAAATGTTATACAAGGTTGAAGAAAAGGTAAGATACCATCATGTTTTTAATACTAAAAATACACTATCAATTCACAATGGAAATTGTGGTGGCCGAGTGGTCTATCAATTCACAATGGAAATTGTGGTGGCCAAGTGGTTATAGGATTCGTGACTAATTTCACAGTTATCACTTCAAGCACACCTCGGTGCTTAGTCATATACCAACCCCACTTATTTGACTCGACCGTAACACCTCAGCTCGAGATGAGAGAAAAAAAAAAGCGGTCGAACGTAACTGACCTTTAAAAAGATCCCTTTTGCCCTTAGGTTACGAAGCTACTGTACTATGAGTAACCACAGTGACCTCCCTCGGCTTAGAATGGGAGAGACTGCCTCCCCCATCTTACATTTCTATATACATATGTACACATATAATACTTTAGCATATGATCAACCTAAATATTCACGATTATCATTCGACTGAGAAAGGTGAAAATACTACTCCTAGAAATGACTACAACATTCAGGTACAGTACTAACTTCGGTGAAGCGCAAGTGGGTGATAAGGAAAAAAAATCCTTCTTTTGTAGCAATCACAAGTTATTGAATCTACATATAAATTAAACATAAATGATAGCAGCTAACGTTTGTACAGCTATGAGGCGCGTATCACAAAGCTAAGCCTTAGAGCTATGGAGAAGCAAAATGGTTTAATGACGTGGTGTAAACGTTCAAGTTCCACACGAATCCGGCGAGGGATGAAGATGAAGAGAGGCATGGTTGAGGGCACTGCCACTCGTGTTGCCATTATTATCAACGAGGACAAGAAGAATCCATCAAGGTGTGTAGTATGCGAGGCGGAGCGGTCCGTCCGGGAGTTACAGTATGCTCCACTTACACGGTCCGTCTCCGGTGTACATGCGTTCGTTTTCCGGCAATATCCCCACCTGGTAATCTCCAAGGGACTGCAGCGCTTGGGCGGAGTGGCCGGCTCCGCGGAAAGCGAGGGTGGCGTCTTGGCCGGCATGTTCCATTATGATATCGTCACCGCCAGGATGTTCACTCAGGAACTTTGTAACATCAAATACCTGTCAAGTATAGTACACACATTAAGTTTACCCATAAACATTAACGTTTCCAGTATGATTACAGTTCATTGTTGGCAACAAGATTCGACAAAAATAATGTTGGGTACGAGCTAGGCTTTTGTACACACCTTGTCATACAAAATGATCCAGCAATCGTGCCAACTGTCGTGTTCGGCAACTTCTCTGATGCTGAACACGTCGAGGCCAGACTGCTCATCCTTCGGCCGATCACGACGTTGCTGGGCGTTCTCACTGTTGCAGGGGTCACGGTATCCTAGAGTGTGGGAGGCGAACTCTAATGTCTGGGCAGCGAAGTTGATAAGTGCGTTGGGCTGCAACACGTACAGGGGCACTCCACCATATGACTGCTTCATCCTGATGGAAGAAAAAATAAATACAATTACAGCTAAACGGTTCTGTTCGTGTTTTTTTTTTCGGAAATATAAAACAATGTAACGTTAAGAGGAAGTATTATGCTTAGCGATGCAAGATACCAGAACAGGTCGACGGAAAATTTCCAAGAGGGCGATCGACCTCCGCTGGCTCGCCAGCAGGTACGGAACTTTCCATATCATCACTGCTCTACCTGGACGACCGTACCCTTTGTAGGTCCTTGCGATATATATATATATATATATATATATATATATATATATATATATATATATATAACTATCTATATATATATATATATATATTTATATATATTGCTATCATTATCCCTGGGGATAGGGGAGAAAGAATACTTCCCACGTATTCCCTGCGTGTCGTAGAAGGCGACTAAAAGGGGAGGGAGCGGGGGGCTGGAAATCCTCCCCTCTCAATTTTTTTTTAATTTTCCAAAAGAAGGAACAGAGAAGGGGGCCAGGTGAGGATATTCCCTCAGTGGCCCAGTTCTCTGTTCTTAACGCTACCTCGCTAATGCGGGAAATGGCGAATAGTTTGAAAAAAAAAAAAAAAAAAATATTGCTATCATACCTATCCTTTGAAAGTCATAAGCATCATACCTATCCTTCGCGGGTCCTAAACATTTTTTTTTCTCGGATTCCCTCTCGTACCTAACCTTTGAAAGTCAGCCATTATACCTCGTAACATAAGCCCTATTGTTTCTACCCTTCGTAGGACCTAGCCATTATACTTTGTAACAGAATTCCTATCTTGCTTCTTTAAAAAAAAAAAAAATCGCTAAGGAAAAACTCACCACATAACAATACTCGCTTAAAATCGCTTAAAATTTTATAAAAACTGCCGAGAATAGAAAGCGTTTATGCTGCTGTTTTTTTTTTTTTTTTTTTGGACAGCTAAGGTTATTCGGCCAAAATTTTGTAACACTCGTCACACATTCGAAATGAACTGGACCGAAATGGAAGGCTGTATTATATATATATATATATATATATATATATATATATATATATATATATATATATATATATATATATATATGCTGATGACCACAGGTGAGATGTAACACTAAGTACAGAGCTCATTTTCGTGTAAATTACATCTTGTATCTCCCTGAAAGATGCAATTTATACTGAAGTGCACTTAGAACTTATTATCCGTCGTCCGCCTTTAAGTTGTCACACCGCAAGCGAAAAGTCACTTTGGCGAGGCTGTATCATTAGGAGTGCAGACAAGTTAAAGGATTTCTCACCCCAAAGAGGAGTCTCCTTTCCATGTTAGTGGAAATAAATCCTTGAGCTGCAAGTGCCATCAGTATATATATATATATATATATATATATATATATATATATATATATATATATATATATATATATTGAAGTAGGTCACAATCATGCATTTGACTTTTCGTAGTTGCTGGTAACAACGAGGAAAAACGAAACACAAAGTCCCAAGTACACTTTCGTGTCATAACATCGTCAGAGATACAGAAATAATCTGATGTAATCATACGAAAGTGCACTTGGGACTCGCTGTGTTTCACTTCATTGTGGTTATCAGCATATATACATTATTCATTTACCCTAGAACTTTTTTCTAAAAGCCAAGGTTGTGCTAGAATCATTTTCAGGGACATTATGGCCTCCTGATGAGAACTAATTGTCGAAAATTTATTCCATTCCGTTGTGACGATATATATATATATATATATATATATATATATATATATATATATATATACACTCACCGAAACTCTTTACTCGCAATTTTACCAAAAACAGACGAAGCCCGGTAATATATACACTTAACGAAGTTTATCTGTCTGTAGACATGGGAGGCAAAATATGAGGGTTCTCACCTTTCAATTTGAAGCTTAGATGTTTCCCTCAAACTAAAGTTGTGCGAGAACTTTCTAGCTGCGATGTGTTCCCTTGTAAGCTCAACGGCCAATCGACACTGACAGAATCTTAGGTTCGCCGTCTGCGCACTGCTTTATATACCGGCACGCATCATGACGACACTTTTGACAGTGTTGCTGAGACGGCATCACTCTCTCTCTTTAACCCATCCTCGATTAACATCATCCTTGCCCTAAATCTCTCATATATGTGTGGCAGTTATCACGACAAATGAGATGATACGTTAACATTAGAAACTTTTCACTCTAGAAGAACAGAGGCCATGGAAATGTACAATAAAACAGTATATTTACGTAGTGTCAACTTACAGTTCGAATCTATGAGAAGCTCGCCAGCGGCGCTTGAGTGGGTCTGGCTGGTTGCGACCAATGAGAAACGAGAACCTGGAGGGCGTGGCAAGCCCCTCATTGGTCAGTTGAACATGGTGCCATATTCACTATGATGGAATTCACGAAAAAGTACAGGTGCATTCGCTGAAGACGTAGTTACGAGACGCAGTATTTACGTTTTCATAGACTCTGTACCTTAGAGCTCGCCTCCTACACGGGATAAAGCGGCGTGTTTTTACAACAATGACCTTGACATCCCTAACTCTAAAAGTAATGTAAAACTACGTTAATGTGACATATAAAGGCTTATTATTGAGTTAAGTGATGAACGTTAGGCAGCATGCACCAATGAAGAGCTAAAAAAAAAAAAAACATGTCTGCTGGTGAAGTTAATAGGAGAATGGGTTCGCCATCATAATTTGCAGTTCCTATGTGCAATCCCTATTTCTATATGAATATTACTTATTGACGGAATCATAAGGAATTGGGTTACGTAAGATAATGTTCAGTCTTGTCTCTGCTGCAGTCAAACTGATATATGCCGTACAACCAACAATATTAAGATAAAACAGTAAAACACGGGAAAAAAGAGCTCAATATGCAGCGCAGAATGACTACATCGACACATCGTCCTGGCGGTCAGGTTGTGGTAGACCAGACCGGTCGTCCAGCCTGAGTAACCACAGGAAGCTGATGTAATATTTACCTGACTTAGAGCAGACGGTACCTGGGTCAGGAGCTGGGGTATCAGACGTTTTGATTTACGTTATAAAGTACGGGAAGTGCCCGAACCATATTGTCAATTATCTTTATGAATTACGTAAATCATCTAGTAAATTTTTACGTTAATGATGGAACGTGCGAGGAATAAACATCCAGGTTTCAAGTTCCTAAGCTCAGGCGGACGGCCTGGCCGGCTCTCCCGCCACCGTCCAACACGTTCCCATTAGCGATCCAGTTTTTGTTGGCTTCACTGAAAACAATGCCCTGCAGTCGACTCATTTTAGCGTTGTTAATTATTTCTCCTAAGAACACAAACTCCCAACTTTGACTCCCGACACATGTGCAGGAAAATGATATTTCAAAGTAAATGAGTTTACCGTAGCTAGTGAAAAAAGAAAAAAGAAATCTCAAAGACGATAAATGAAGGTTAAAGAAAAAATGGGGCGGTGCATCGAATGCGCCCCAGCTCTGCGCAGTCACTCCGCCTTTGCATACATCGTACATTCTTTATTGCATTTATACTTATCGTGATCATATCCCCTTTTGTATGATTAGCTCATGGTTGATAATCTTCGTATATCCCCTTTTGTATGATTAGCTCATGGTTGATAATCTTCGTATGAATACTAATGATGTGATCAGTTTGCTTCATGAATATGCCAATAAAAAAATTCCCATTCTTAATTGAAGGGTTTTGTGATGTGACAACTATTATCATCTGTTCATCCTCCCAAAATTCGTACCAGATCTTCATTAAACCCAAGAAATTCCTTCAGAGAATGAGTGTATTTGCAAGATATGTCTAAGAGAAAAGGCACACTATACCACACTATACCACAAAAAAAGTTGTCGAGTTGTGGCATACCGCTCGCACACTAAGAAACATGAAGCACACAGGGGTTAGCGTCGCTGGATATTGTTCATGCGCGGGCCAATGTAATTGGAAACATGAGGCGCGCCAGTTGTCCACAACCAACTCATACAAGTGTACATGGCGTAGGTCAGTATATGCGTGATTACTGTCTGTATATATATATATATATATATATATATATATATATATATATATATATATATATATATATATATATATATATTTCTTTTTTTTTTTTTTTGCTGTCTCCCGCGTTTGCGAGGTAGCGCAAGGAAACAGACGAAAGAAATGGCCCAACCCACCCCCATACACATGTATACACATACGTCCACACACGCAAATATACATACCTACACAGCTTTCCATGGTTTACCCCAGACGCTTCACATGCCCTGTTTTAATCCACTGACAGCACGTCAACCCCGGTATACCACATCGATCCAATTCACTCTATTCTTTGCCCTCCTTTCACCCTCCTGCATGTTCAGGCCCCGATCACGCAAAATCTTTTTCACTCCATCTTTCCACCTCCAATTTGGTCTCCCACTTCTCCTCGTTCCCTCCACCTCCGACACATATATCCTCTTGGTCAATCTTTCCTCACTCATTCTCTCCATGTGCCCAAACCATTTCAAAACACCTTCTTCTGCTCTCTCAACCACGCTCTTTTTATTTCCATACATCTCTCTTACCCTTACGTTACTTACTCGATCAAACCACCTCACACCACACATTGTCCTCAAACATCTCATTTACAGCACATCCATCCTCCTGCGCACAACTCTATCCATAGCCCACGCCTCGCAACCATCCAACATTGTTGGAACCACTATTCCTTCAAACATACCCATTTTTGCTTTCCGAGATAATGTTCTCGACTTCCACACATTCTTCAAGGCTCCCAGGATTTTCGCCCCCTTCCCCCACCCTATGATCCACTTCCGCTTCCATGGTTCCACCCGCTGCCAGATCCACTCCCAGATATCTAAAACACTTTACTTCCTCCAGTTTTTCTCCATTCAAACTTACCTCCCAATTGACTTGATCCTCAACCCTACTGTACCTAATAACCTTGTTGTTATTCACATTTACTCTTAACTTTCTTCTTTCACACACTTTACCAAACTCAGTCACCAGCTTCTGCAGTTTCTCACATGAATCAGCCACCAGCGCTGTATCATCAGCGAACACAACTGACTCACTTCCCAAGCTCTCTCATCCCCAACAGACTTCATACTTGCCCCTCTTTCCAAAACTCTTGCATTCACCTCCCTAACAACCCCATCCATAAACAAATTAAACAACCATGGAGACATCACACACCCCTGCCGCAAACCTACATTCACTGAGAACCAATCACTTTCCTCTCTTCCTACACGTACACATGCCTTACATCCTCGATAAAACTTTTCACTGCTTCTAACAACTTGCCTCCCACACCATATATTCTTAATACCTTCCACAGAGCATCTCTATCAACTCTATCATATGCCTTCTCCAGATCCATAAATGCTACATGCAAATCCATTTGCTTTTCTAAGTATTTCTCACATACATTCTTCAAAGCAAACACCTGATCCACACATCCTCTACCACTTCTGAAACCACACTGCTCTTCCCCAATCTGATGCTCTGTACATGCCTTCACCCTCTCAATCAATACCCTCCCATATAATTTACCAGGAATACTCAACAAACTTATACCTCTGTAATTTGAGCACTCACTCTTATCCCCTTTGCCTTTGTACAATGGCACTATGCACGCATTCCGCCAATCCTCAGGCACCTCACCATGAATCATACATACATTAAATAACCTTACCAACCAGTCAATAGTACAGTCACCCCCTCTTTTAATAAATTCCACTGCAATACCATCCAAACCTGCTGCCTTGCCGGCTTTCATCTTCCGCAAAGCTTTTACTACCTCTTCTCTGTTTACCAAATCATTTTCCCTAACCCTCTCACTTTGCACACCACCTCGACCAAAACACACTATATCTGCCACTCTATCATCAAACACATTCAACAAACCTTCAAAATACTCACTCCATCTCCTTCTCACATCACCACTACTTGTTATCACCTCCCCATTTGCGCCCTTCACTGAAGTTCCCATTTGCTCCCTTGTCTTACGCACTTTATTTACCTCCTTCCAGAACATCTTTTTATTCTCCCTAAAATTTAATGATACTCTCTCACCCCAACTCTCATTTGCCCTTTTTTTCACCTCTTGCACCTTTCTCTTGACCTCCTGTCTCTTTCTTTTATACATCTCCCACTCAAGTGCATTTTTTCCCTGCAAAAATCGTCCAAATGCCTCTCTCTTCTCTTTCACTAATAATCTTACTTCTTCATCCCACCACTCACTACCCTTTCTCATCAACCCACCTCCCACTCTTTTCATGCCACAAGCATCTTTTGCGCAATCCATCACTGATTCCCTAAATACATCCCATTCCTCCCCCACTCCCCTTACTTCCATTGTTCTCACCTTTTTCCATTCTGTACTCAGTCTCTCCTGGTACTTCCTCACACAAGTCTCCTTCCCAAGCTCACTTACTCTCACCACCCTCTTCACCCCAACATTCACTCTTCTTTTCTGAAAACCCGTACAAATCTTCACCTTAGCCTCCACAAGATAATGATCAGACATCCCTCCAGTTGCACCTCTCAGCACATTAACATCCAAAAGTCTCTCTTTCGCGCGCCTGTCAATTAACACGTAATCCAATAACGCTCTCTGGCCATCTCTCCTACTTACATACGCATACTTATGTATATCTCGCTTTTTAAACCAGGTATTCCCAATCACCAGTCCTTTTTCAGCACATAAATCTACAAGCTCTTCACCATTTCCATTTACAACACTGAACACCTCATGTATACCAATTATTCCCTCAACTGCCACATCACTCACCTTTGCATTCAAATCACCCATCACTATAACCCGGTCTCGTGCATCAAAACCACTAACACACTCATTCAGCTGCTCCCAAAACACTTGCTTCTCATGATCTTTCTTCTCATGCCCAGGTGCATATGCACCAGTAATCACCCATCTCTCTCCATCAACTTTCAGTTTTACCCATATTAATCGAGAATTTACTTTCTTACATTCTATCACATACTCCCACAACTCCTGTTTCAGGAGTACTGCTACTCCTTCCCTTGCTCTTGTCCTCTCACCAACCCCTGACTTTACTCCCAAGACATTCCCAAAACACTCTTCCCCTTTACCCTTGAGCTTCGTTTCACTCAGAGCCAAAACATCCAGGTTCCTTTCCTCAAACATACTACCTATCTCTCCTTTTTTCACATCTTGGTTACATCCACACACATTTAGACACCCCAGTCTGAGCCTTCGAGGAGGATGAGCACTCCCCGCGTGACTCCTTCTTCTGTTTCCCATATATATATATATATATATATATATATATATATATATATATATATATATATATATATATATATTATATTTATTTTGCTTTGTCGCTGTCTCCCGCGTTTGCGAGGTAGCGCAAGGAAAAAGACGAAAGAAATAGCCCAACCCACCCCCATACACATGTATATACATACACGTCCACACACGCAAATATACATACCCATACATCTCAATGTACACATCTATATACACACACAGACACATACATATATACACATGCACACAATTCACACTGTCTGCCTTTATTCATTCCCATCGCCACCTCGCCACACATGGAATAACATCCCCCTCCCCCCTCATGTGTGCGAGATAGCGCTAGGAAAAGACAACAAAGACCCCATTCGTTCACACTCAGTCTCTAGCTGTCATGCAATAATGCCCGAAACCACAGCTCCCTTTCCACATCCAGGCCCCACACAACTTTCCATGGTTCACCCCAGACGCTTCACATGCCCTGATTCAATCCATTGAAAGCACGTCGACCCCGGTATACCACATCGATCCAATTCACTCTATTCCTTGCCCGCCTTTCACCCTCCTGTATTACCAAGAGAGTTTTACACTCGTGTTGTCCTATCTCTTACCCTTGTATATTTGTACCATGTCTTTATTCCTGTCTGTACACACACACACACACACACACACACACATACCAGCCTGAGCCACGTACCCATTTCTCGACCAACCCAGAGGGAGGATGAACATTTGGGTTGGCTGTAGACCGACTGCAGCGCCAAGGATTCGAACCCATGCAGCTCTGACCTCGGGCTGGCCCGTGGTGACTCATAGTCAGTAACGTTAACCAATTGTACGTCTATACATGCAAGGCATGTAAATACAATTATGTAGGCAAGACAGGTAAAACTAACGGTGAGGTGTTATTGGCACAGTTATTCAGTACGCAGGGATGGCCATAAAAATGCGATCGCTAAACATTTTCATGAAAATGATCACCCCATAAACCTTGAAAATCCCGTTATTTCATACCCCTCTGCTGATTATGCCACACGCAACGTCATTGAATCTGTCTAAATTGCTAATACGAAGAACTTTAATTTGTGCCCAGGCAATTTTGAAGCCCATCCTAGCATTAACCAAATCATTATGAGAGAATTGATAAAACATGAAAACATAAAAGAAGTTAGATAGATAGATATAGATATGATGATTACACTAGTCCGTAATGATAGTATTAAGGTGAAACTGTATACGAAAACCTACTGAAGTGCGATTTCACCTTCATCTATATATATATATATATATATATATATATATATATATATATATATATATATATATATATATATATATATATATGTATTTCATATACTTGATCGGAGTTTCCCCTCCCAGTCACACACACAAAAAAAGAATATATCAAAAGTAAACTGGAATACCTTAGATTCGCAAGGTGAAGACACGTGGGGTCTGAAGTTCCTAGAACGAACAAAGCAGAACTAATTTTTTTTCTATCGACCGAGTATCAGAGGTCAATGGGGTTGACTGTGGGGGTGTACCTCTAGTGGCTGGACCTGATCACCGCACGGCACAGTAGCCTCAGAACTTGAGTATTATCTCCTATGGACCACACGACCGAAGAATGTGATAGTTCTCAGAGATGAATCACACAACGAAAGAAGTGCTGGGAGACGAACGAAGGCATGATCCCAAAAACTGAGAGTAGAAAGGGAAAATATGAAGTCAAATTACGAAAGAAGTGTCGAGACGCAGAGGCATGACCCAAAAATAGATAGTAAAAAGGGAAAATATGAAGTCTAACCATGAAAGAAGTGCTGATAGACGAAGGCACGACTCAAAAATAAATAGTGAAAAGGGAAAATATGAAATCAAACAATGAAAGAAGTGTCGAGACATAAACGCATGACCTAAAATAGACAGTAAAACGATGGGGTAAAAAAAAAAAAATGCAGTCAAACCTACTCCATGAAGACATTGGGAGGCTGAAGTCTGTAATCGTGGAGTACAGCAGAGCCAATAAAAAGTGAGTGGAATATACAGCTAGAGGTGTAGTGAAGTACGTGCCAGCAGAAGGGCATAGGGAGAGGTGATCATGCACAAAAATGAGATCAAACGGAAGTTTGATATGAAGTGTTCGTAGAGGAACATGGACGCACGCACTACGTAGACATGCAAAGAGGTAGTTTGATATGAAGTGTTCGTAGAGGAACATGGACGCACGCACTACGTAGACATGCAAAGAGGTAGAAGTGAAACGAAAGACACAAAACGACTAGAAAGGGTTGCATCATAACTAAGGAGGAAAAAGCGAAATGAATAAGGAAGGAAAAGCCAAGCTATTTCATGAATTCCTAAAGGAACGAGTTGACAGTCCAAGACCAAAATACTAGGTAAGGGACATTTGTGACGAGATTAACTCGAAGTTGAATTTCAAGGTGTGTTTAGTCTCGAAGATATCGAGGTACCGGGGGAGGGTGATGCATCGAAGAAAATACTGGAAGGAATCCAGTGCGAGGTGAGGGGATACAAGGAGCAGGTTCACCGGCACACACCTCCCAGGCTAGATAACATCTCGCCATTTGTACTCAAAGAATGTTTGAAGAACCTCAAGACACCACTGTCGATGTTGCCTGACCTGCCACTTGACATCCTGTTCACCATCGGTAGTGAGCGGTATCATTCATATATATATATATATATTTTTTTTTTTTTTTCAAACTATTCGCCATTTCCCGCGTTAGCGAGGTAGCGTTAAGAACAGAGGACTGGGCCTTAGAGGGAATATCCTCACCTGGCCCCCTTCTCTGTGCATAGAAACGCGCACCTTCATAGAACACACGAACCTCCAACAGCCAAGATCGAACCCGGGACCCCTATGCAAGAGGCGGGAATGCTAACCGTTAAGTTATGGCCCATAGCCTAACGGTTAGCATTCCCGCCTCTTCCACAGGGGTCCCGGGTTCGATCCTGGCTGTTGGAGGTTTATGTTTCATATATATATATCCCTGGGGATAGGGGAGAAAGAATACTTCCCACGTATTCCCTGCGTGTCGTAGAAGGCGACTAAAAGGGGAGGGAGCGGGTGGCTGAAAATCATCCCCTCTCTATCTTTTTTTTGATTTTACCGAAAGAAGGAACAGAGAAGGGGGCCAGGTGAGGATATTCCCCCAAAGGCCCAGTCCTCTGTTCTTAACGCTACCTCGCTAATGCGTGAAATGGCGAATAGTTTGAAATATATATATATATATATATATATATATATATATATATATATATATATATATATATATATATATATATATATATATATATATATTATTTATTTTCCTTTGTCGCTGCCTCCCGCGTTTGCGAGGTAGCGCAAGGACACAGACGAAAGAAAAGGCCCAACCCACCCCCATACACATGTATATACATACACGTCCACACACGCAAATATACATATCCATACATCTCAATGTACACATATATATACACACACAGACTTATGCATATATACACATGCACACAGTTCACACTGTCTGTCTTTATTCATTCCCATCGCCACCTCGCCACACACGGAATAACATCCCCCTCCCCCCTCATGTGTGCGAGGTAGCGCTAGGAAAAGACAATAAAGGCCCCATTCGTTCACACTCAGTCTCTAGCTGTCATGCAATAATGCCCGAAACCACAGCTCCCTTTCCACATCCAGGCCCCACAGAACTTTCCATGGTTTACCCCAGACGCTTCACATGCCCTGATTCAATCCATTGACAGAACGTCGACCCCGGTATACCACATCGATCCAATTCACTCTGATTCCTTGCCCGCCTTTCACCCTCCTGCATGTTCAGGCCCCGATCACTCAAAATCTTTTTTACTCCATCTTTCCACCTCCAATTTGGTCTCCCACTTCTCGTTCCCTCCACCTCCGACACATATTTCCTCTTGGTCAATCTTTCCTCACTCATTCTCCCCATGTGCCCAAACCATTTCAAAACACCTTCTTCTGCTCTCTCAACCACGCTCTTCTTATTTCTACACATCTCTCTTACCCTTACATTACTTACTCGATCAAACCACCTCACACCACATATTGTCCTCAAACATCTCATTTACAGCACATCCACCCTCCTGCGCACTACTCTATCCATAGCCCACGCCTCGCAACCATACAACATTGTTGGAACCACTATTCCTTCAGACATACCCATTTTTGCTCTCCGAGATAATGTTCTCGACTTCCACACATTCTTCAAGGCTCCCAGGATTTTCGCCCCCTCCCCCACCCTATGATCCACTTCCGCTTCCATGGTTCCATCCGCTGCCAGATCCACTCCCAGATATCTAAAACACTTTACTTCCTCCAGTTTTTCTCCATTCAAACTTACCTCCCAATTGACTTGACCCTCAACCCTACTGTACCTAACAACCTTGCTCTTATTTACATTTACTCTTAACTTTCTTCTTTCACACACTTTACCAAACTCAGTCACCAGCTTCTGCAGTTTCTCACATGAATCAGCCACCAGCGCTGTATCATCAGCGAACGACAACTGACTCACTTCCCAAGCTCTCTCATCCCCAACAGACTTCATACTTGCCCCTCTTTCCAAAACTCTTGCATTCACCTCCCTAACAACCCCATCCATAAACAAATTAAACAACCATGGAGACATCACGCACCCCTGCCGCAAACCTATATACACTGAGAACCAATCACTTTCCTCTCTTCCTACACGTACACATGCCTTACATCCTCGATAAAAACTTTTCACTGCTTCTAAGAACTTGCCTCCCACACCATATATTCTTAGCACCTTCCACAGAGCATCTCTGTCAACTCTGTCATATGCCTTCTCCAGATCCATAAATGCTACATACAAATCCATTTGCTTTTCTAAGTATTTCTCACATACATTCGTCAAAGCAAACACCTGATCCACACATCCTCTACCACTTCCGAAACCACACTGCTCTTCCCTAGTCTGATGCTCTGTACATACCTTCACCCTCTCAATCAATACCCTCCCATATAATTTACCAGGAATACTCAACAAACTTATACCTCTGCAATTTGAGCACTCACTCTTATCCCCTTTGCCTTTATACAATGGCACTATGCACGCATTCCGCCAATCCTCAGGCACCTCACCATGAATCATACATACATTAAATAACCTTACCAACCGGTCAACAATACAGTCAACCCCTTTTTTAATAAATTCCACTGCAATACCATCCAAACCCGCTGCCTTGCCGGCTTTCATCTTCCGCAAAGCTTTCACTACCTCTTCTCTGTTTACCAAATCATTTTCCCTAACCCTCTCACTTTGCACACCACCTCGACCAAAACACCCTATATCTGCCACTCTATCATCAAACACATTCAACAAACCTTCAGAATACTCACTCCATCTCCTCACATCACCACTACTTGTTATCAGCTCCCCATTAGCCCCCTTCACTGAAGTTCCCATTTGCTCCCTTGTCTTACGCACTTTATTTACCTCCTTCCAGAACATCTTTTTATTCTCCCTAAAATTTAATGATACCCTCTCACCCCAACTCTCATTTGCCCTCTTTTTCACCTCTTGCACCTTTCTCTTGACCTCCTGTCTCTTTCTTTTATACATCTCCCACTCATTTGCATTTTTTCCCTGCAAAAAACGTCCAAATATATATATATATATATATATATATATATATATATATATATATATATATATATATATATATATATATATATATATTGAATCTTCTATCATTAAATACTTAAAACCCATATTTAATAAAAACATTTTACCCACAATTATAATAACATTTTTTTTTTTATAAAATTTTAAAACCTCAAAACCCCATTATTTTCCATCCATTCACCCTTTTCCCCTTTAAATTATAACAATATATATATATATTTTTTTTTTTTTTTTTAAACATTATTTTTAATTATTAAAAAAAGGGGTTCCTTAAAATACCCTTTTTTTTGATAAAACCCAATTCTTTAAACAACAACCCCCAAACCGTTTCAAGGGGAATTTATAAACAATTTAATTTTATCCCATATTTTAATTACATTTTTCCCAATTTGGGTTCAATTTTCTTTAATTTTTTTTCATATATATTTTTTTTCCCTTTTTTAAAAAAATACTTTTTTTCCCTTTTCTTAAACATAAAAAATTAAAATTTTCCCCTCTCTATTTTTTTTTTGATTTTACCGAAAAAAGGGAAAGAAAAGGGGGGCCAGGTGAGGAAAATTCCCCCAAAAAGGGCCCAGTCCTCTGTTCTTAACGCTACCTCGCTAATGCGTAAAAATGGCGAATATTTTTGAAATATATATATATAAAATATATAATATAAAATATATATATTATATATTAAATATATATATAATATATATAAAATATAAAATTATATATTTATTTTTTTCCTTTGTCGCTCCCTTTCCCGCTTTTGCGAGGTACCGAAAGGGGACAAAAGACGAAAAAAAAGGGCCCAACCCCCCCCCATACACATGTATATACATACACGTCCAAAACACGAAATATACATATCCAAAACATCTCAATGTCCACAATATATACACACACAGACTTATGCATATATACACATGCACAAAATTCCCACACTGCCCTGTTTTTAAACATTCCCATCGCCACCTCGCCACACACGGAAAAAACATCCCCCTCCCCCCTCATGTGTGCGAGGTAGCGCTAGGAAAAGAAATAAAGGCCCCATTCTTTCACATTTCAGTCTCTACTGTCATGCAAAAAACCCCGAAACCCAGCCCCCCTTTCCACATCCGGGGCCCCAAAAACCCTTTCCCCGGGTTTTTACCCCCAAAACGCTTCACATGCCCGATTCTCCATGACAGAACGCCCCCGGTATACCACATCGACCAATTCACTCTTTTCCTTCCCCCTTTCACCCTCCGCATGTTCGGGCCCCAATCCCCAAAAAATTTTTTTTACCCCATTTTTCCCACCCCCAAATTTTGGGTCTCCCATTCTCTTTCCCCTCCACCTCCGACACAATTTCCTCTTGGCAATCTTTCCTCCTATTCTCCCATTCCCCAAACCATTTTCAAAACACCTTTCTTCTGCTCTCTCAACCACGCTCTTTTATTTCACACATCTCTCTTACCCTTACTTACTTACTCGATCAAACCACCTCACACCACAAATTGTCCTCAAAACTCATTTCAGCACATCCACCCTCCTGCGCACACTCTACCATACCCACGCCTCGCAACCATACAACATTGTTGGAACCACATTCCTTCAAATACCCATTTTTTGCTTCCCGAATAATTTCTCGACTTCCCACATTTCTTCAAGGCTCCCAGGATTTTCGCCCCCTCCCCCCCCCTATGATCCCACTTCCCTTCCAGGGTTCCACCCGCTGCCAGATCCACCCCCAATATCTAAAACCTTTACTTCCCCCCTTTTTTTTTCCCATTAAAAACTTACCTCCCAATGACTTAAACCCTCAACCCTACTGTACCTAAAACCTTGCTCTTTTTTACATTTACTCTTAACTTTCTTCTTTCACACACTTTACCAAACTCAGCCACCAGCTTCTGCGTTTCTAATAAATCACCACCAGCGCTGTATCACAGCGAACACAACTGACTCACTTCCCAAGCTCTCCTCCCAACAGACTTCATACTTCCCCCTTTTTCCCAAAACTCTTGCATTACCTCCCTAAAACCCCATCCATAAACAAAAAAAACAACCATGGAGACTCACCACCCCCGCCGCAAACCCAAACACTGAAACAATCACTTTCCTCTCTTCCTACACTACCATCCTTCATCCCGATAAAAAATTTTTTATGCTTTTAAAACTTGCCTCCCACACCATATATTTTTAAAACCTTCCACAGACATCTCTTAAATCTTATACCTTTTCCAGATCCAAAATCTACATACAAATCCATTTCTTTTCTAAGTATTTTCACATACATTCTCAAAGCAAACACCTATCCACACATCCTCTACCACTTCCGAAACCACACTGCTCTTCCCTATTGATGCTCGTAAAACCTTCACCCCCTCAATCAATACCCCCCCATATAAATTTTCCAGGGAAAACTCAACAAACTTATACCTCTGAATTTGAGCACTCCTCTTATCCCCTTTTCTTTTACAAGGCACTATGCACCAATTCCGCCAATCCTCAGGGACCTCACCATGAAACATCATACATTAAAAACCTTACCAACCTCAAAATACAGTCAAACCCCCTTTTTTTAAAAAATTCCACTGCAAAACCATCCAAACCCGCCTTTCCCGGGTTTCATCTTCCGCAAAACTTTACTACCCCTCTCTGTTTACCCAAAACAAATTTTTCCCCAACCCTCCTATTTGCACACCACCTCGACCAAAAAACCCTAATCTCCACCTATCATCAAACAATTCAACAAACCTTTAAATACTCACTCCATCCCTCACATCACCACATTGTTATCACTCCCCTTCCCCTTTACTGAAGTTCCCCCTTTGCTCCCTTTTTCTTACGCACTTTATTTACCTCCTTCCAGAACATTTTTTATCTCCCCAAATTTAATATACTCTCTCACCCCAACTCTCATTTTCCCTCTTTTTTACCTCTTTCCCTTTTTCTTGACCTCCTTCTCTTTCTTTTATACATCTCCCAAACCCTTTTCATTTTTTCCTGCAAAAAATAAATATATATATATAATATAATATTATAATATATATATATATAATATATATATAATATAATATATATAAATAAAAAATTAAATTTTTTAAGTAGGAGAGGGCCAGAGAGGTTTTGGATTAGTTTAATTAAAGGGCGGCGAAAGAGAGACTTTGGAGTTAATGTGCTGAGAGGTGCAACGGGGAGGGTTCTGATCATTATCTTTGTGGGGGCAAGGTAAAGATTTGTAGAGGTTTTCAGAAAGGAAGAAAGAATGTTGGGGTGAAGAGAGTGGTGAGAGTAAGTGAGCCTGGGAAATAGACTCGTGTGAGGAAGTACCAGGAGAGACTGAGTACAGAATGGAAAAAGGTGAGAACAAAGGACGTAAGGGGAGTGGGGGAGGAATGGGATGTATTTAGGGAAGCAGTGATGGCTTGCGCAAAAGATGCTTGTGGCATGAGAAGTGTGGGAGGTGGGCAGATTAGAAAGGGTAGTGAGTGGTGGGATGAAGAACTAAAATCATTGGTGAAAGAGAAGAGAGAGGCATTTGGACGATTTTGCAGGGAAATAATGCAAATGAGTGGGAGATGTATAAAAGAAAGAAGCAGGAGGTCAAGAGAAAGGTGCAAGAGGTGAAAAAGAGGGCAAATGAGAGTTGGGGTGAGAGAGTATCATTAAATTTTAGGGAGAATAAAAACATATTTTGGAAATAAATAAGGTGCGTAAGACAAGGGATTCAATGGGAACTTCATTGAAGGGGGCTAATTGGGAGGTGATAACTAGTAGTGGTGATGTGAGAAGAAGATGTAGTGAGTATTTTGAAGATTTGTTGAATGTGTTTGATGATAGAGTGGCAGATATAGGGTGTTTTGGTCGAGGTGGTGTGCAGAGTGAGAGGGCTAGGGAGAATGATTTAGTAAACAGAGAAGAGGTAGTTAAAAGCTTTGTGGAAGATGAAAGCCGGCAAGGCAGCGGGTTTGGATGGTATTGCAGTGGAATTTATCAAAAAAAAAAAGGGGTGACTGTATTGTTGACTGGTTGGTAAGGTTATTTGATGTATGTATGACTCATGGTGAGGTGCCTGAGGATTGGCGGAATGCTTGCACAGTGCCATTGTACAAAGGCAAAGGGGATAAAAGTGAGTGCTCAAATTACAGAGGTATAAGTTTGTTGAGTATTCCTGGTAAATTATATGGGAGGGTATTGATTGAGAGGGTGAAGGCATGTACAGAGCATGAGATTGGGGAAGAGCAGTGTGGTTTCAGAAGTGGTAGAGGATGTGTGGATCAGGTGTTTGCTTTGAAGAATGTATGTGAGAAATACTTAGAAAAGCAAATGGATTTGTATGTAGCATATATGGATCTGGAGAAGGCATATGACAGAGTTGACAGAGATGCTCTGTGGAAGGTATTAAGAATATATCGTGTGGGAGGCAAGTTGTTAGAAGCAGTGAAAAGTTTTTATCGAGGATGTAAGGCGTTTGTACGTGTAGGAAGAGAGGAAAGTGATTGGTTCTCAGTGAATATAGGTTTGCGGCAGGGGTGTGTGATGTCTCCATGGTTGATTTGTTTATGGAAGGGGTTGTTATGGAGGTAAATGCAAGAGTTTTGGAAAGAGGGGCAAGTATGCAGTCTGTTGGGGATGAGAGAGCTTGGGAAGTGAGTCAGTTGTTGTTCGCTGATGATACAGCGCTGGTGGCTGATTCGTGTGAGAAACTGCAGAAGCTGGTGACTGAGTCTAGTAAAGTGTGTGAAAGAAGAAAGCTGAGAGTAAATGTGAATAAGAGCAAGGTTATTAGGTACAATAGGGTTGAGGGTCAAGTCAATTGGGAGGTAAGTTTGAATGGAGAAAAACTGGAGGAAGTGAAGTGTTTTAGATATCTGGGAGTGGATTTGGCAGCGGACTGAACCACGGAAGCGGAAGTGAATCATAGGGTGGGGGAGGGGGCGAAAGTTCTGGGAGCCTTGAAGAATGTGTGGAAGTCGTAAACATTATCTCGGAAAGCAAAAATGGATATGTTTGAAGGAATGGTGGTTCCAACAATGTTATATGGTAGCGAGGCGTGGGCTGTAGATAGAGTTGTGCGCAGGAGGGTGGATGTGCTGGAAATGAGATGTTTGAGGACAATATGTGGTGTGAGGTGGCTTGATCGAGTAAGCAATAATAGGGTAAGAGAGATGTGTGGTAATAAAAAGAGTGTGGTTGAGAGAGCAGAAGAGGGTGTTTTGAAATGGTTTGGGCACATGGAGAGAATGAGTGAGGAGAGATTTACCAAGAGGATATATGTGTCAGAGGTGGAGGGAACGAGGTGAAGTGGAAGACCAAATTGGAGGTGGAAAGACGGAGTGAAAAAGATTTTGAGTGATCGAGGCCTGAACATGTAGGAGGGAGAAAGGCGTGCAAGGAATAGAGTGAATTGGAACGATGTGGTATACCGGGGTCGACGTGCTGTCAATGGATTGAACCTGGGTATGTGAAGCGTCTGAGGTAAACTATGGAAAGTTCTGTGGGGCATGGATGTGGAAAGGGAGCTGTGGTTTCGATGCATTATTACATGACAGCTAGAGACTGAGTGTGAACAAATGTGGCCTTTATTGTCTTTTCCTAGCGCTATCTCGCGCACATGAGGGGGGAGGGGGTGGTTATTTCATGTGATGGTCTGTACAAATTAGATATTACAAATTGTTGATAAGATTTGTAAAATGATAAGTTTATGAACGCTCGTTGTATGTTTTGGACAATCACATGTTTACCAAATGGCGTCCAAGCTTCATCTCTTCGATGTATATCAACTGACTGTTATATTTCTCTCTTGTGTCTCCCCTGATGATGTGATTATTACACGAAAGTGCACTTGGGAACTTCTCGTGTTTCATTTTCCCCGTGGACTCATAGGAACATCTTGATCACGCGCAAAATTGTGATCCTTTCCAATATATATATATATATATATATATATATATATATATATATATATATATATATATATATATATATATATATATATATATAATTAGCCAAGTCCTCCTGCTAGTGGTAACTGGAAAGGGAGGAGAGTGACTGGTTCCTCTCGGTAAAGGTGGGTCTGCTTCAAAGAATGCATGATATCACCATGGCTGTTGAATCTGTTCATGACAGGGATGGCGAGGGAGGTAAATGCTAGGAGGTCTTAGAGTGAAGGGGCAGGCCTGTGGTGTGCCAGGGACAGGGGAGGAACGTAGGGGGTGAACTTTAATCGCTGCTTACGAGATAGATTGCTTAAACACTTCACTCAGAGAAGCCATTCCTTGTTAACACATTTCTCACATTATAACTTCAAATGCACTTCAATCGTCGGGGCACGAAGAGACCCCTACACACAGTCTCTGGACCTTCCGTGCACTCTGCGTCCTCTGTTCCGCCACCTCCCACAGGATGGGTCGCAGCGCAGAATTAATCTAGCCGGTTTGGCGGCAAAAACTAAAGATGACAAGACCTCCTCCGGTGGAGACTTCCAGCGAGGAGCTCAAGATGGGTGAACGGAAGTCGAAAGTAAATGCAAGGCAGCAAGGTCATTGCACTGTGAAGGGGGTTGAAGTCAGGATGGTTCAAGTGCAAACTGAAATGCGGAGGACCTCAAGGAGGATGTAGGTTACTGGAGGTTTCTGGAAGCAGATGGTGTATGGAAACATTGGGGAAGAAAAGACTCGTCAGGTGGAAGAAGAGGGAGGTGCAAGGGTCAAGGATATTTTTGCTGCTATCTGAGGCAATCGTTGGATTGGGTGTACAAGCATGGACTTTGCCATGTATGTAGATCATGGCCTAAATATTTTTTTTTTTTTTCTTGTAAAAGTGGATTCATAGAGAAAAAGTCCCGTGTCAGTCTTAGTTGCCATTTTGCATATCTTGAGTAGTGAGAATCTAATTAACAGACAGCATTCGTGCTGTAAGTGTCAATCTTCGTTGTTAATTGCGTCGATTCTTTCTCAATATTTTTCTCTAGTTCAAGAAATCAGTAAATGAGTGACCATTAAAAAAAAAAAAAAGAAGAAAAACCGGCTGCTAAACATCTTTCGATCAAAGGATTTTTGCATTTTGTTGTAATTAACCGAATTTCGAATATGTAAATGTAGAAGTCATTGGCAAAACAGTGATAGAAAAGATATCTATCTTCAAGAGATAGTGATGCGGTTGGGAAGTTGAGCGGTTAGCAAAACTCAACAACAATGCAACAGGCAAGTGCAATATTTACTTACGAGTGTCACATGTGAGATGACTATATCTCCTTGTTGGTTACGGGATGTATTACGTACAAGACAAACAACTCGCCTCTTGTTTTCACTGCTCAGGAGAAACTAGTCATCAGTCTCCTTGCAGACTGGTGGGTGCGTCGACTCTACTTATACTCTCCCCGCGCTCGCGTCTAGTCAGAGACTTTATGCCCTTCTCACAGCACTGGTCCTAGACTATGTCCATTCGACTAGTATGCTGCAGCTGTGCTTGTGCAGCATGTATGGCAAGACGACCTTCAGGCAGGATGGTTTGAATGTACGTTCAAATGGGGAGAACCTGAGGGAGGGGGTGATGTGAGGTGCTGTAGGTTTCATGGAGCGAAGATCAAAGGCCTTGATAGTGAAGGGTTGATTGGAAACTGATCACTCCACTCCCATCCAGATTGGTGGCATCAGCGAGGCGTAGCCTTTAGACTGTGTGCTGCTCTCCAGACATAGCAGGAGGTCGTATTTGGCTAATAGTCTTGGTTTTACCTAGGCAAGATATTGAGGGAGAAAATGTATCGGTCTTGAGATGTAAAAGAGTCGTTTACTTCGCCATCTCGTGATTAACAAGCAATGTTGAGTCGTCAAAACAGAGACGTGTTATCATTCATAGACGGCTCTTGTGGTCTTGCCCTGGACTTCTCTCTCAGTGGAGGTCGACTAAATAATGATAGTTTGATCTTCTGTCAACGACTGTTTGAATAGAAAATGATCGTTCTATCAGTCACTCACCCAAAACATAATCATACTGTCGTTGCCCTATGTCCTCAGCCTGGTGAACAGAAGATTATGGAGCCGAGTCGATGATGTCCCCTGCTGTCCAGTCTTTAGAGGGTCGTTTTCCCCTTCCAAAAATGAGTCCCTCATTTTATCCATCACTTCAGCCAGACATTGTAGCGAGCAAAGATCCCCATGTGAACTAGATCCCTACCCGTGGTGCTGTATTGACGGCATATTCCCGAGCCTGTCCATGATGGACGCTTCAAACTCTCTGCCGTAAACCTCATTAGATCCAGCCTTGCCACCATTAAGCAACCGAGGACTCTGGGAGTTTGAGGTGCGGCCAACAACTCCAAGGTTACTCTTCTCTTACGAGTCTGGTCAGTGGTCATGCTTAAGAACACCTGCTTCCTCCCACGAACTATGAAGCTGCCATTAGTGCATTCAGCAGCGAATTGTGTGTGTGTGTGTGTGTGTGTGTGTGTGTGTGTGTGTGTGTGTGTGTGTGTGTGTGTGTGTATTTTACCCAGACCAACCCTGTGTCGTATATGGCTTGCCATCCATCTTATATTGTTATGGTCTACGTTAAGCACCCACGGTTTAAGCTTTTTCTTCAGGTAGTCTGCATACAGGGGAAAGCTTGCTGACCGCAGCAACTTGACGCATGTTAAGACGAGGAACTCCAGCAAAAGACCCGTGAGCCAGAAGTGTGGAAGAATCTCTCGTTGCCGTTGAGAACACGACACTGTTGCCTCTCCTCTGGACTCCTAGCTCCAGCGACTTCAAGTACTGGCCGAGGAATTCTTTTTTTCTTTTCTTTTGGAACGAGATGTGCAAACTGCTTGCAGTAGCATGATGTGTACCACTGGTGCGCATGACGTGAGATATCCGCATTAAAGGAACCTTCAGGCATCTACAGATGCTACCTAGACATAGACGAGAATTTCCACATCAACCCGTGTCTCTCAACTCACTCACTCTCCCATCACTAACCGCTGTACCCCTTTGGGTATGGCGTGTAGAGTGGCTGATCCACAGCGATCACTGGTACTTGGGCAGGGTCGAGTTATGCAAATGTTCGTTGTTTCTAGTTGCGAAGTGGTTCTGATATCGGTTTCGATGTGGGTAATTTGTAGCTTGTTATACTTTCATTTGAAAGTATGATTGACTACATGGGCGAGTCATAGGCATGTATATATATAACCCAGACACCCCATTCTATGGGGCTCCAGCAGTTTCCTTCCACACCGCGCTACGATCAGTATCAAGAGAAACGATGGACTCCTTCGGAATGGGAGGAACTTCAATGAGATGGCACCACTTCTCGTCCATTGACGACGATACACAATCTCGCCGTAGGTGACCCGTCACTCTTCGTGTGATCCAACGTGAGTCCATCAGCATCACCACCTCCAACCCTTGTGATGGGGCAGGACGTGTGTCACTGTCGCCCCCGGGCCGCCCACAGGTCAACAAGTCGACCTGAACTCTCTCTCTCTCTCTCTCTCTCTCTCTCTCTCTCTCTCTCTCTCTCTCTCTCTCTCTCTCTCTCGGGAGAGGCCCTTTCTACGTCGGAGGTGCGGTCGCTTCAGTGTAATAAAACAACATGACAGTGTTTTCCGGCCTCTTCCCGCCGTTGAAGTGGTGACCCAGTGACACCACGACAAAGAAATGATACTTCTAAGACTATGCCCAACCTCCCTGACCGAAATCCGTCACTACAATCATCTTGTACCAACCAACTAGTGTTCGTCCACATACCAGAATTACCCCATGCCTGCCTGCTACAGGGTAATCAAACAATGCGTGAACAAGTGCACAGCTAAGCAAGCAAATATAGCACAGGTTTCCCCCCCCATAGGAAGTTTACGTCATCTACTATGTTACTGTAACTCAAACCAACGTGATAATCTTCATCACATAACGTTTATCAGTAACGACATAATGTGCGTCAACGCAGTATTACAGCAGCTGAGCTACGTCGTATGTTACTTTACATCCCTTAATGTTCATTATATACACAATGTATGTCAACACAATACAACTGCCATTCAACCAAACTGTGTAACTTTATATCAACGTTCAACTAATCAACACGAAATAAATGTATGAAGTATAAACCATAAAAATTGCTCAAAAAAAAAAGAGAAAAGATTCCAGTAATATGTAGACATAAAAATTGCCCCAAAAAACAAAAAAGAATCCAGTAATATGTAGACAAACTTCACTCATGTGCTTATCGAAAGCCTGGAAGCCTCTAGACTTACTGTGAACTCAAGTTCTTTTGTGATTTACTTGCTAGTGACGACCATGACCCACAGTCATGTAATACTTCAACTGTATATCTTTAAGCCGAACTGTCGCCCGAATTCAGTGCACAATGATCAAGTACGGAGAGAGAGAGAGAGAGAGAGAGAGAGAGAGAGAGAGAGAGAGAGAGAGAGAGAGAGAGAGAGAGAGAGAGAGAGAGAGAGAGAGAGAGATTTCCGTTAGCCGTTTATCCTTCAGTAAGTTAAAAAGAAAAAAAGAAAAACCGCGTTATGGAACAAAAGTAGAGCGGTGGACGAAGATCCTTGAACACGCAAGATGGAACCTCCACCGTGCCCTCTGTCTCAACAGGTACAAGGCTTAATGTAGCTTCGACCAGACGTGTACTGGGACTCGAGACATCAAACCTCAGTCAAATGTCATAGAAAAAAACACTTTAGCGGAATATTTCATTTTCCAAAAGTCACTCATTCACCTAGGCTTATCGTACTGTCAACATGGGGCATCCACTTTCTTTCTGCCTTCCCACAACATGGGATATCCATTTCATTTTTGCCTTCCCACAAAATGGGACATCCATTTTCCTTTTGCCTTCCACAACAAGGAAAATCCATTTTCTTTTTGTCTTCCCACAACATGGGACATCTATTTTTTTTTTTTTTTTGATTTCCCACAACATGGGACATCCACTTTCTTTTTGCCTTCCCACAACATGGGACATCCATTTTCTTTTTGTCTTCCCACAACATGAGACATCTATTTTTTTTTCTTTTTTTCCTTTTTTTTTGCCTTCTCACAACATGGGATATCCATTTCATTTCTGCCTTCCCACAACATGGGACATCCATTTTCTTTTTGCCTTCCCCACAACATGGGACATCCATTTTCTTTTTGCCTCCCCACAACATGGGACATCCATTTTCTTTTTGCCTTCTCACAACATGGGACATCCATTTTCTTTTTGCCTCCCAATATTCAAAAAAAAAAAAAAAATCATCCAACACCCAGACATCCTTCGTTAACATTACTGTTAACTTTCTAAATGAGATGTGAAGTGGGTCGCTCCACCCCGTACGCGGGACCCCGTGTGATCGGGATTCAAGTTTTTCTCGAATGCCAGCCAACCTGGAAGTATCATTTTTCTGAGAGCTGGCGAACAACACTGAGCTTTTCCCAGAAATCCTTTGCCAAATCTCCTTGGTAGCTGGGGAGGGTACACGCCAGGTCGTCCTTCTTAATAATAGCGGATCACGCGATTCCTATCTACGTGCGTGGGTGTGTGTGTGGGTGGGTGTGCCTGTGTGTGTGTGGGTGGGTGTGCCTGTGTGTGTGTGTGTGAATTCACTTAAGATACAATACCCGAAAGACAGCGAGGAAACATGACCATTGTTGACCTCCTAGCGTTTCCGTGCTAAGGGCCACTTCTAAATCATTACAGTTTGTAAGGTTATATATTTCATTATATATTCCACATAATAAGTTTATGATACACTCGTTCCCTGTCTTGGACAATCATGCGTTTACCAAATGGTGTCCTTCCTATGTCTCTTCGTTGCATATTAGTTGACTTATATTTCTTTCTTGTATCTCCCCTGATGATGTGATTATCACACGAAAGTGCACTTGGGAACTTACCGTGTTTCATTTTTCCCCGTTGTCTCATAGGAATATATATATTATACATGACAGCTAGAGACTGAGTGTGAACGAATGTGGCCTTTGTTGTCTTTTCCTAGCGCTACCTCGCGCACATGCGGGGGGAAGGGAGTTGTCATTTCATGTGTGGCGGGGTGGAGACGGAAATGAATAAAGGCAGCAAGTATGAATTATATACATGTAAATATAATTATATACATGTATATATAAGCCGAAATGTATAGGTATGTATATGTGCGTGTGTGGACGTGTATGTATATACAAGTGTATGAGGGTGGGTAGGGCTAGTCTTTCGTCTGTTTCCTCGCGCTACCTCGCGAGACACCGACAAAGTATAATATATAAATATATATTCTAACGTTTTTCCCACATTATGATTTGGCTGTTACCTTCACGGTCTCCTTGTGATCTTAATGTTGTCCTAGCCAGGCCGTTAAACTCATCCTTGGCGTATGTCTGATTGTACAGTGTTAACGTGCTGGGGGTGGTGGACGTGCCCTCGACTGCTGGAGGTCGCACCGCAAGTTTGTGGATTCACCTTGATAAGAGGCCGTCCAGCAGTCATTCATTGAAAGAGTACCGTCCCGTCAAAGAACTTCTCGCTTCAAAGGAGTCCATCTAATCCCTGCTACTGGACGTAGCGCAGGACCTGCAGGAGCCATTACGAAAGGACGTCTTGGTGTAACACTGGAACCACCCCTTTCAGGAAGGTGTTCCGAGGTACTGATAATAATTCATGACGAATTGCATTTCAAGACTCAAAACACTGCGAGACAAAGTCACTTTGCCGGACGAAAAGTTTAATTTGATCTGATATTATGAAACTTTTTTTTTTTCATTGACTGTCAACTCTAAGGCATTTGCTCCTAAGAAGCTTTTCTTTTTTCATTGAAGTTCCTATGTCAACTCTAAGGCATTTGCTCCTCCTAGTGGTATTAGAAACTTCATGTGGCACTGGCGTATCTCATTCTAATCAAAGACCATTCAAACTTTTGTGAATAAAAGAAATATTCTGAAAGGGAGACATCAAGCAATCTTGATCAAGTTATCACTTTAGAAAAAAAAAAAAAAAGAAAATTCCAAGTTCGATTGTTGAGAGAACCAGTTCAGTATTTCCCGGGAATCTCCCAGAGCTTTCGGCGATTGTCTGTGGTGAAGGCTGTGGTCCTGGGGGTGAAGGTTGTGGTCCGGGATCAGGGTTATGAAGATTGTAGTCCGGTATAATGGATGTGGTCTGATGTGAAGGCTGTGGTCCAGGGTTGGGGATACGAAGACTGTGGTCCGGTAGTATGGATGTGGTCTGATATGGTTTGTGGTCTGAAGTGAGGGTTGTGATCTGGTTGTGAAGGTTGTGGTCTGGGGTTAGGGTTAAGGTGTATGAAATTGTGGTCCATGTTGAGACTTGCGGTTCGGAATGAGGCTTGTAGTCCGGAATGAGGGTTGTGGTCCAGGTTGAGGGTTGTAGCTCGAGGTGAAAGCTGTGGTTCGTTTGAGGGTTGTGGTCGGGGACGAAGGTTGTGGACCGGGGTTAATGATGTAGTCTTGGGTGAAGGGTGTGGTCCAGGATGGAGGTTGTAGTCCAAGGTGAGGGTTGTGGTCCAGGGTGGAGATTGTGGTCCAGGGTGGAGGTTGTGGCAAACAAATTGTGTGACAAGGTGCTAGGCAGGTCCACGTGAACAAAAGAGTAAGCTGTAGAACGTAGTCAGGGAGATATGTGGTAGGGAGAAACTATCGCTGGGACCTGGCTGAAAGGAGAGTCTTATTGGGCCAGGCGAGGGAGCTGATCGCTGAGAGAGTTGGTATTCAGGGAGCTGTACACTGAGAGTTGGTTTTCAGGGAATGACCGCTTGGAGCGTTGGTATCCAGCGAGATGACCGCTGGGAGAGTTGGTATTCAGTGAGCTGAGCGCTGGGAGAGTTGTTCATATAGGATTAGCTTGATAGAGTGGACACCTCTTCAACGCCCCACATCCCCTTCAAATGTCAGCTTAACCACAGTAATGGCGAATTCATGGAGTCAGCTTACATTGCCCAACAGCATCCCGAGTACAGTTGCAACTTGGGGAAGCTGGCAGCTTGAGTGGGCGGGGTTAACGTGGAAGTAAAACCCACTCAACCCCTACGACTATTCCGCGAGCCGTACCCTCGGCCTTAAAACTTCTTACTGTGGTTGACTAAACCTCTATCAACAAGTTTTTTCCGACGGCTGTCCTTGTCAGCTTTGTACATGCCTAAAACGCACTACATATTCATACAAGTACACACGTAACACGCACATATTCTTTGATCGCCAGAGGGCTTGTGACGACTTTATCCCCCCACAGAGAGTCTGTCGATGACATAGAACGTCCTACTCAAATAGAGTGACTGCTCACTACCTAACTGGGGACAGAAGACGTGTCAGTAGCTATTTCCCAAACGAGGCTAGAGTGACAACTGAGGGGTACCTCAGGACACAATGCTGGTACCATTACTATTTCTGGTCTTATGTGAATGATTTGGCCAAGCGAGGTATGTAGGTTCTCGCCCAGATACATTTGCTGTGAAGATGCTATAATTACGAAAGTAGCACCACGCCATAGGGACTGCGAGGTACTGCAGAGAGGCCAAATGGCAGAAGAAATTCAACCCAGGTATAAGTAAAGACATGAAGATATGGAAGGGTTCAGTAGCAGTGGAAATTAGCTGTGAGAGCCGTGATAAGAAAGGTGTGGGGGGGACGTATGAGATGACATCATATCCAACTTGTCACCAGAATAGCGTGTCAAGGAGGACCATGAGGACTGCAAATCACCTATAGGTCGTCAAATTGGCCTTCAAGTATACGGAAAGAGAAGAGTTCAGGAAGAAACAGACGGGTAACGTTCGTTAGAATATGCCAGAACAGTCTGGACCTCTCCCTTGAAGTAAAAGTACAAGAAAAATAATAAAAAAGAACCAGAATCGAATGGAATGAGCTACAAAGAGAGGGTGGAAGCCCTCAATTTAGAAATATCGAATGCAATATCAGAGGAAATTAGAAAGACAAGACTAGTATAAATATATATTTCTTAAGAGACCTTGACGTTAACAGAGCAGAGAGCTTGACAACGTTAAAATAGAACATTCCTTTGGCAGAAAAAATCCCAAGGCAAGATACTTGCACCCAAGTAGATGTTAGGCAAGAGAAGTGTACCTAGGGACGTGACAAAGCATTTCTTCAGGAACAGAACTGGACTCATGGAAGACATGAAATTGAGCCAAGAGAGGATAAATGTGATTATCATTGTACTGAAAAAAAAAGGTCTATTAGACAAGAAAAATGGGATAAGAGGCAGGGCCCCACGAGAATAAAAGCTCCCTCCCCTTACGCACACATGATAAAACACATACACACACACACACACACACACACACACATACACACACACACACACACACACACACACACACACAGTTGACCAAAAGTATTATAATGTCAAACAGCAGTAAACTGGACAATAATATGAAATAAGTTAACGTGATTATCTAAGAGAGAGAGAGAGAGAGAGAGAGAGAGAGAGAGAGAGAGAGAGAGAGAGAGAGAGAGAGAGAGAGAGAGACTCGATATCATTGGGTCTGAAAATCTAAGCAGCGGGAAACGCATTAAAATCATTGTCTACAAAAGCAGATGGATCAGTGAAGAATAGCAGACTGGTAGTTTAAACGCCAAACATTGCAGTAGACTCGTAGATACTCAGTTCCCACAGGACATGCAATGAAATAGTAAGAGGCGAATATAGCGGAGGCAAGTGAGCTAGCCTTGCTAGCTAGACGGAATCAAGGAGTTCAACAAAAAGCACTTGGAGGATAGTCAATCAATTACATTCGTAATATGTGGAACACGGCCGCTAACAGAGATTACGTCCAGTTGTTTTATCAGTATATAGTCATCTGTGATAGGCAGCAAGTCTGGGCAAATACAGATAGAAAAATAAACTGAAGATGTAAAGTAACAATGAGAGAGGCAGAGAGAGCCAAACCACAGAGGCCACTCGCAAGTCGTAGCCTATGCAATAAGCAATGCCAGAATCTTACATTCTCCAACAATTATTCGTACTAATCTTGTTATGACAGCGAAATGCAACTAGAAAAAAACATTCCTTCACCTTTATGACAGGAAACTGTAACAACACAAGCCCTGACGCACAATCGATACCGGTTATCATATTCACTTTCAACAGACTTGGTGACGAGTTTATGTGAATGATGTAATTGCATATACCGAGGATGTTTTCAAATTCGTTCTTATCAAGCTTGTGATCACTTACCAGGTTTACAACACCCACGAAAAACTAACATTTTATCTTCTATGAATATCTTAAATACTGTGGCGTCGCAATATCGAACAGATTTACACAATTCGACTGGCTGGAGAGACGTGCGTTGTTCACATGTCCTTGACATAATAGGGCACTACGTTGTACAAGGGGCGAAGTTATGAATTTCTTTTCCGCACTCGGTCGTCAAGGAATCCTTAAAAAAACGTTAAGTGAATGGGTTGTGTCAACGTACATACATTTTGCTTTACATTTACAACCTTTGAACGGTGCAGCTTGACAGGTACAGAATTCAAGGTAGGATAACACTAGAAATGCGGTGACACAATGACACCTTACAAGATAGAGAGCGTCGCATACTCTCCAATATTCCTTTTATGTTTCTCTTCCCCCCCAAAATGAAGTACTTTATCTTTCAGGATACACAACTTATATGCTTCGTCTATAACATAACCTACACTCTTACAAAATGTTTTCCGCTTTCTGTAACAATACACTAGTCATCCTCAAATTGAACACAAACATACATATAGAAAATGTAGATTTCTATTGGTAGCGAAGCCTGATTGAAAGCTATCTTCAACCGCAAACAATTTCCTGCTAGGATGAATACAACAGAAACCATCGCTATTGGTATTTACTTCTAAATACGCTGGAAAGATTGAATCATCAGGAGCCAGCAGTTTCCTGGTGAAGGACTATACTGTTGAATCTAAGTGCGTAGCCTAGACTGATCCCCAGCTCCGCCCATCAACTACGACAGCTCACCCCACCATCAAGTTGCTCCGCCCACGAGCTTCTGTTGGGCAAACCGACCACCCTCTTCTGCTGTAGTATTCCAGCCCCACCGCTCCTTTTCCGCCTACAGATTGCTTTATCATCCTGTTGCCACAGAGGTTTTTCTATTCTACAAATAATTCTCGGAACCTTTCTTTCCGATGTCCCAACCATTCACGTCTTACTCGAGTCAGGGGAAATATTTACTTTTTTTCTACAAGACGAGGTCTTATTCTTATTTTTTACGTTGGAAGCTCCATTCAGGGACAAAAGTCACGTCACAGCCTAGACTTTACAATGATACATAGAGGATTATGAAAGGGAAAAAGAACAGACAGAGAAAGTGGAGGCAGTGGAAAATCAGTTTACACGAATTTTGGATGAAGTGGGGAAAACCTGTCTTTTAGAATGTACAAGGTCATAGTTATTGGAACAAATATGAGAAGGTAGAGAGTTACAAACCTTCGAGGTGTAAGGAAACTGTTCTGCGTGGTGTGGCTAGCGATTGTGGGACACACAAACAGCCAACTTTCGGGAGCAAAAACCAGATTAATACCCATACAAGTGGGGTAATGAACCAACACTGCGGCGAAGGAGAAGCGGGTCAAGTTTTCAAGTTAGCCTGGGACAGTTTTAGACTAAAGTGTCAATTACGGATGCAGAGCTAGAACCACCCCCGGTGTGAGAGCAGTACTCCACACAAGGATGGATCCATTCTTTGTATGAACAGAGCAACTATTCGGACGGGGGGAAAAAAAGAGATATACTTATCCCTTCGAGTAATGTGGGGTTTCCAAAAAAGAGGTGGATGTCACAGGAATACCAAGTATGTTCACAAGAGTTAAGAGATGGAATTATGGAACCGTCAAAGGGTGCAGGAAAATTACGAGGAATTTTCGATGGAGAGATGTGTAGAAACTGGATCTTGGAGGCATTAAACTTGAGTTTTCGTCTACACCATCCAGAATTCCTAAGTCGAGTTCACTAAGGATGTTATGTCGAATCGAGATGCAGATCGAGAGAAATATCAGAATAAAAGGATGTGTAGGAATGCGGTGTTGAGTATTCAACGTATGAGTGCCTTTGATTTTTTGTGGAAGAGATGAAATCGCTGATAAAATGGAGAGGTGTAGAGAACAGGACAGATCCTTGGGGGATACTATTGTTGGAGAAAGAGAGGAGGCTGATCCATCAACAGATCGGTCGGAGAGGATGCGAGATATGAGGGAGGGAAGCCAAAAGAAGGGAGTTTAGAGATAAGACCTCATTGCCACACCCTGTCAAAAGCTCTGCGTACGTCAAGAGCAACGTCATGGGATTCCCTAAAATCTTTCAGGGATGATGAGCAGACATGAGTAAGGTAGGAAAAATTGTCACCGGTGGATCTCGTTTCACGGAAGTCATACTGGCGATCAGAGAGAAGACACATTCAAGGCATGTATAAGGATGTGGGAGTTCAGGAGGGATTCAAAGACTGTAAATGGAAGATGTCAAGGCAACAAGACGATAGTTCGAGAGTTTAGAACGATCACCCTCATCATGGATGGAATGTATCAAAAATGCTTCCAAGAAAGAAAAGTTTTAACAGAAACGAACAGACGAACGAGCGAAAGTGCAAGTTAAGAGGCTCACACTTTCAGTATACACGGGGATGGATGCCACCAGGACCATAAGATTTGCTTGTGTCCAGAGAGAGAAAAGCGCTTTTCGGACAGACCTATAAGAGATTACGGGGAAGGGCATCGGATTAGCAAGTGGAGCATCAGGGGGAGTGAAGGAATGAGAGAGTCATCCCAGGCGGAGTTAGAGGAGAAATGGGAACCAAAGAGTTTCTTTGTCTACAGGGGACACGGCTGCAGTATCGTCAAAACTGAAAAGCGAAGGTAGAGCGACTGAAGTTTTTCGCTATGCCCTTACTGAAAGACCACAAAGACTCATCATTAGCTGACAAGGAAGGGTTATCGAACTTCCTATTCATTATGATTCTACTTAGCTAGCATGTAAATAATCCGAGACCAATTTTCCATTAGAGCTCTGGTGTTATCCAGGACCTACTCTTAATAGCTCCTGCAACCCAAGGACGCACCACTAACAGGGAAGGTAAATGTAACTCATTAGAATTCAGTTCTCCGACAAGGTTTTATACTCCCGATGACACAGCCTCGCCAAATATGACTTTTCCCTCGCGGTACAAACTAGAGCAGGCGGAGCCTAAGAAGATATACTACAGGACTTCGCCTGTTCAAGGTTTCACCGAGAGTTTACTAGTTACTTTTTGCGAGGCAGTACCGTCAGATGACACGGCCCGGATAAGAAAGAACTCCTCGCTTAAAAGGCGTCCATCTTCGCCCGCAGCGAGTGTAGCACAGCCTATGAGCTGCAGGTATACCACATCGATCCAATTCACTCTATTCCTTGCCCTCCTTTCACCCTCCTGCATGTTCAGGCCCCGATCACACAAAATCTTTTTCACTCCATCTTTCCACCTCCAATTTGGTCTCCCACTTCTCGTTCCCTCCACCTCCGACACATATATCCTCTTGGTCAATCTTTCCTCACTCATTCTGTCCATGTGCCCAAACCATTTCAAAACACCCTCTTCTGCTCTCTCAACCACGCTCTTTTTATTTCCACACATCTCTCTCACCCTTACGTTACTTACTCGATCAAACCACCTCACACCACACATTGTCCTCAAACATCTCATTTACAGCACATCCATCCTCCTGCGCACAACTCTATCCATAGCCCACGCCTCGCAACCATACAACATTGTTGGAACCACTATTCCTTCAAACATACCCATTTTTGCTTTCCGAGATATTGTTCTCGACTTCCACACATTCCTCAAGGCTCCCAGGATTTTCGCCCCCTCCCCCACCCTATGATCCACTTCCGCTTCCATGGTTCCATCCGCTGCCAGATCCACTCCCAGATATCTAAAACACTTTACTTCCTCTAGTTTTTCTCCATTCAAACTTACCTCCCAATTGACTTGACCCTCAACCCAACTGTACCTAATTACCTTGCTCTTATTCACATTTACTCTTAACTTTCTTCTTTCACACACTTTACCAAACTCAGTCACCAGCTTCTGCAGTTTCTCACATGAATCAGCAACCAGCGCTGTATCATCAGCGAACAACAACTGACTCACTTCCCAAGCTCTCTCATCCACAACAGACTTCATACTTGCCCCTCTTTCCAAAACTCTTGCATTCACCTCCGTAACAACCCCATCCATAAACAAATTAAACAACCATGGAGACATCACACACCCCTGCCGCAAACCTACATTCACTGAGAACCAATCACTTTCCTCTCTTCCTACACGTACACATGCCTTACATCCTCGATAAAAACTTTTCACTGCTTCTAACAACTTGCCTCCCACACCATATATTCTTAATACCTTCCACAGAGCATCTCTATCAACTCTATCATATGCCTTCTCCAGATCCATAAATGCTACATACAAATCCATTTGCTTTTCTAAGTATTTCTCACATACATTCTTCAAAGCAATATATATATATATATATATATATATATATATATATATATATATATATATATATATATATATATATATATATTTTTTTTTTTTTATACTTTGTCGGTGTCTCCCGCGTTTGCGAGGTAGCGCAAGGAAACAGACGAAAGAAATGGCCCAACCCCCCCCCCCCCATACACATGTATATACATACGTCCACACACGCAAATATACATACCTACACAGCTTTCCATGGTTTACCCCAGACGCTTCACATGCCTTGATTCAATCCACTGACAACACGTCAACCCCGGTATACCACATCGCTCCAATTCACTCTATTCCTTGCCCTCCTTTCACCCTCCTGCATGTTCAGGCCCCGATCACACAAAATCTTTTTCACTCCATCTTTCCACCTCCAATTTGGTCTCCCTCTTCTCCTTGCTCCCTCCACCTCCGACACATATATCCTCTTGGTCAATCTTTCCTCACTCATCCTCTCCATGTGCCCAAACCACTTCAAAACACCCTCTTCTGCTCTCTCAACCACGCTCTTTTTATTTCCACACATCTCTCTTACCCTTACGTTACTCACTCGATCAAACCACCTCACACCACACATTGTCCTCAAACATCTCATTTCCAGCACATCCATCCTCCTGCGCACAACTCTATCCATAGCCCACGCCTCGCAACCATACAACATTGTTGGAACCACTATTCCTTCAAACATACCCATTTTTGCTTTCCGAGATAATGTTCTCGACTTCCACACATTCTTCAAGGCCCCCAGAATTTTCGCCCCCTCCCCCACCCTATGATCCACTTCCGCTTCCATGGTTCCATCCGCTGCCAGATCCACTCCCAGATATCTAAAACACTTCACTTCCTCCAGTTTTTCTCCATTCAAACTCACCTCCCAATTGACTTGACCCTCAACCCTACTGTACCTAATAACCTTGCTCTTATTCACATTTACTCTTAACTTTCTTCTTCCACACACTTTACCAAACTCAGTCACCAGCTTCTGCAGTTTCTCACATGAATCAGCCACCAGCGCTGTATCATCAGCGAACACAACTGACTCACTTCCCAAGCTCTCTCATCCCCAACAGACTTCATACTTGCCCCTCTTTCCAAAACTCTTGCATTTACCTCCCTAACAACCCCATCCATAAACAAATTAAACAACCATGGAGACATCACACACCCCTGCCGCAAACCTACATTCACTGAGAACCAATCACTTTCCTCTCTTCCTACACGTACACATGCCTTACATCCCCGATAAAAACTTTTCACTGCTTCTAACAACTTTCCTCCCACACCATATATTCTTAATGTATATATATATATATATATATATATATATATATATATATATATATATATATATATATATATATATATATATATTTCATACTATTCGCCATTTCCCGCGTTAGCGAGGTAGCGTTAGGAACAGAGGACTGAGCCTTTGAGGGAATATCCTCACTTGGCCCCCTTCTCTATTCCTTCTTTAGGAAAATTAAAAATGAGAGGGTAGGATTTCCAGCCCCCCCCCCCCCCCCCCCCCCCGCTCCATTCCCTTTTAGTCGCCTACGACACGCAGGGAATACGTGAGATATATATACATACACACACACACATATATATATATATATATATATATATATATATATATATATATATATATATATATATATATATATATATATATATATACAACTTAACGCCAGCTAGCCTACCTCTCACTGCGTGGGTTACATACCATCACGACACCGCTTCCTACACGACACAAAAAAAGTCAACTATCGTCGGTTCGTTACCAATACCACACTGCTTCAAACTTCATACCAGCATCGAACTATACTTCCAGCACTGCAAAGACAGATACAAAAATACTAAATACAATACACAGTAGGTAATATAGTGATAACAATAACATGGAAACACAGGAATATGATGGGAGTTTATCTTGCAAGCTCGAGGCTTCAGGTCCTCACCCCACGCAGGACTGACACACGCCCTGCTATTACGTCACGAGCCCGGGAAATTCCTGGCGTAAGCACTCGCAACAGACATTTCTCTATCTGTATAATGACGACTGTTCCCATCTGGAATTCCCTCAAGGGTGTGGCCACGTCCAGTTTCCATACCCATAACTTGTGAAACATCAAAGCCGCTTCTTAGCATTTCGTGCCCCACCCTTAACAAGCCACTGGCAGAGGACAAACCTACCTCAGTGTTGACCAACTACTTCTACCTAATGCTCTCGCCAACTATTCCTACTTACTGGTTCTATCTAATGTTTCTACTAATGCTCCTAACTAAATGTTTCTACCAACCACTTCCATCGATCGCTCCCACTTGAGGTTACACACGAGTGAAAAGAAACTTTGACGTCAGTCAGGGAGAGGGCCTGGATCTGCTTCAGGGAGAGGGTCAGGATCTACGTCAGGGAGAGGGCCAGGATCTACGTCAGCCAGGGAGAGGGCCAGGGTCTACGTCAGCCAGGGAGAGGGCCAGGGTCTGCGTCAGGGAGTGCACACAAAACAGAAAAAAAAAAAATCTTAATACAACAAGTTACTTCCATTAATCGTCTGATTTTCTTTTCAATTTGCTCAGTGTTTTCAGCAAACCAGAAAACATTTTACTCCATGGAACCCATAGCAGATAATAGATTGGTATTAATATATCTCTACATCTATGATGACTCCCTAGACCCATTTCTTTCTGGTTTTACTTCAGGATCCATCTTCTAGGGTGCTTCTGAGACCCCAAGGCTGCGCTAAGTGCTCTATTCCTAGTAGCGTTGGGAGAAATTTAGCGTGACTACGTATTCCATTTCGTCACCATACGAAAGTGACTCCTCACTCGTAGTGTAACCACAGGCAAGCGGAGTCCGGTAACACCTTGGATCGGCATGAAATGAAGATTAAATAAAGGAAAGTCCATGATTCCACTCCGAAAACTTGCAGTTCAATTGACTCGTTGGTTTGAGAAGGAAACTTTAGACGGATGACGACAAGCGTTGAGTGGTGTCAACGGATAAGAAAAAGATTAACATAATGTCTCTTTCCTTCTTAGATCACCCAGTTCATAATTCACGATTCATGTAGAATACTGAAAGCAAAGTTTATCTACCTTTAATGGCATGTTCTTTAATTCAAGGAAAGAAAAGATAATACAGCGATACTTCAACAGTTGTTGACATTATATTACTAATTCACTCAATAGATGTCGCTATTATTGCAGTGTCTGGCAGCAGCCGCGTGAATACAACATGCACTCAGTCCCGAGCGACTTTCTTGCCTGTTCCTACAACCTGTAGCCGACCTCTTACCGTAAACAAAAACTATAAACAAACCTGTTGATGCAGGTTGTGGGAACTGATAAACGAGGGAGACCATAAGACCCTTAAAAATAAGTGACTTACAATGTATCTGATGAACATAAGATGATTAGTCATCGGAAGTATATAGAAATCAAGCAAACTGCACAGCGAAGACGGGAGAATGATAGAACGTCGATTAAATAACAGGTTTAGTAGGCGCACGGAAATCAACCATAAGTGACTTAAGGTAAGAATGATTGTAAAGTTTGATATTACGGTAGCTAACAGAAATGTGGATCATAATGAGATTGACAAGTTTTTTTTTTTCTGTGATATAAGTTATAACAGGCCCGGCTGATTACCGAAGGGTATCCAAATAAAACTACGGTCTCATATGAGGGGTGTGTCGAAAGGTTTGTCAACTTTAGGGTGGTAACATCAGGTGGGGTTGCCAAGAATTTTCCCTGAGGTAGTAAAGCCATAAAGACCAACAGGGGCTGAAGTGTTTCCGACCCTCGACATGACAGTCGCCCTGCAGGTCATTGCCTAATGAGTGCAATGTAGGCCAATGTTCTCCTTAGCCTGACCTTCAGACTCTCCCTTAATTTTCGCTTAGGGTGAACATTTCCCTAGATTGCTCTCAATATACATTTTCCTACTGGGTGATTTTCTCTTAGGTCGCCAATAGCACTTTGGCCCATTTTGAGAAAAACCACCCGACTACATTAAGCATGTCACTAAAAAGCTGTGGATATTGAGTGATTTAGTAATGCAGTGGTAGTATAATGTTTACAAAATAGGATAAGAGTGACAATGTTTGATATCAAGAGTAATATTGTATTCTCTAGTATTTTGTTAAGCAATAGTAGTGCAGGATATGAAGATTAGTAAAAAGTGATGAGGGTTTATTTAACTCAAAAGTAAGTGGATTACTAGTAGAGTATAAGCTGAAGCTACGAAAGCTCCCTTAAAAGCTAAAATTTAATTTGCTTTTGGTATATTTTGCAAAAACTGGTATGCTAATAATGTGGTCAACTTTTAGAAGTCATTGATAAGACAGTATTTGCATTTCTGTGGTCATGAAATGATACCGTCAGATTCATGTGACGTTGGCCTGCAGACGATGTATTTCAGCAGTAATACAGAATTGCAAAGTAAATTCATGCAGCCAAGATTTACTGTTAATTAAAGTGATATCAGAAATATATCAATGTCTGCAGTATGGCATCACATGGTCTTCAGGTATTCACATGTGTTTATAAGGAAGTAAATAGCCCAGCTTAGGCTTGTAATTAGTGACCACAAGAATCACTTATGTTTCTTAATGAATTAAAAATAAGAATTATTTGGATGATAGAAGAGATTAGGTGAACTTTCTTAGAGTTCTGTTGACTTTTGACGATTTTCAAATTTTATATTACAGAAATTAATTTCACTATTTCCTTGATCTTTGTAACTCTTATTAATATCCTTGTTTAATGTCATAAGGTAAGATTCTGTGCTGCCGATCACACTCCACTCTTATTCTGTTTTGTAAACCGTTCTCTACTATTTCAAGAGAGTATCATATAATATTCAAAGCTATCACTACATATGGGTAAAGTTCTACATTACTAGGTTTACAATGTCAGGAAACATTACACTCTAACTTGGCATATTTTTGTAATATATTTTAGCCAATAATCTGTTTCCAAAACTCAGCCAGAATAGTGGATAGAAAAATTCTTGTTGTCTAAGAAAGTAGCTTATATTATATAAAACTTAAGAGAGAAGAATAACTAACAATGTGAAGAAAGTATTTATGTAGATTTGCATAGAATGATTAAAGAGATATCAGAATAAACATCACTTTGAAGCATATAGCGCTGAAAATAGGAAAAGAAACCCAAGGTATTCTATATTTTTGTTAGAAATGAGTCACTATCCTGTCAGTTGGTCTGGTGATTATAAAAAGCAGTGACTTGGTTCAAAACAGTGAAGCCATAACAAAGAACAGAAATCATTTTTTTTAATCTGTATACACCTTTGAGTATGTAACTCATGTACCAGATCCATTCCCTTCACTAGGAGCTGAAGATATAATGTTTTGCACTAGAGTGAAAGTGTAAAAAAGACAGGCCCAGAGAAGTTTGATACGGGGATGGTGAAAAAAGCAAAAAGCAAGGTAGTTTACTCCTTGACTGCTTTTTTCAGTAAGTTACTTGCTACGAGGAAGGTTTAAGAGAATTGGAAGTTTGCTAATGTGACACAGACATTCAAAAAGCTAACAACTGCTTGCCCAGAAACAATTGCCCAATTACTTTAACATCTGTGGCAGGATAACTTACAGAAATCATCATTTGAACGAGATCATACAGAAAGTCATGTACAAAGGATAACCATTCAATAACAGATTCTCGTGTTTTTCAATGAAATCATTCATATCTTACAAATCTGCTGGATTCCTTTTTTGATATAATGAATGTGTATGAAAAAAGCAAAGTAGGTGATACCACATTTATATTTTCTGAAAATGTTTGATAAACTTCATTCATTGAAACTTCTGCATTGAAACTTCTGCATTGATGATTAATTCTGTGGTTAGACTTGTTTGACTGTTTGTAGACAAAGATTTTCTGTTCCAGTGTCTCACTGTGCATCCTCTAAAGAACTCTGAATGCAGTAGCCCATTACTTTTATGCTCTTTATAATTACTATGTTGCTTTTATTCCTTGTACAGGAGCCACTCCAGCATGCAATCTTCAAGCATACAATCAATATCTGGCAAGGTTGTATCAAAATGCCAACTTTTAGGATGTATTATGGTTCTCAAGAATACTTCGTTAGGACTCTGCTTGCAGTGGCAATTAACTGGAGATCACTGCATGAAGAGCAAAGAGCACTTAGAAGCAGTCATAGTGACAGAGATTCAGGTACTATTAAATTATACTTCACTCCCTTGATAGAGGTCTTTCTTGTTTTATGATAATTATACTATATAAATGGTAGTAAAGAATAATATCCTGTAAAAGCATAGATGTACAAACAGTAATATATACCTGCCAGTGTTTCACTACTTGGCAAAAATTGTATTAGCAGTTGCTTTTGCTTTATTATTCCTGGTTGCATCAGAAGACATTACTTTTGAATGGCCATCATAATTTCAACTATTTTGCCGATATCATACGTTTCATGATCTGTTAAAAGTCTGTTGGTTACTAATGTAACTTATAGATTTAGATGACTTTAGTGCAAAAATGCAAAATGAGTTTTTGACTAGTTATGTGATCATATTTGAAGGCATTTAATAGAAAGGAACATGCTGTCCAGGTTGATTGTAAATAGTCTTATTTATTTGATTATGAATATTATTTTAGTTCAACTGGCTCTATACTCTTTCCATGTGTTCCTTGCCAAGCAACTCTGGTGCTTTTCACAGGCTTATCTTGACTTTTGTAGCATAGCTGTCACCATTCTGTTGATAAGTAAACCAGCATTAAGGTCTGGTTATTAGATATTAACTGTATGTATTTTGGGTAATTTACCGAAGGCATTATATAACTGGTTGGTATCGCTAATATACTAGTAAAACTCACCATGTGCCATACTTTTTTTAATGCAGGCTAATGTGACATGATATAGTTGGAGAAAGATATTCTTTATATAAGCATCAAAGCATAAAATATTTGTATATATAATGTAGGGCATACATTTACATGGGAGCATATTTGAATTATAAAAACAATTATTCTTCTTGTCTGTTAGCTCTCCAAGATTGTCCCGTGATCTGAACCATGCTTTCTTTTGACTTGCAGTAATGTTTTTGTAAAATGAGCCTACTAAATAGGGATTGAAGGCTGTAAAGTACTTGAATTGGTTTTGCCTGTCTTAGTGCCCTCCCTGATATGGAAACATGTGAACTCACACATCATCCAGTCTCTCTTCCATGTTTATTTTCATAGAATTCGAAGATGCCTTCAAGTCACATATGAATTTTCATCACCTTTAGAAACAAAACACCAGAAGAATGTTTACTGGAGAAATAAATGACAAACAGAATTTCATGAAAGGGTCTATCCCGCTCAGTACTGGAAAAAAAAAAACATAGTCAAAAGAGTCAAGTAGGTTGGTGTACACTCAGAGTATCATATGCAACTCAGAAAAAAGAGGAAAATCAAATATCCTTTGTTATTTAAAAAAAAAAAAAGATTGTGCATAATCAAATTTCAGACCAAGGACTTCAAGTACTAATGGTCCATTAATCAAAGGGGGCATATTTATACATGATAACAAGGAATGGGCAAAGTACTGAAAAAAGAAAGATTATAAATCACTGGTCAATGAAGGAATAATCACTAAAGACTAAGGATCCTAGTGATCTTGTTAAGTATAGTGACTCCTGTGTTGTACTTGAATGAATTATCCGCTCTCCATTGGGCCTTGAGAGGGTCTTTACTAGTTTCCTATTTCCTATTAGAAGCCTCTCTGTAAAGAAATGTGAACTTCCAATAGCAAGCGTACAGGACATTTTCTGCATAGTTGAACTTGGACTCTGGTGCTATGCCAGAAGGTCTAAACTGACTCACCTAGCCTTACCTCATAGAGAAGGAAGCAAATCATTGCCCCCCAAAAAAAAATCTTACCACCTACTAGGACTAAACTTTGTAATTATGAAAATCATTTTGAGAGAATCTTCAGTTGTAAAACGATTGGCTTCGATTCAGATAATATATCCAACTTCAAGCATAAGTGCTTCAGGGTAAAAAAAAATCATGCTTAATCATTATGATATTGTAGAGGCACTCGAGGAAAAATGGAATGTTGATACGCACATGCATTGCAGAATGTTTGGATTGATATTGTCATATCATTTTGTATACTGAACTAATATAAGTTACTCTTGTATCTTCAGTTGCCTCATATTTACACATGAAACAACTCCATTATGTAGGGCCAAAAATAGATCCTCTGACATCAGAACATCTCTTTTCCATAAGAGTTAGTTAATCCACAGACTCTGTTCATGTCTTATCTGGTCTTCTTAATTATTCAATAGGGTCTCACAGTAAGTTTATAGAAATGATATTTTAACACAATACACTCAGTTACACCCAAACTTTGCATTATCATGGAGCAGGGATGAATTTCACATGGTCTAAACTGAAAAATACACCCAAAATTTGGCAATGTGGATTTTAAAATTTTTTGATGAAGTTGCAACAAGAAAATTGAATCCATACTGTATTAATGCAGGCTGCAAATTAATTAACATGGTCCCAGCTGTAATTTTTTTTCAATACATTTTTCATTTTCTCTTAAAAAGTTTTTTAATCCCCATTTACCATGTATACAAGTGGCACACATTACCATGCCAGTTGGCGGTCCCCAACTTGTGTTAATGTGTGACCTTGCAGTACTGCCATACATTGTCTCCCTTTACCTTTTGCTCTGGCTAGATGTATCCACACTTGATTTCATGATGATGCCTATGATAATGATTATGTATAGTCACAACCCTTTCTTTAATCAGAGCTTGTTCTTTTGACAGACTGGTGTCAGATTGTATCCCGTTAAAATGGACTCACTGATGGAGAAGGCAGTTTTTGGGAAAATGATGTGCAGTGGAGGAAATAAAGGCACTGAAACAGAACCTATGGCTCTTTTAGTGGTGTGTGACACAGGACAAGTTATGGCTGCCCACTCAAAATTGCCTGGAGTGTTAGTCATCCTCTGTCATATAGCTCAGCCAGTAATTTGGACTGGCATTTTGGAAGGTATGGAAATCTCAATATTAGAGGAATATCACTTTTAGGGAGATAAGGATATTGATGCTGAAGAAATATGGGAATGCTCTTTCAGGTGATCAGGTACTGTGAGACATTGATCAGGTTCTGTGAGACATTGAAGTGCATTGTCCAAATGCTACATATTTTGTCGAATATATTAGGATCTAGGTAATGTTTAAAGGAATGGATTGTACCATTGTATAGAAAGTATTTATTTTTTATCTATTTTAAATTATTACCACAGGAAAATGATGGACTCTTTTGAAACAGAGGTTGTTTGATGATACAGCACTCTAGATAAAACAGCCTCACCAGAAGTGACTATTCACTCATGGTGTAATATGCTGGCAGTGCCTGATAACACAAAAAAATATGCATACATAACTAATGTACAAACTATACATTGCCAAGTATAGGAGGTAAAATGTATGACTGGAGGATGCATGAAAGTAATGATAATCATATGATGTAATAAAGAGGCGAAAAGAAAGGCTTTATGAAATCCTTTTTAGCATGGGTACATCTTAACTGAGAATACTGGTTAAGAAATCATTGTAGAATATGAAGAATGTATGGAAGAGTAACAGTTGAGGGTACCTTTGATTTGCGCTCTGCACAGCCCATGGCTACTTGATTTATACTGTACCATTTATATTTTTATTTATTATACTTTGTCGCTGTCTCCCACATTAGTGAGGTAGCACAAGGAAACAGACGAAAGAATGGCCCAACCCACCTGCATACACATTTATATACATACATGTCCACACACGCACATATACATACCTATACATCTCAACATATACATATATATACACATACAGACATATACATATATACACCTGTACATGATTCATACTGTCTGCCCTTATTCATTCCCTTTGCCACCCCGCCACACATGAAATAACAACCCCCTCCCCCCAAATGTGCGTGAGGTAGCGCTAGAAAAAGACAACAAAGGCCACATTCGTTCACACTCAGTCTCTAGCTGTCATGTATAATGCACTGAAACCACAGCTCCCTTTCCACATCCAGGCCCCACAAAACTTTTCATGGTTTACCCCCAGACGCTTCACATGTCCTGGTTCAATCCATTGACAGCATGTTGACCCCCGGTATACCAAATTGTTCTGATTCACTTTATTCCTTGCACACCTTTCACTCTCCTGCATGTTCAGACCCCAATCACTCAAAATCTTTTTCACTCCATCTTTCCACCTCCAATTTGGTCTCCCACTTCTCCTCGTTCCCTCCACCTCCGACACATATATCCTCTTGGTCAATCTTTCCTCACTCATTCTCTCCATGTGACCAAACCACTTCAAAACACCCTGTTTCTTATTATTATAAATGACCTTTGACTGCTCTCTGGGCTTCTTCCACAACTTTACAACACTTTCAATGACAGCCATCTACCAAAAAACAGAAGCAATAGCCACACTAAACTTCAGGTGGTTTATTTAAGTTTCCAGTATTTCTGTGTAACATCAACAGGACCATACTGTTTTCCTGTCAATTCAGTAATGTTACTAAGAAGAAGGTATTCTTCAAAACTGCAAACTATACCAAATTGAACCATTATTTCATTAATTTAGTTTCACTGCTTAGTGTTTAGTTTTCCATCCAAATATCCACAATTCAGGTACACAAATGCTACATGTAACCTGAAGTTGTTCATTTTACACTTGGACACTGCTTTGTGCAGTTATGTGAGTATTCTACACTTTTTATGTGTAGTACTTTCAATTCAGTGCCTACTTTGCAGTTTTGGAGACTACTTTCTTCTTAGTAACATTACTGAATAGACAGGAAAACAGTATGGTACTGTTGATGTTAAACAAAAATACTGGAAACTTGAATAAACCACCTGAAGTTTAGTGTGGCTTTTGCTTCTGTTTCTTGGTAGATAGATCTCATTGAAAGTGTTGTAAAGTTGTGGAAGAAGGCCAGAGAACAGTGAAAGATCATTTATGTAATAAGCAACAGGAGAGTAATCCCTGTCCCACCACCACCAGTCATGTTAGAAGGAGGTACAAGGACACAACTTTTCCTCTTATGCACCTGTCCATTTTTACATCCAGCTTACTCCACTGCCCTATCAGTATAATGTCTAATGTTATTTACTATTTTCTCTGTTATGTTTGTGCTTATCTCAATAATTATAAGTTTATAATAAGATCTACTAAAGAGACCTATGAAGGAAAAAACATATTAGTAGTATTTCTTAATTTTCTTCACATCTGTTTGCTACTTCTCACATGAGCAAGGTAGCATCAGGAGCAGATTAATGAGCCTTTGGGGAAAAATTTCTCACATGATACTTTCTATACAATTCTGCGAGTATAATTGAATGTGGTCATGTAGCTACAGAATCAATGTTAGCAGATAAGGCCTTTCTTCATCTTTTCCTAGCATAATCTCACTAATGTGGGAAATGATGATCAAATATTAAAAGATATACATATATTGTTGAGAAACTGATGCTTCTGTGCACAAGATTAACCTGCTCATCTGGTGTATGAACTCCACTCCTTTCTCTAAATGAAATGTGGTATCATAATATTAACATTAATTTCTAGCAAATTTTGTCACTACAGTTTCATGTAACATTAGGTAACAGTAATTCCTTATCATGATACTATATTTGTATCCAAGATGAGATAATGATAGTAATTTACTATGTTGATCCTATGAGAGCTGACTAGATGACTGAAACTTATTTAGCCTAAAGGAAAAGATTAAGATGGTATTTGATACAGGTATTCAAAATTGTCATTAGCTTTGATAATCTTGACTTAAGCCGCTGCTTGAGCTAGATTTGTCCAATTTCACTTTTAGTAATGGATACAAACTCATGGGCAAGAGTTTCCTTCAGAAAAAGTAAAGTACATTTTCTTCAACAGGATTGTTAACATATGGAAATATTTGCGAGCTGGAGTAGTTTAATATAGCACCATAAGTATGCCAAAGAAGAGACTTGATGAATACTTTGCTTCTTTTCCATGAGTGACAATTTTTGTGCCTCCTGAGTTGCATATAAAACTTACAGGAATTTCTTTAAATCACATATATGCTCTTCTCCCCTAACAATACCAAACTCTGAGTTTCTGATTTTCTCCTTTATTACAGACAGTCTTAAAAGGAACTAAGGCTTTGTTACTGTTTGAATTCCCTTGTATTTTCTAACAAGTTTTTTGCTTAGTTTCCTGTAGCCTCTGGTTGTTTTACATATGTATCTTTCAAAGAAAGAGCAACCAGGGGCCATGAGTAGGGAACTTTTAGGAGGGATTTTAAAGAAATACCTCTATAGTGTCAGGGTAGTGATAAATGGAATGGACAAGGTGATGAAATTGTGAGTGCTAATGGCATATAGGGGTTTAAAGGGTTATATGATGGCAGAGTTCAAGATCAGGGACCTTGTTACTATGCACCCCATACTTTGCAAATTGGCAAAGAGTAGGTGGTTGCACATGGGACAGACAGTTGGAAATCCGGCATAGACACTCACTGGGTGTTTATGTGTGGTAAGAATGGGGCACAGTGAAAAGAGGCCTTAGTGAGACTATTACATGGTGGGAAATGCACAACAAGAATCTGTATGTGAAAGGAATAAAGGGTAAATACTATCCCTACCTTGACTCAAGAGCTCCCATTAAGATTGTTGAGGAGGTGAACTTTCTCCTTGGAAATATTAGAATGGCATTTGAATACTGTGTTTGGATAAGGAAATGTTTGGTAAACTATTGACGACGTGTATTTGACCAAGGCCGGATTATACTTAGGTACAGTTTTTGTAGGATATGTCGATTTTTATGTTTTTTGTTTGCTGTAATTAGCATATACTAATTAGAGAGTTGAGGTAGTAAGAACACTCTCATTGAGAGGGCTGACCAGGTTGTATTGAAATGTTTCAGACATCTGGGGCAGGCCAGCAAAGGCATACTGACTAAGAAGTTCAGTGTGTTCATCAGAGAATAAGCAAATGGGAAGGGAAGACTGAGAAGGATATGGAAGGATGCAGGCTTTAAGGTAATAGGGCATAAACATTCAGGAGGTTGAGAGACATGCTTCAGAGAGAATAAATTGGATTGATGAGAAATATTAGGGAGTGGTGGGGCATCATGTCATTGGACTGAACCCATGTCTGGTACTGATGAAAAATATTGGGGAGGGATGGGACATTGTGTCAGTGGGCTGAACCATGGCATGTGTGAGACTTGGCTGTGGATGATAGGCTATCGGTTTTAGGATGTCATACATGTCACTTGGAGAATGTATGTGTGTAAATGAGCCTGTTTTGCATTTTTTTCTGGTACTGCCTCTATGGCAGATGAGGTAAAGGGGTATAAAGGAAAATATATGTATGTGTAGATTCCTTCAATGCATACCTAATTTTAACCTCTTTTTACTATTCCAGTCAGTGGTACATCTGCTGTTGTGGTTGTTGGCAAGGCAGCAGTATTGAATATTGGAAAACCTCCATCTGTCATCCACACATCACCTGAACTGTGTGGAAAGTATGGCAAAAGCAGTTTATTTTGGCACACAAATACTCTCACAACAGTTCCAGTGACATGCTTTGGTCAAAATGACACCTTAGTTTTGTCTGATGGTTTTGTTTGCAGGTTGTGCCATATTTCTTTTGTATCAGGAAATAAAGTGGAATTAAAGTGCTGTAAATTACCAATTAATGGTGTTATTGAAATTACTTGTGAAAGCATAGACCATGTTGAGATGTTGACCTGTGATGGCCGAAAATATACATGTTCCTGGAAAGTCCTTACAGCAAGTGAGAAAAGTGATACCTCTACATTGAATCCCAGGTTGACTGATAAGGAAGTACCTTATACAATGGAAGGCATAATGACTGGTATCCAGCGTTGCTCAGAACTTATGAGTATAGAAGGAAAAAGCATCTACACATTAGATATGTATATTAAACAGCTTAGCATAGCACATAGACTATTAACTGAATCACAGTCATCTATATTTTCAACTAGTGTAAGAGTGGAGCAAAGTATTGCTCATAGGAATTCTTATTTTGCGGTTATACAGTTTAGCAAAATTGGAGCCAATATTGATCTGGATGGGAGATGGTGGAGACTTTGTATTGTTATTCCTGGAGCTGACAGGAAACACTTTGTAAGTGCAAAACTTGATAGTGAATGTTTTAAAACAGATATATGTATGTCTGTGGCACTACCAAGGTTAAATCTCAGCAATACTCTTGATAGCATAACCATAGAAAGTTACCTGGTGCTAGAACACTTCTCATCATATCGACCAGTGTGTCGTGTATTTGCATGTCAAACAAAGGTTGACATATTTCACTTTCTTGCATGCCAGCGTAATTTAAGTACCTTTGATGTTTTCTCTCCAAAGTCTGTCAAGTTATCTTACACATTTTTTCCGGGGAAAGAAAGCATCAGCTTTAAATCCGGTATGAATCGGAATCCAACCCCTTATTGCAAAGTTTTCACATCATTTATAACTCATGATAAAATCACAGCCTTATTTGGGACTTTACTCAACTTTGTGTCACCATCATATCCTAAAGATAAAACAAGTGAGGTTCCAACCCACCAAGTTTCTCTTTGGTATCATGATGTTCGGATTGATCTTCATTGCTCCATGATAGGTGATAGAACACATCTCACCCTTGAGGGTCATAATCCATTTGTGGTTCTTTCAATAAAGGCATCCTTAGAGAGGAGGGTGAAAGAACTTGGCTTACCCTCTTTGCCAGTGACACTAACCCCAGCAGTCCTAAAACAGGCACACCTCACCCATAGGATACTGAATTTTGAAGCTAATGTAGCTACAACACCAGCAGCCATTAGTCACTTGTATCAAAGTATTACATATCTAATGTCACTGTTACCTTTTTCTTAGCTCCTTAGTGACAGGAATTACTCAGGACATTTTGTCACTGATGTTGTCATAATATATTATCTAGCTCAAGGATATTCATGTATATAAATCATATAATTTCAAAGTTAAAGTCTTTTATTTAGATCCTACCTCTACCTCTGTCCCTTGGCTTTATATTTGATTTTAAGTCCACCTGACCTTTGAAAAGGGAGCTTGCAAGTTATTTCCAGTTTTTTTATGAATAGTCTATATCCATATTTTTTGCTTCTCACTATTAAATATTCACCACTGCCTCTCCTTAACAACGTAGCCATATTGAGCAAAACTTGGTGGGCATGTGAATTAAATGGATTGCTTTTAAGATTATGTGTTAAGCTTAATGTTAAAAGTCTTACAAACTGAACCCATTTTTTCCCACCTGACAGCAAATTTAGCCCTGTGACATCTAGATTGGGTAAGTTAGACTACCTGGTAGGATAAATACATCTTCCCAGCAAACAATACATCGAGACAGCACTCAAACTTCACCACAAATATAAAGCAACTGACCCCTCCAACCCATATCAGCAAACACGAACTAACTCATCTCCCAAACCCCCCACCTCCAACAGACTAAGGATCTACCTCTCTCCAAGACCCACGCATTCACCTTCACCCCATCCATAATTGGATCTAACAGCAGACCTACCGTCACCTGAAACCACTCAACCACCTTTCTCCCTACTAGTGCACAGGCCATGCTCTCATAAATACAACATACAAATCCTGGCAGCGGATGGAACCATGGAAGTGGAAGTGAATCATAGGGTGGGGGAGGGGGCGAAAATCCTGGGAGCCTTGAAGAATGTGTGGAAGTCGAGAACATTATCTCAGAAAGCAAAACTGGGTATGTGTGAAGGAATAGTGGTTCCAACAACGTTGTATGGTTGTGAGGCGTGGGTTATGGATAGAGTTGTGCGCAGGAGGGTGGATGTGCTGGAAATGAGATGTTTGAGGACAATGTGTGGTGTGAGGTGGTTTGATTGAGTAAGTAATGTAAGGGTAAGAGAGATGTGTGGAAATAAAAAGAGCGTGGTTGAGAGAGCAGAAGAGGGTGTTTTGAAATGGTTTGGGCACATGGAGAGAATGAGTGAGGAAAGATTGACCAAGAGGATATATGTGTCGGAGGTGGAGGGAACGAGGAGAAGTGGGAGACCAAATTGGAGGTGGAAAGATGGAGTGAAAAAGATTTTGAGTGATCGGGGCCTGATCATGCAGGAGGGTGAAAGGCAGGCAAGGAATAGAGTGAATTGGATCAATGTGGTATACCGGGGTTGACGTGCTGTCAGTGGATTGAATCAGGGCATGTGAAGCGTCTGGGGTAAACCATGGAAAGTTGTGTGGGGCCTGGATGTGGAAAGGGAGCTGTGGTTTCGGGCATTATTGCATGACAGCTGGAGACTGAGTGTGAACGAATGGGACCTTTGTTATCTTTTCCTAGCGCTACCTCGCACACATGAGGGGGAAGGCGGATGGTATTCCATGTGTGGCGAGGTGGCGATGGAATGAATAAAGGCAGACAGTGTGAATTGTGTGCATGGGTATATATGTATGTGTCTGTGTGTGTATATATATGTGTACATTGAGATGTATAGGTATGTATATTTGCGTGTGTGGACGTGTGTGTATATACATGTGTATGGGGGTGGGTTGGGCCATTTCTTTCTTCTGTTTCCTTGCGCTACCTCGCAAATGCGGGAGACAGCGACAAAGCAAAATAATAAAATAAATAAATCCTTCTGTTTCCATAAGTATTTCTCAAATTCTTCGAAGCAAACCCCTGACCCACACATCTTTTACCACCCCTGAAACCATATTGGTCATCCCCAGTCTGATGACCTATGGATGCTGCTACCCTCTCAGGCACAACTCTCCCATACAACTTACAGGGTAGACTCAACAAATTTATACCTTTGTAATTCATCAAGACCCTCTCAGGAAATGACGAAGGGAAGGAGGTAATGGGAGACTTTGCTGTGAGTGAATATCTTTTCTACCATGCCATCAATCTGCAAGCCCCCACATTGTCACAACTAACAGTCTCTGACGGCACTATGTGATAAAACTGACAGATAAAGACCAAATGGTGTGTTACATCCAAAAACTGATAGGTCACGCGTTATGCCATCGCTGACACTCGAGGGCTACTTACTAATCTGTAAGTCATGACTGACTTTCACAAACCATATACTAAGACGTACCTGACGGTTCCAAACCATGTACTAGGTCCTAACTGACAGTCACAAGCCACGTACGAAGCCATAACTGAGTACTAAAGTTGAAATTGAAAGTCACAATCCACGTACTCGATCGTAAATGACAGTTCCAAGCCACGTACTGTCATAAATGACTAGCACAGGAAACATAGTAAGTTGAAACCAACTGTCACAGGCCACGTATTAAGTTGTAACCGACTGTCACAGGCCACGTACTAGGTCGTAGCTGACTGCCACAGGCCACACGTACTAAGATGTAACCGACTGACAGGCCACCTATTAAGTCGTAACTGACAGTCCTTAGCCACACGCAAATCGTAAGTTACAAGCAGTAAGTGACAGTTAAAAGCTACATACTCAGTCGCAACCGAGTCACAACACGTACTAAATCGTAATTGACAAGCACAAGCTATTTACTAAGTCGTAACTGACAGTCACAAGCCATGTAGTAACTCGTAACTGACAGTCACAAGCTCATGCTAACTCGTAATTGACAGTCCCAAGTTGACGAACCATACAATTCAAGTCACACACTAGATGACAGCTAAACAGACCTTAGCTACACAGTCACATCCAGTGGTAACAGGGGGAAATATTGGCTACAATGACGCACATCCAATCGCTAAGGGAGTGGGTGTCATTTGCGTCACTGACAAACACCCAATTGCTACAGAATGGACAAATGATGTTCCAACTCACAAAGGTCACGAAATCTGTACATTTTTCCCTATCATTTCTAAAAAAAAATTGTTGCTTGTGGCCGAAATGAGCAGCGTAAAAATCAAGAAATTATCTGAGAGGCGGCCATGTCAATACTACAATCTTGCTCCTTATTGCATAATGTTAACCTTTCATTTTACTCGAAAATTGGCATCTTAAGGGCGACTTTACGGTCGTTAAGCACAGTGATATAAACCCCGGAGCTCGACGGTGCAACCCTTTTTTAGCACGGCGGTACGACTCTTGCATATGATGGCGTAACATTTCATCTAACTTTAGTTAGGTCAAAGGTCACCCCGTGCCATCATATCTAAGAAATCCCACTGTCGTGCGTTCGTGCTTAAGAATCGTACGGCATTGCTCAAGGCGTCAAAAAAAAAAAAAAGAATCAGGTTTGTCAACTAGCCAGTCGGGAGCAGACCCCATGTGTGTGTGTGTGTGTGTGGCACTGGCACGAAATGCACGAGAAGGGAACACATGTCACTCAGCTGGCACGAGGAAGTCACGGTCAACGAACTGTGTCATAATTTGATGTCACAGAACACTTAATGTGACGCAGCTGACTGCTCCAGTACTTTCACTGTGCCGGAACAGACTGTTCCAGTACACTTACCGTGACGTTAATGACTGTTACAGTCCTCTTATCGTGACTTAACTAACTGACATGTTCCAGTCCACTTTCTATGACGGAACTGACCGTCATAGTCCTCTTCCCGTCGCATATGACTGTCTTATCTTGTTTCCAATGACAGGAGCGGCTGGCAAAATCTACGCGCACACTCTGTAGCCTATCCGTCATGCCTGGCCATTACGCTACCTTCCTTACCGTCACATGTATACACAATTCCATCAAATAGAACTGGTTTCCCATATATATATATATATATATATATATATATATATATATATATATATATATATTTTTTTTTTTTTTTTTTCTTTTCCTTCAAACTATTCGCCATTTCCAGCGTTTGCGAGGTAGCGTTAAGAACAGAGGACTGGGCCTTAGAGTGAAAATCCTCACCTGGCCCCCTTCTCTGTTCCCTCTTTTGGAAAATTAAAAAAAAAAAAAAACGAGAGGGGAGGATTTCCAGCCACCCGCTCCCTCCCCTTTTAGTCGCCTTCTACGACACGCAGGGAATACGTGGAAAGTATTCTTTCTCCCCTATCCCAAGGGATAATATATATATATATATATATATATATATATATATATATATATATATATATATATATATATCCCAGTGGGATCTTAGAGTATATAGACTTCTGTTTATGGTGGTCTATGAACTGAAATAATGATTATTTACGACACATTGGCTCGATTTCTGATCTTGATGTATCGTCAACTCTGCAATATTTGCTCTCTGAGCATTTCATGTCTTTGTTGTCGTTGCAGTTGTTGATAATGAATAAGAATGAAAAAAAAAATGCGACGTGATGAATGAATCCATAAAGTATTTCCTGGACCCTGATCCCAGTTGGCAACGGCTATGATCTTAAAATATCGAGGGGTGTAAACCACGTGGGGGAGGCTGGTAGGTGGAGCCTCTTCTCTCTCTCTCTCTCTCTCTCTCTCTCTCTCTCTCTCTCTCTCTCTCTCTCTCTCTCTCTCTCTCTCTCTCAACCCCCTCCCCCATCCCCCCCTCTCCCCCAGTATATAGGAGTCCACCTCCCACACACCTGGCAGTGCAGACTCCACCTCAGTGCGGGAAAGGAACCGTCTTTTGAGAACATCTCCCACCGCCCGGAGACCGTTGCGGTAACCCGACCGACCGACCGTAGTAGAGGAACAAGAGCAGCCCTCCCTCCCGTCGACAATGGCGTCCATCCAGAAGAAGACGACGCGGACGACGAAGACGACCTCGACCGAGGCAACCGGCGAGGTTCAGACGAAGTCCTCGACCACAACCTCGGCCGAGATGACCTCGCAGAAGTGCATCACAATCACAAAGAAGGGCCAGTTCTTCAGCGACTCGTGTTTCGAGGACACTCGGCAAGACTACCAAGACGCCATCAAGGACGTGCTCTCAAAGTGGGGCGACAAGACCTCCACGACCGACGACATGACGTCCTACAGACAACTTCGAACCCGGGATATGCGAGACGAAAATATGGCCGTCAAGTCATCAGACGACGAGCTTTATCACAAGGTGCAATATATATGCAACATATATGCAAAATATATGCAATATATATGCAGAATATATGCAATATATATGCAACACATATGCAGAATATATGCTATATACATATTCTCATTTTTACTAAATGTACGTAAATCATGACGGAAAAAAGTATGGTTTAAATACATGCGCCCCAAAAAAATCATGATCGGGTGTGAATCTTACACGACTATTTCTTACCAGATCGTCGTGGACGTGAACGAGTTCATAAAAGATGGAGATGTGAGTGTGAAGACGGTGGGCGAGAGGGAGCTGGTCGTGCAGGGTCGCATGGAGAAGCAGGAGGGCAACAGAAAGTCTTCCAAAAGCTTCAAGAGAAGCTTCATCCTCCCTGAAGACGTCGAAATAGAGACCCTGACGTCTGTCGTGTCCTCGGACGGGGTTATGATCATCAAGGCCAGGAGGAAGGTGAGTATAGTGGCTCTGTCACATTTCGTTACGTGATGAATTAACGAAAAAGAAAGAAAAAAAAAGCGTCGGAAGGATGTGTTCCGCGATGACAGAGGGCGACCGTATGTATATGCCCCGACAGATGGGGTTCCAACACTAACTTCGTAAATTTTGAAAAAAGAGCGAATATAACACATTTTCGTTATGGAAAGATATATAACATCGATAGCAAAGCGTAGAGCGAAGAAAAAAAAGACAGTTTGTCTCTGTTAAAGAGACGACAGATAAATAATCGAAAGGAAAAAGAGGGAAAGAGAAAATGATACGTTTCAAGTTGTGAAAAAAAATTGTCGCCCAAGATGGAAGAGGGCAAAAGCGAACTTCACGGGAATGATCTTGTCAGTGACAAAGTGTGGCAATGATGACAGGGTCTCTGGAGACATGCTAAGGGCGTAGTTAACACGGCCTTTGAAGACAAATGTGAATTCATTTGACATTTCGAAGTGAAATTCAGACAGCAAGAACACAGGCGACAACACGGAGGAGGAAGACGACAGTATATATATATATATATATATATATATATATATATATATATATATATATATAATATATATATATATATATATATATATATATATATATATATCGTCTTAATGAGACACTCGAGACGCTGAGTGTTGGGGATGCTAGTGTATGGTAGCTCATCTATAGCTAATGGGGAAATATAGCCTTTTTCATGGCTAAGATCCAAGGCATGATAAAGCTGGCCTTAGGTAAGTACTCGCGAGTGTGGCCAAGTCTGGGCCAGCTTGTCCATAATATGGGTTATCGGCATGGAAAAGCCACCGACTGCCTAAGAAATCCATCTTTACACTAGTCATCCAACTGGGGCAGCAGTGCGCACCGTGTGGTTAAGGGGATCAAGTGTAGTCAGGGAAGGTCGATCTCTCCTTGGAGATGTGAGGTTAACGCATCGTCGAAGTAGGACCTAGAGGTCCCAGATGCAATGGCAACGGCGAATTATACGAGTACACCATCACTTGTCACACACATCAGACTACTTCGTCCTCCCTCCTGCTTAGCTAGGATGCTCCTAGTTATCATAAACTTCGTTAGTTCGTCCTCTTCAGAAAGCGATGTCATCAAAATCTACCATAGGAAGTCAAGTGCCACAGTACCGCACCCGACCTCTGACAATCTACTTGACATATTGAAAGAGAAAAAGCTTTCCATTCACCTGCAAGGGAGCGACAGATACACAAGTCGGCCTTTGGAACACAGCAACAGTCGAGGTAAAAACCTGGTGTGCGGTAGGGTAGCTCTGGGGTTCCCCTTTTACACATGACGCTAACCTCATAACCCGCAAACTCACGGTGGGATGGTTTTGGGGGGGGACACGTCTGGTTCAACGACACATTGATTACTTAAGGAAAGAGTTTTGCTCAGCACTTCGAGAGAAGCTCTGTACTTTAACGTATCAACGAGTATGAGACATTTACGTTACCATGAAACTCAATGAGAGTTAAGCAAAATGTATGTAAACGGCCCTGGACGAACCCCTCCCCCCACCCACCCCCACTCTTTTTATATGGGTGTAAGATCCTGAATATTCGGGTAATGACGTAGCGACTGGTGCCCCGTGCGCCTCCATACAGTTGAATATTCAAGAAAGAGCATTGTGCTAGGTGCGCATACTTCGAGCATTCCCCTTTAAGAACAGCTATATTCCCTTATTCTGTGAAACTAAAACAGTTACAGTGCAAGTGGAGCTAACCTGACCTAACATAACCAAATCTGGTAGTTAACCAGTATAAAGGCAGTAGACAACTTAAACCCAACGAACTTGAAATGGAACTGTTGAGAGGTCCATCATATCAACTGACATGATGCATCTCGAAGCCCAAGCAGGCGAATGTCAATAGTGGAGATGGACTCCTGATGAAGTAACACAGATATCTCCAAAGTATCATCGCTGTGGCTGCAGACGGTCAATGTCCAGTGGGCAGTTACCAGTACGTACTGGAAGTTTCGAATATCTGAAGTCGTCGTGAAAATTAGTCTGTAGGGTCACGGATTTTATAATGGTGATAATGTGCTCTTTCCCGCCGAGTCGGAGGTTCAGCATGAAGCCGAGTATTTAGGTGGGCTTTTATGACTTGGAGGAGGAGGGAGGCCAGCCGAGAGTTCTGTGAGAGGAACGAGGCTGGAGGTGCAGGTGTAATAAAGATGAGTAATTGTGATCTTTTTTCGGATGATGAGAATCCAAGGTGGCAGTAATCCAAGTCTGATTCCGTAGTTAGGGGATTAGTCATTAATGGTGACTCCCCGGGGACGAGTCATCAACAATTCCAGTGGAAATGAGTATATCTTGGACGACATCCATTGATGAGGATGAAGAAACGATTCCATTTTCGGCTTGCGAGGTCCCCTAACCTCACTGAAAGCTGGAGATGGCTCCGCGAGAGTGGATAGCTTACCGGCACTCATACGATCTATAGATTATAAAATGAAGAACTCGCTAAATTCGTGATCAGGTACCATGGATATGATTCTTTCCTTTTAGGTCTCTTCGCCTCTATTTACACGCATGGACGGCAGCCTGCCCAAGCACGAACTGGTGAATCACCCGGACGATATCCTTACCCTTCCATTTTGCTTATCTTACGCATATTTATTCTCGTATTTGGTCAGAACTCTCAGTTAAAACCAGAGGATTCAGGCACCAGTGTTAGTACTGGCTCTCTGTCAAGGCTGCTGTGTCAATAATTGTGTACACCGGAGAAGCGTCGTCGTGCTGCTCCCTTAATTAGGAGTTGCATTGGACGCATGATGTGGTCAAAAATTCTTATAGGAACTCAGGCAGTCTTTAAAAACCAAGGACACTGCTGTCCTTTAAGTTACAGGGTTTCACCTTAATGATCATTAGCTGCTGTTAAGCACTAAACCTAACAGTAAACGGAAGGGTCGTCAGCACTTCCACATCTGGAAGAAAGCCAAAGAGAACCTCATACTGGGCTGTCAGACCCCGAGTGACACGCACAGCTCATGGCAGAAGCGGTGACACTAAAGTGGATACCGTGTTTTATATTTATGCGTAGTAACACCACTTTTACCCTCAACGTCACTAGAATGAGTTCCTGTTCTCCTTGTGGTTTGTGTGAACTTAGGAGCTTGCAACTCCCGCGTGCAGTTGCCAATCCGGAAAGGCATATAGGGAGACACGACCCCTCACAGGTGTTCAGACCCGAGAGAAAGGCCGGTAGAACTAGCGTCAAAAGTCATGTACGAATACTTTACCCACTTCTGTGGGAGTCGTGATGGTTTTTGGGTGTAGGTCACTTCGCCGCTGCCTACAGTCTTCCTGGTCTGCGTGACAGTATCATGCACAAGTTAAACTGAGCAGATAATACGTAACTCCCATTTCTACCGTGTCTTTATAGGGGCTAACATTAACCTAAATGTCTTTCCATCAATGACACCCATTGATAAGTCGGATCCAACGGGAAAAATTCGTCACATGTCATTCCAACATCAGGCTTGAGTGTCATACACACCACCTCATCTGTAAACGTCCGCCTCTATATTCTTCACTCAGTGCTGACATGACAACTCTGTGCTCGAGTTACCGACACCATTTCTTCGAGGAAGCGAGCATAATTATACACCGAGTCACTGAATCAAATGATAAGCTTAGGCTATTATTAGAAGATAACTATTATCGATATTCGTACAGCAACTGCAACCTTTCACATGCTGTTTCACAACATTTCGTTGTATAACCGGAAATTATGTCGTGATGATCATTAAGACGGTGAAAAAAAGGGAAAAAAAGCATGAAAGCGCGTGGGTGTACTGTCAGCCAATCACTGGTCGCAACAAGAATAATATGATGACTGTAACAAACTTTGAGCCAATCACTGATCCTTGTTCAGACCGCGTTGGCAAACGCTGGCCAACAGCGGAGTAATATCTGTGATGTCATATAGACGGAAGAGTCTCGCGGGCCAAACAAGTGGTTCCTGATCCCTTATCCAAGAAACCCACTTTTCTCCTAGTTGAGCCAAATGCTCTTATAAGAGATTACCCCTAGCATAAAATTTTGTATGGTTAGAGATGCGAAAGTAAGATTAAAATTATGTTAAACGACGACTAATTAATGTAAGGTTACGTTAAATATCTCCACTTGGTAACAGTAACATGGCTTTCAAATCTCTCTCCTCAAATAAATGAAAAATGTTTATTTTTACGCTTACGTGTTTGCCTCTATGTGCCTACGTATATATACATTGTATATATACATGAAAACACAGAATCACCAAAACGACTACACGTAATCAAGGAAATCAACTGAACACAAAATAAACCCATAGGGAAACAATAAGAAACACATACACAGTCACACACATGTACACACGCACACTTACTTGGCTTAGGCTGGTGTGTGTGTGTGTGTGTGTGTGTTGTGTATAAAAGTAAAGACGATACATATGTAAGAGACGGGGCAACACAAGTATATGTAGCTCTCTCCCGTAACACACAAATAGTAATCACACACACACAAGAGTATTGAAGACATGGTTTCAGCAAAGAGCATATTTAGGTTGTGACAGATATTGTTTATGAGATGGGGCCCCACGAGTGTAAAACTCCCCCCCCCATATGGTACAAGTAGGTGTACATGCACAGTACAAACACACACACACACACACACACACACTCTCTCTCTCTCTCTCTCTCTCTCTCTCTCTCTCTCTCTCTCTCTCTCTCTACCTCTCCAAAATCCACAGCGTTTCTCCCGAGTCAGATGCTCTATGCATGCCATCCCCTCTCTCAATCTACCATGCACTTTCCTTGGTATACTCAACAGACGTACACCTCTGTAATTCGAACATCCACTTTTGTCACCCTCACCACCTTCTCTTTACACTAGGGGCACTTGCAGACATTCCAACCGTTTTCAGGCACCTCCCCTTTGGCCATACAAACACCGAACTGCCTCCTACTTTACCAATCAGCAACACTGTCACCCCCTTTTTTTGAGATATTCAGTTTGCAATCCCATCCAATCCACCCTCTCTGCCATTTATTTTCTTACGCAAGGCTTTCAGTTCTTACTCTCTTTTCATCATACCATTCACCATGTCACTCAATATTCACCATGGCCCGGATACATCACATCTGCCTCTCTATCATTTCACGCATTCAGCAATCCTTCAAAATACTTCCTGTATCCCTTGTTCACCTTTTCTCTTTGTGTACTCTTGTCTGAAGAAATGACGTGAAAAATTACTAGAGACACAAAGGACTTATAAGCAGTATTTATGGATCTCGAGAAACGGTATGATATGGCTGACAGAAACCTTGCTGTGAGGGGTACTACGAATCTATGTGGTAAAGCGATAGTTACTGGATGTAGTTAGAGAATTTTATCGAGTGAGTAAGGTATGTGTGCGAGTAAGAAGGGAAGATGAGTGCTTCCTGAGGAAGGTAGGTCAGCTACAGAGATGTGCCATCATGGCTATTTAATCGTTTATGGATGGAGTTAATGAGGCAGGCAAAAGCAAGTCTTAGGGTGAAGGATGGACCTACAATACGCTGGGATAGGGGATGTGCGCAGTAGGTGAATCAGTTACTGTATGCAAATGGAAAAACTCTTGGCGGTAAACCCCTAGAGAGAAACTGAAGCCGGTGGAAGATTCTGGGAGTGTGTGGAATGAATAAACCGAGAGTAAATGTGAACGTAATAAAGGTGCTGAGTTGCAGCATTTGTGTACGACAGGTCGGTTAGAGTGTAAGTTCATGTAGGGAGGACCAAGAGGAAGTGGATTACTTCAGAAACCTGGTAGTGAACCTAACAGCGAATGGAACATATTGGGGTTAAAGAGAATCATAGGGTGGAAGAGGTCGCTAGGGTATTGGGTGCATTAAGGAGCGGGTGGGTATGTTGGTATCTGTAAAGGCAAAGATGGATGTGTTTGAAGGTATAGTGATCCCAGCACTGTCGTGTGGTTGAGAGTCTTGAGCCCTGGACACCTGAAGAAAGGAAGAGGGTAAATATTTAGGATAAGAAATGCCTCACATACTGTAAAGTTTAACATTGCTGAGGAAGATGTGGTGGTAAGTGCAGTCTGACCGAGAGGGCCGGTTGGGATGTGCTGAAATGGAGAGGATGAACAAGGATAGACTTACTAAGAGGATTTATGTGTCAAATGTGGAGAGAGCAAGGGAGATGGGACAGATCTAACGGGAGATGAAAGGATGGAGTAAAGGATGCCTTACTTTATCGGTGCTTGAAGATTCAGTAGGACAACTGGTGCGCACTGGATAGAAAGATTTGGATTGGTATGGTGTACAAGGAACGACGTGCTGACAAAGGACTGAACCAGGGTATATGAAGCAATCAGGTTAAGTCATGAAATTAGTCTGTGAGGCTAAGTTGTGGATGGTTGGCTTTGGTTTACCTAAACTGTACAAGAAAACAAGGGAATATATAGTCGTGCTCTAAAGTCGAGCGCATAGCCTATCACAATGGATTGCGATGCCAACTATCGGTGAGAAACAAACCCATCGTCCACCATAACCGAAATTTCCCATCACCGATATCAGTGATGACGTAAGTAATCTAGGAATTATCATCGCTTGGAATACGCTGTCATTACGAAGTTTAGCACACCACCTCATCTTCACTTTAATGAGTTACGAGAAAAAACACAGAAATAACTTGTAATATTCAATTCATCGGTATTTGATAAGTAACAGAAGTGGGTACACAAGTACGCAGAACAGTAGTACAGCAAACCAGTACGATAATGGTGTAGTGCTGTCGTAACTGTTGAGTTTCTTCCCGCTAATAAAGAAATGCCTATATAATAGTCAAATGCTGAAGGAAAGCATTTCACACGTGTAAAACGTTAAAGAGAATGACATAAACCTGTGTTCCAGTAACAGTTGACTGTGGAGGAAAAAGACAGTCAGTGTATGGGAGCGAAAGTCACTGAGAAGTTAGCCGGTCGTCACCGAAGCTGTGTGGAACGGGGAGTAGAGGGAAGGAGGGAGGGAGTGGAAGCACAATAGCACAATAAGAGTCGATTTCCTCCTAATACAGAGTTTAAGTAACAGTCGGTCACATATGTTAATTATAATTTCTCATATATCGTATATATTGCTCGTAAGTAACGCCTAAACGTAGGTTTCTCTCCCGTTCTAAACTTCAAGTACTTTCCTAATTTAACTCAACAATCACATGGAACCGTAAGCTGTGTAGTCTTCATATTTCCTATGCTAAGCAAAGACATGTGTGTGTGTGTATTATGTGAAGGTAATACGAGCTACATTCGATCACGTATACATAATTACTAATACATTACATATTCAGTCAGAAAATCAAAGTCATCCTAAAAATCACTGATTATCATTTATAGGAATAGAAGAATAGAAGATCACAGAATTTTACTTACAAAATCGTTTCTTTAGCTAGAGGCTGTTCGGACGCGGGCAGAGGTGTAGGCTGTGTTGTGGGATCGGGAACGCAACTGTGGCCTGTATGCTGCACACACAGCCATCACGGCTTCCCTCACCAAAAGTTAAAGTGAGGAAGATTGGCCTAGCACTGGGCTGTCTTTGTGTCACCACCTGATAGAGAGTAATGATATTTCTTTTAGGATTTACCCGATTGCGCAAGTCTGTTAAGACAGGAGGTAAGGGAACATTGGACCAAAATACAGTGGACCAAAATAGTCTGGGAATTAAAACGATCGTTGGAGGGTCGTTATGAGAGTAGTTCTTTCATTTGCCATTTGTTTCATCTATCATAAATGCACTATTGTCAATGATGTTCATCATGGAAATAACCGTAAGAGTAGCAGCAGGTATTACTAATCTCATTTTTTATAACATAAATAATACGGCAAATTTGTTTACCCGATCCTATTACTTGTCGAATGCGACCAGAATTATTGTTACGGTTTTCTCCTTATGTTTTGATATACAACACAGTTTTAATTAACGTCATATCTCCTGCAACAGATGACGCTAAGTCCTATAAATAGATCATCAGACGTTTAAAAATGAGAGATTATATTTCACTGCAGATATTAGAGACAGTAATTCCTTAGTTAAGATGAAACACCACTTCCTCGCCTCGCAGGGAAAGGGAACCATAATCAGTGTTGTGGGGCTGGTGGTGAGAGACTGACTATACATTTCTAAAAGAGGCCACTGTTCGCCAGCTCCTCATGTTTACCTCACTGAGGTGAAAGAAAAAAAAAACTTCGTTTGCTTCTCGCACTACCTTGGCAAGCTAAATCGGGAAACGGTGAATAAATACGAAAAAACTATGATTCATATATATATATATATATATATATATATATATATATATATATATATATATATATATATATATATATATATATATATATATATATATATAATGCCTAATTGGTGTTCCCTGCTCAGCAAGGAAGCGTCAAGAAAAAATGTGCAACGGTTTCGTTGGCACGCCTCCAGTCTCTAGCTGTCGTGTATATCGTGCTGACACCATCTTCTACCAACCACTGTTAAGCCTCACAGACTACTCCATCTTATCTTGATTGACTCATATAAGCCCTTGTGCAGCCCACTTACATAATATTGCTCTTCATACTCCACGTTGCTCCAGTTCTTTCTGTGCAGTGCACACCTCTCGCACAGACCCCGGCACCCCAAAGCCTCCTTTACTCTATCCATCCATTTCCTCTTCATTTTTTCTTTTCCCCTGGTTCCCTGTGCTTTCGACGCACAGACCCGACACAAATTTATATCTACCTAATTCACTATATATATATATATATATATATATATATATATATATATATATATATATATATATATATATATATATATATATATATATATATATATAATTCCTATGATACCACGAGGAATATGAAATCGCATGTTTAGCAAATGGCGTCTTAGCTACGTCTCTTCGTTGTATATCAACTGACTATTATATTTCTCTCTTGTGTCTCCTCTGATGATGTGATTATTACACGAAAGTGCACTTGGGAACTTATCGTGTTTCATTTTCCGTGTGGATTCATAGGAATAAACTTGATCACGCGCATTATGATCCTTTCCAATATATGTGTGTGTGTGTGTATATATATATATATATATATATATATATATATATATATATATATATATATATATATATATATATATATATATTCCTTACTAATGCATCTATGATATCCTCACATGCTACAGCAATCAACAGAGCAAATGACGGGGGTTAGTAAAAGCATCAATGTTCAGAAAACAGAGACCAAGAAACAAGTGCAGACTTCATCCACAACCACAACGGCAGGCCAAGACGTCAAGACAATGGTGGTAAAAACACAGGAAGTTCCAGAGGAAACTGTTACCCAGAAGAAGGTAACGACTGTGACTCGGGAGGTGAAGACTATGGAAGACGACACTGGCAGTAGACCTCTGCCCATCACCAAGAAAGGGTCCTTCTTCGATGACTCTTTCTTTGAGGACTCTCGCCAAGACTTCCAGACAGCTATCAAGCAAGTGCTGCAAAAGTCCAACGTGACATCTCAGACTGACGACATTACCACCTACAGGAATCTTCGTCAGCAGAACCTGAAGGAGGAAAACCAAGCTGTTACTGTTAGCGACGACCAGCAGACTCATAAGGTGGGTGACTCAAATCAGCTTCACTTAAAAAGGCAGAAACTATATGTGACTGTGACTGTTCAGTAGTTGGACACTATATAATAAAGAGATGTGTGGAAATAAAAAGAGCGTGGTTGAGAGAGCAGAAGAGGGTGTTTTGAAGTGGTTTGGGCACATGGAGAGAATGAGTGAGGAAAGATTGACCAAGAGGATATATGTGTCGGAGGTGGAGGGAACGAGGAGAAGTGGGAGACCAAATTGGAGGTGGAAAGATGGAGTGAAAAAGATTTTGTGTGATCGGGGCCTGAACATGCAGGAGGGTGAAAGGAGGGCAAGGAATAGAGTGAATTGGATCGATGTGGTATACCGGGGTTGACATGCTGTCAGTGGATTGAATCTGGGCATGTGAAGCGTCTGGAGTAAACCATGGAAAGTTGTGTAGGTATGTATATTTGCGTGTGTGGACGTATGTATATACATGTGTATGGGGGTGGGTTGGGCCATTTCTTTCGTCTGTTTCCTTGCGCTACCTCGCAAACGCGGAAGACAGCGGCAAAAAAAAAAGAAAAAAAAAATCATTTGGTAATACTATTGGAGTACACATTACTTATATATCTTCACATATACAATATCTGAAGTGTATGTATAACAATTACGTTCCAGATAATAGTAGATGTCCAAGATTTTGTGAACGGTGGAGTGATCAATGTCAAGACGGTGGACGACAGGGAGGTGGTTATCGAAGGCCATATAGAGAAACAAGAGGGCAACACCAAGTCTTCCAAACGCTTCTGTAAACGATTTACTCTGCCTGAAGACATTCTGGTCGAGTCTGTGTCTTGTGTGGTGTCAGCTGATGGAGTACTCACTATCAAAGCTCCGAGAAAAGTAAGTAACTTATAATGATGCTCACAAACATTGTTGTATCTACTAGAAGAGAAAACAATGTGGATTTTCTTCACTATCTTTCTATGGCTGAACAAAATATGTAATGACAAAAATTCCTTTGTCTTCCATCCACTTACCAGCCATCAACGGAACAAGTGACGGGAATCACTAAATCCATTGATGTCCAAAAGACAGAAACCAAGCAACAAGTGCAGACTTCAACCACAACAACGACTGAAGGACAAGACGTTAAGGCCGTGGTGGTGAAACCTCAGGAAGTTCCAGAGGAAACTGTTACCCAGAAGAAGGTAACGACTGTGACTCGGGAGGTCACCACTACGGAAGACGACACCGGCAGTAGACCTCTGCCCATCACCAAGAAAGGGTCCTTCTTCGATGACTCTTTCTTTGAGGATTCTCGCCAAGACTTCCAGACAGCTATCAAGCAAGTGCTGCAAAAGTCCAACGTGACATCTCAGACTGACGACATTACCACCTACAGGAATCTTCGTCAGCAGAACCTGAAGGAGGAAAACCAAGCTGTTACTGTTAGCGACGACCAGCAGACTCATAAGGTGGGTGACTCAAATCAGCTTCACTTAAAAAGGCAGAAAATATATGTGATTATGACGGGCTCTGTCGTTGGACGCTTCTTAAAGTAGTTTGTATATCACTTGGTAATACTATTGAAGTACACAATACTTATGTCTGAACTGTGTATATACGTTCCAGATAATAGTAGATGTCCAAGACTTTGTGAACGGTGGAGTGATCAATGTCAAAACGGTGAACGATAGGGAGGTGGTTATCGAAGGCCACATAGAGAAACAAGAGGGCAACACCAAGTCTTCAAACGCTTCTGTAAACGATTTACTCTGCCTGAAGATATTCTGGTGGAGTCTCTGTCTTGTGTGGTGTCAGCTGATGGAGTACTCACTATCAAAGCTCCGAGAAAAGTAAGTAACTTTTAATAATATTCACAAACATTGTTGTATCTACTAGAAGAGAAATCAATGTGGATTTTCTTCACTATCTTTCTAAGGCTTCACAAAATATGTAGTTATGACAAAAATTCCTTTGTCTTCCATCCACTTAACAGCCATCAACGGAACAAGTGACGGGAATCACTAAATCCATTGATGTCCAAAAGACAGAAACCAAGCAACAAGTGCAGACTTCAACCACAACAACGACTGAAGGACAAGACGTTAAGGCCGTGGAGGTGAAACCTCAGGAAGTTCCAGAGGAAACACAGGAAACTGTTACCCAGAAGAAGGTAACGACTGTGACTCGGGAGGTCACCACTACGGAAGACGACACCGGCAGTAGACCTCTGCCCATCACCAAGAAAGGGTCCTTCTTCGATGACTCTTTCTTTGAGGATTCTCGCCAAGACTTCCAGACAGCTATCAAGCAAGTGCTGCAAAAGTCCAACGTGACATCTCAGACTGACGACATTACCACCTACAGGAATCTTCGTCAGCAGAACCTGAAGGAGGAAAACCAAGCTGTTACTGTTAGCGACGACCAGCAGACTCATAAGGTGGGTGACTCAAATCAGCTTCACTTAAAAAGGCAAAAACTATATGTGATTTTGATGGGCTCTATCGTTGGACGCTTCTTAAAGTAGTTTATATATCACTTGGTAATACTGTTGAAGTACACAATACTTATGTCTGAACTGTGTATATACGTTCCAGATAATAGTAGATGTCCAAGACTTTGTGAACGGTGGAGTGATCAATGTCAAAACGGTAAACGATAGGGAGGTGGTTATCGAAGGCCACATAGAGAAACAAGAGGGCAACACCAAGTCTTCAAAACGCTTCTGTAAACGATTTACTCTGCCTGAAGATATTCTGGTGGAGTCTCTGTCTTGTGTGGTGTCAGCTGATGGAGTACTCACTATCAAAGCTCCGAGAAAAGTAAGTAACTTATAATGTTGTTCACAAACATTGTTGTAACTACTAGAAGAGAAAACAATGTGGATTTTCTTCGCTATCTCTCTAAGGCTTCACAAAATATGTAGTTATGACAAAAATTCCTTTGTCTTCCATCCACTTACCAGCCATCAACGGAACAAGTGACGGGAATCACAAAATCCATTGATGTCCAAAAGACAGAAACCAAGCAACAAGTGCAGACTTCAACCACAACAACGACTGAAGGACAAGACGTTAAGGCCGTGGTGGTAAAACCTCAGGAAGTTCCAGAGGAAACACAGGAAACTGTTACCCAGAAGAAGGTAACGACTGTGACTCGGGAGGTCACCACTACGGAAGACGACACCGGCAGTAGACCTCTGCCCATCACCAAGAAAGGGTCCTTCTTCGATGACTCTTTCTTTGAGGATTCTCGTCAAGTCTTCCAAACAGCTGTCAAGCAAGTACTGGAGAAGTCGAATGTGAAGTCTTCTGAGACTGACGACATCACCACCTACAGGAAACTCCGTCAGCAGAACCTGAAGGATGACAACCAAGCTGTTACAGTCAGTGACGACCAGAAGACACATAAGGTGGGTCATGCAATTTGTACCATTTTTGTGCCTAAAATAAACTGAGTATGGTTGCAATGTATTCTATGTTTGAACTTATAATGGCTGCAAAGTATTCTATGTTTGAACTTGTAATGAACAAAAGACAATTCTATATCTTATTGAAAGTGGCCAATTATGATTCAAACTTTGAAATATGTTAATTTGCGTATACTATGATATACCTTTTGTGTTCAGATCATTGTAGATGTCAAAGACTTTGTGGATGGTGGAGAGGTTACCGTCAAAATAGTGAAGGAAAGAGAAATTGTCATCGAGGGCCATATCGAGAAACAAGAGGGCAACACCAAGTCTTCAAAACGCTTCTGTAAACGATTTACTTTGTCTGAAGATATTCTGGTGGAGTCTGTGTCTTGTGTGGTATCAGATGACGGAGTGCTCACAATCATAGCTCCAAGAAAAGTAAGTATTCTTTGCATATATCATGACCAAGAGAAGCTACACTGCCTCTGAACCATTAGTATTTATGCTGATAGAGAATTATATCTGCAATACTGCTCATAAACAAATTAACCAAAAATACCTTTAACATGTCTCCATCTACAGCCATCACCAGAGCAAGTGACAGAGGTTAGTAAAACCATCGACGTTCAGAAAACAGAAACCAAGCAACAAGTGCAGACTTCAACCACAACAACGACTGAAGGACAAGACGTTAAGGCCGTGGTGGTGAAACCTCAGGAAGTTCCAGAGGAAACACAGGAAACTGTTACCCAGAAGAAGGTAACGACTGTGACTCGGGAGGTTACCACTACGGAAGACGACACCGGCAGTAGACCTCTGCCCATCACCAAGAAAGGGTCCTTCTTCGATGACTCTTTCTTCGAGGATTCTCGTCAAGTCTTCCAGACAGCTGTCAAGCAAGTACTGGAGAAGTCGAATGTGAAGTCTTCTGAGACTGACGACATCACCACCTACAGGAATCTACGTCAGCAGAACCTGAAGGATGACAACCAAGCTGTTACTGTCAGTGACGACCAGAAGACACATAAGGTGGGTCATGCAATTTGTACCATTTTTGTGCCTAAAATAAACTGAGTATGGCTACAATGTATTCTATGTTTGAACTTATAATGGCTGCAAAGTGTTCTATGTTTGAACTTGTAATGAACAAAAGACAATTCTATATCTTATTGAAAGTGGCCAATTATGAGTCAAACTTTGAGATATGTTAATTTGCTCATAATGATATATCTTTTGTGTTCAGATCATTGTAGATGTCAAAGACTTTGTGGATGGTGGAGAGGTTACCGTCAAAATAGTGAAGGAAAGAGAAATTGTCATCGAGGGCCATATCGAGAAACAAGAGGGCAACAAAAAGTCTTCAAAACGCTTCTGTAAAAGATTTACTTTGTCAGAAGATATTCTGGTGGAGTCTGTGTCTTGTGTGGTATCAGATGACGGAGTGCTCACAATCATAGCTCCAAGAAAAGTAAGTATTCTTTGCATATATCATGACCAAGAGAAGTTACACTGCCTCTAAACCACTAGTATTTATGCTGATAAAGAATTATATCTGCAATACTGCTCATAAACAAATTAACCAAAAATACTTTTAACATGTCTCCATCTACAGCCATCACCAGAGCAAGTGACAGAGGTTAGTAAAACCATCGACGTTCAGAAAACAGAAACCAAGCAACAAGTGCAGACTTCAACCACAACGACTGAAGGACAAGACGTTAAGGCCGTGGTGGTGAAACCTCAGGAAGTTCCAGAGGAAACACAGGAAACTGTTACCCAGAAGAAGGTAACGACTGTGACTCGGGAGGTCACCACTACGGAAGACGACACCGGCAGTAGACCTCTGCCCATCACCAAGAAAGGGTCCTTCTTCGATGACTCTTTCTTTGAGGATTCTCGTCAAGTCTTCCAAACAGCTGTCAAGCAAGTACTGGAGAAGTCGAATGTGAAGGCTTCTGAGACTGACGACATCACCACCTACAGGAAACTACGTCAGCAGAACCTGAAGGATGACAACCAAGCTGTTACAGTCAGTGACGACCAGAAGACACATAAGGTGGGTCATGCAATTTGTACCATTTTTGTGCCTAAAATAAACTGAGTATGGCTACAATGTATTCTATGTTTGAACTTATAATGGCTGCAATATGAGCCATGCAAGTTCTTCCTTTATTTGTACCAAGTATGAATTGAGTATAGCTGCAATGTATTCTATGTTTAAACTTATAATTGCTGCAATGTATTCTATGTTTGAACTTAAAATGAACTAAATATAGTTTTAGGTTTTATTGCAATGAACAAGTTATGATTAAACTTTAAAATATATTACTTTTGCGTATAATATGATATATCTTTTGTGTTCAGATCATTGTAGATGTCAAAGACTTTGTGGATGGTGGAGAGGTTACCGTCAAAATAGTGAAGGAAAGAGAAATTGTTATCGAGGGCCATATCGAGAAACAAGAGGGCAACACCAAGTCTTCAAAACGCTTCTGTAAACGATTTACTTTGTCTGAAGATATTCTGGTGGAGTCTGTGTCTTGTGTGGTATCAGATGACGGAGTGCTCACAATCATAGCTCCAAGAAAAGTAAGTATTCTTTGCATATATCATGACCAAGAGAAGTTACACTGCCTCTGAACCACTATTTATGCTGATAGAGAATTATATCTGCAATACCGCTCATAAACAAATCATCCAAAAATACCTTTAACATACCTCCATCTACAGCCATCACCAGAGCAAGTATCAGAGGTTAGTAAAACCATCGACGTTCAAAAAACAGAAACCAAGAAACAAGTGCAGACTTCAACCACAACAACGACTGAAGGACAAGACGTTAAGGCCGTGGTGGTGAAACCTCAGGAAGTTCCAGAGGAAACACAGGAAACTGTTACCCAGAAGAAGGTAACGACTGTGACTCGGGAGGTCACCACTACGGAAGACGACACCGGCAGTAGACCTCTGCCCATCACCAAGAAAGGGTCCTTCTTCGATGACTCTTTCTTTGAGGATTCTCGCCAAGTCTTCCAGACAGCTGTCAAGCAAGTACTGGAGAAGTCGAATGTGAAGTCTTCTGAGACTGACGACATCACCACCTACAGGAAACTCCGTCAGCAGAACCTGAAGGATGACAACCAAGCTGTTACAGTCAGTGACGACCAGAAGACACATAAGGTGGGTCATGCAATTTGTACCATTTTTGTGCCTAAAATAAACTGAGTATGACTACAATGTATTCTATGTTTGAACTTATAATGGCTGCAAAGTATTCTATGTTTGAACTTGTAATGAACAAAAGACAATTCTATGTCTTATTGAAGGTGGCCAATTATGATTCAAACTTTGAGATATGTTAATTTGCGCATAATGATATATCTTTTGTGTTCAGATCATTGTAGATGTCAAAGACTTTGTGGATGGTGGAGAGGTTACCGTCAAAATAGTGAAGGAAAGAGAAATTGTTATCGAGGGCCATATCGAGAAACAAGAGGGCAACAAAAAGTCTTCAAAACGCTTCTGTAAACGATTTACTTTGTCTGAAGATATTCTGGTGGAGTCTGTGTCTTGTGTGGTATCAGATGACGGAGTGCTCACAATTATAGCTCCAAGAAAAGTAAGTATTCTTTGCATATATCATGACCAAGAGAAGTTACACTGCTTCTAAACCACTAGTAGTTATGCTGATAAAGAATTATATCTGCAATACTGCTCATAAACAAATTAACCAAAAATACCTTTAACATGTCTCCATCTACAGCCATCACCAGAGCAAGTGACAGAGGTTAGTAAAACCATCGACGTTCAGAAAACAGAAACCACGAAACAAGTGCAGACTTCAACCACAACAACGACTGAAGGACAAGACGTTAAGGCCGTGGTGGTGAAACCTCAGGAAGTTCCAGAGGAAACACAGGAAACTGTTACCCAGAAGAAGGTAACGACTGTGACTCGGGAGGTTACCACTACGGAAGACGACACCGGCAGTAGACCTCTGCCCATCACCAAGAAAGGGTCTTTCTTCGATGACTCTTTCTTTGAGGATTCTCGTCAAGTCTTCCAGACAGCTGTCAAGCAAGTACTGGAGAAGTCGAATGTGAAGTCGTCTGAGACTGACGACATCACCACTTACAGGAAACTCCGTCAGCAGAACCTGAAGGATGACAACCAAGCTGTTACAGTCAGTGACGACCAGAAGACACATAAGGTGGGTCATGCAATTTCTTCCTTTATTTGTACCAAGTATGAATTGAGTATAGCTGCAATGTATTCTAAGTTTAAACTTATAATGGCTGCAATGTATTCTATGTTTGAACTTAAAATGAACTAAATATAGTTTTAGATTTTACTGTAATGAACAAGTGATGCTTAAACTTTAAAACATGTTACTTTTGCGTATAATGATATATCTTTTGTGTTCAGATCATTGTAGATGTCAAAGACTTTATGGATGGTGGAGAGGTTACCGTCAAAATAGTGAAGGAAAGAGAAATTGTCATCGAGGGCCATATCGAGAAACAGGAGGGCAACAAAAAGTCTTCAAAACGCTTCTGTAAACGATTTACTTTGTCTGAAGATATTCTGGTGGAGTCTGTGTCTTGTGTGGTATCAGATGACGGAGTGCTCACAATCATAGCTCCAAGAAAAGTAAGTATTCTTTGCATATATTATAACCAAGAGAAGTTACACTGCCTCTGAACCACTAGTGCTTATACTAATATAGAATTATATTTGGAACATTACTAAAAAAAAAACACTATTTAACCAAAAAAAAATTTAACATGCCTCCATCTACAGCCATCACCAGAGCAAGTGACAGAGGTTAGTAAAACCATCGACGTTCAGAAAACAGAAACCAAGAAACAAGTGCAGACTTCAACCACAACAACGACTGAAGGACAAGACGTTAAGGCCGTGGTGGTGAAACCTCAGGAAGTTCCAGAGGAAACACAGGAAACTGTTACCCAGAAGAAGGTAACGACTGTGACTCGGGAGGTTACCACTACGGAAGACGACACCGGCAGTAGACCTCTGCCCATCACCAAGAAAGGGTCTTTCTTCGATGACTCTTTCTTTGAGGATTCTCGTCAAGTCTTCCAGACAGCCATCAAGAAGGTTCTGCAAAAATTCAACGTGAAATCTAAGACTGACGACATTACCACGTACAGGAAACTACGTCAGCAGAACCTGAAGGAGGAAAACCAAGCTGTTACAGCCAGTGACGACCAGAAGACTCATAAGGTGGGTGACTCACGTCATTCTATAGATAAAGACAGTTTACTGCATCGTCTGAATTCTATTTACAACACGCGGCATAATAAACTTTCATTATTGTACGAAAAGTTTTAGATTTCTTTTGAATGCATTATATGTACACATAATATCTTTATCCCGTTTGTACTTCAGATCATAGTAGACGTGAAAGATTTTATTGAGGGTGGAGAGGTAACTGTGAAAATAGTGAAGGAAAGAGAAATCGTCGTCGAAGGTCGCGTAGAGAAACAAGAGGGCAAAACCAAGTCTACAAAACGCTTCTGTAAACGATTCATTCTGTCGGAGGATATTCTGGTGGAGTCTGTGACGTGTGTGGTGTCATCTGATGGTGTGCTGACGATCATAGCTCCGAGAAAAGTAAGTGCATGGAAGTATACTTTACGATCATGGCATTTTTGGCCGATACTAAGTCCAAGAATTTCTAGTTTTCTTTGTTATTCGGTATACACAGTCCATATCTTTGGAAAAATATGTAACTAGCGTCCATCTACTTCTACAGCCATCAGCAAAACAAGTGACGGAGGAGAGTCAAACTATTAAGACAGACACGAAGAAACAAGTGCAGACTTCAACCAAGACAACGAAAGAGGGACAAGACGTCAAGGAGACAGTTGTCAAGACTCAGAAGGTTGCAAAGGATACACAAGAAGCCGTCAGCCAGAAAGATGTCGAACAAGAGAAAAAAGTGACGTCTGTGACTCAGAAGGTCAAGACTGTGAAGGACGAAAGTAGCAAAGAGACCATCAGCAGAGTCCTGGTGATCATCAAGAAGGGTCTCTTCTCCGAAGACTCCTTCTTCGTGGAAATCCGCCAAGTTTACCAGAGGGCTGTCAAGCAAGTTCTGGAGAAGATGAAGGTGACGTTCTCTCAGACCGACTACATTACCTCCTACAGGAATCTGCGTCGCCGTAACACGACGGAGGAGACCCAGGCTGTCACGACCCACGATGACCAAAAATCTCATAAGGTTGGCATTATCTCATCTCGAGCATAACCTTACGTAAACAGTGTGAATAGATAAAAAAAAAATAATAATGGAAAATTAATCTAATATACTCTATTGTTGAGATCGAAATAACATTTAATTTGTCCCAGCGTTTACGAACTCTCTCCTCCTCGTAAACTGTGCTTATATTCATTTCAGATAATCTTGGACGTGAAAGAATTTGCGACTGATGGCGTGGTTACCGCGAAGGTCGTGAACGAACGGGAGGTGGTTATCGAGGGTCACATCGAGAAAAAGCAGGTCATCACAAAGCGCTTCTGTAAGCGATTCGTCCTGTCACAAGAGGTTCAGGTTGAGTCCGTGTCCTGCGTGATGTCGGCTGACGGAGTGCTTGTAATAACAGCCTCGAGGAAAGTAAGTGACATTCAGAGCTCAAGACATTTTTCTTTTTTTGCAAGAAACTGGTGTGCATTTTGTTCTATTGATATCTATTCTCCCTGCACTTTCCCTGCATTTGTGCCTGGTACTTTGCCATGTCTAACGGTCAAACCATCTCCAACAGGGAGCCGCCCTGGAGAAAAAAGAAACCACGACAAAGACGGAGAAGAGCGTCGAAAAATCAACCGCTGAGACCGTTGATCGCAGCACCATTACCAAGCCTCTCCCCATCACCCAGAAGGGAGACTTCTTCACCGACGCTACATTTGAGGGCGCGCGCCAGGACTACCAGTCGGCCGTCAAAAGCGTTTTAGAGAAACTGAAGGTGAAAGCCTCCAAAGGCGAGGAGTACAAGACCTACAGGAATCTGCGCAAGAGTAAACCCAAGAACGAAAATCAAGCTGTGTCTGTGAAGGACGAGAAGGAATACACGCAGGTAAGAGAGAAATATTTGGTCATGTTTAGTACTATTATCTTAAAGTGATGTTTTGACAATTAGGGAGTCTCTTAGTGATTGCATGCCCTTTATGAAAACAGGTAATAGAAATATAGTCATATCTATTAGTTCTGTTATCTTAATGCTTTGACGTCCCTCTACTGATTACTTTGATATGATACACTATTATGTATTTCTTGCGTTATTAGATTGTGCTGGATGTCTGCGATTTCATCGGTGGCGTGAAGGTGAAGATCGTGGAAGGATCAGAGATTGTGGTTGAGGGGAAAGGGAACAGACAGGAAGGTATGTCAGTTGTCTCGTTCAGCTTCCTGCGCCGGTTCCTGGTGCCTGACGATGCGGTGTACGATGCCATCACCACATTCATGTCATCCGAGGGAATCCTCACAATAACCATACCGAAAAAGCAGTAAAATCTACCGGTACCAAGATATCATTTTTTTACCGACATTGTGCTAAAAGTCCTGACTGAATGGGGAGCTGCGGTGGTGTAAATAAAGAGTTGTTGCCTGAATCTTATAACAAAGTCCGAGGCCTGCATAACTGACTTGACCAGATCTGTGTTTGTCATTATTTAACAGAGATAGCGTACCAAGGCTCTGCTCATCGTAAAAAGATATGTACAATGAATATCATTACAGTGAATATCATTAGGATGTACACCCATGGTACTCATTGTTCAAAAGATAATACTAGTAGAAATATCGCATAACTTATTCCAGTTTTGGTTATATGGTTTCCCCGTTCAGTAATACATTTGGAACATTACGTTTCTCTTTTTAAGCATCATTTTAACGCCATCTGTTGGATCAATTTGAAAACGAAGTTATTTAAGGTATCAATCTACCCATGAGTCCACCATACAGTAGCTGTCGGAAGACAGCCACACACTAGTCTGGACTATAGCTGACACAAGATAGCTATCGTCAAAGCACAACTTGAGACTGGAACTTATTCCTTGGCCACATCCATACTAAGACATTTCACAGAAGACTTAGAACACCATCAAGAGAACAAGGCGTTTCAGTCATTGTGTAGAGACAGTCTCTCTGGGCTAGCGTAGTAAGTACGAATCATGCAAATGCTCTGCTAGGTTTCAAATCCTAGAAAGGGCAATTTGGCTCACAGCAAGCCTAGCCCTGCATACAGTGCTGGTCGATGAATGGGTACCTGGCTTAAGCTAGGGTATATGTATATAAACATCTGTATGGCGAATTCGAGGCGAAAAAAAATGAATGCGTCTCGACGACCGATAAAGAAAATAGAAAAGGTAAAGTAGAAGACTGATGTCCTAGTTCTCTGCAGGGAATGAAGAAAGAAACTGGTCAGGAAATCTGCACCAAATGAAGCCAATCTAGCCATGTATCAAGCAATAGCGGCTACATAGGCGTGTCAAAACTAGAGAGCAAAGGTTAAAGGTAAGCCAAATGTTAGATTATCAATATCTTTTCTTTTTTTGTCGTATATCCACAACAGAACAGGAGTTTTTGCTTTTACATAAGTCGTGTTAAACTGTGCAAACTGAACGGTATAAACTTGAATGCTATGTCTGATTTATGCTTTGTATATCACATAATTACTTTTCCGATTTGTAAGCAACACTGTGAACTTAGTGAGAGTTTTATGGTCTTGATAAAGTAATCTTTGTGATCTGAATAGCTTGATAATTATACTCACAGATTACCCTTTTTTTTTTATGATGCTGGTGATTAAAAAGTGACCAGATGAAGATTCTTAAACTGTCGAAAATGAGTTAAGATATTAGTTAGGCTAAATTGTAATGTCCAGTTTATTCGGAATGGAAGATATTTTTTATATGGTCCGTTGCATGTACCTGCACCAATAAATTTCTTCAAATCCATATACCATGGCTACTAGAAACTTATTAACCAACTGTAGGATTAAGACGACATATATATATATATATATATATATATATATATATATATATATATATATATATATATATATATATATATATATATATATATATGTGTGTGTGTGTGTGTGTGTGTGCTACTGGGATCTACCTGCATAACGTTAAACCGCAAGTGAAAAGTCACCTTTACCCAGGCAATATTACTGAAGGTACAATTTCATCAACGAATTCATTACTCCAGAGAAGCCAACATTTCCCTGCAGCAGGAAGTAACGCAGCCTTAGAGCTCCAAGAACTCCTAGATAATGGCTCCTGGAGTGACTCTTGGGCTCTTTCAAGAAAGGTGGTCCTATGGCAATTATGAATATACCTGCTTCCAGCCCCAGGAGTCCACTCTATGTAACTACTGCAGCCCTCAGTAGTAGTAATGTTGTGTGTGCATCTATGATGCAAATCTGGGAGAGCCAAGGGCATTATAACAGTAAGTTTTCAGTGTCTTCACTGTGGTAATTGTATTACGAACATGGAGGGTCCTGGGATGTGCTGAATCGGTGCTTGTAGTAATGCCAGGATGGGTGTTGTACTGAGCTTAGATGGGAATGTGTGACTCGTGTATGTCTAGGGTGCATGGTTTTAAATGGATGTATGTTAGATGGGATGGTGTTTCTGACTGAGTTGGGAGGGTGGTTGTTAAATCCTTGTCGGGTCATCTCGGTGTATGTGTGTTTTGTCAGTGTTACCTTTGCTGGGGGTTGGGAATATGTGAACAGAGGTTGCTGCAGTGTGAAACAGGGATAGGCTATTTATTTCTATTTGGAGATTGATGGCTAAGTATGGAGTGGTTTGGATAGAAGAGGGTCTAGTTCTAGTACTATTGCAAAGAACTGAGTTCCTTCCATGTTTTGGTGGAACTGTACAGGGAGGATTTTTGTTTCATTGTGCAAGTGTTGTGTTTGTGGTTCTTAGTGATCGTTCTGAGTGCTTCATTTTGCTTAGTTTGCAGCTTTGTTGTATCTGTTTCTAAATGTTGGAAGACCAGGCAGGTGAGGCATAGTTTAGAGTGGAGCGGAAGTGTTTGTACAGGATATTGAGGAATCTTCTTGTCCAATTTTGATGCCAGTTAGTTTTCTAAGGACATCTGATTTGTGTGCTGCTTTTGTGGTGATGTTTTGCTGTGGACGGTGAATGTCATTGTGTCGAACGTGATGCCTAGAATGGATACTATGTTGTTCAGTGGAAATAACTGAGCATTCAAGATAACTGGAGGGTATGAACTGGATACTGTCTATCTGGGGTTAAAAGAGTGATTGGGGACTTCTGTGGAGATGCAGGCATTCTATTCTGGGTAAGCCATTGTTCCAAAGGTGCAATGTGGTGTCAGGGTGTTGTGATGTGATTGTGAAATCGGCTGCAAATGAGGGGACATGAATGTTGTGGTTTGCTGGAGGTAATGAGGAAGGTCTTGTTGGAAGAGACCCAAAAGGGCTGGAGAAAGAACTGCTCGTTTGGGAACTCCGTTGTAAAGTCCGAGAGTTTTAGAGGTGAGTTTACTGTGAGTAATTGGCATGGCGGGCTGTCTATGAAACTGGCTAAATGCTGTTTGTCTTCGACGAGACTGTACTCCTAATGATGCAGCCTAGTTTTGTCATATATATATATATATATATATATATATATATATATATATATATATATATATATATATTTTTTTTTTTTTTTTTTTTTTTGCTTTGTCGCTGTCTCCCGCGTTTGCGAGGTAGCGCAAGGAAACAGACGAAAGAAATGGCCCAACCCACCCCCATACACATGTATATACATACGTCCACACACGCAAATATACATACCTACACAGCTTTCCATGGTTTACCCCAGACGCTTCACATGCCTTGATTCAATCCACTGACAGCACGTCAACCCCGGTATACCACATCGCTCCAATTCACTCTATTCCTTGCCCTCCTTTCACCCTCGTGCATGTTCAGGCCCCGATCACACAAAATCTTTTTCACTCCATCTTTCCACCTCCAATTTGGTCTCCCTCTTCTCCTCGTTCCCTCCACCTCCGACACATATATCCTCTTGGTCAATCTTTCCTCACTCATTCTCTCCATGTGCCCAAACCATTTCAAAACACCCTCTTCTGCTCTCTCAACCACGCTCTTTTTATTTCCACACATCTCTCTTACCCTTACGTTACTTACTCGATCAAACCACCTCACACCACACATTGTCCTCAAACATCTCATTTCCAGCACATCCATCCTCCTGCGCACAACTCTAATCCATAGCCCACGCCTCGCAACCATACAACATTGTTGGAACCACTATTCCTTCAAACATACCCATTTTTGCTTTCCGAGATAATGTTCTCGACTTCCACACATTCTTCAATATATATATATATATATATATATATATATATATATATATATATATATATATATATATATACATATATATATATATATATTGGAAAGGATCACAATTTTGCGCGTGATCAAAATACTCCTGTGAGTCCACGGGGAAAATGAAACACGATAAGTTCCTAAGAGCACTTTCGTGTAATAATAACATCATCAGGGGAGACACAAGAGAGAAATATAACAGTCAGTTGATATACATCAAAGAGACGAAGCTAGGACGCCATTTAGTCAACATGCGACTGGACAAACTTCCCTCCCAACTGACTTGTCCCTCAACCCTACTGTACCTAATAACCTTGCTCTTATTCACATTTACTCTCAGCTTTCTTCTTTCACACACTTTACCAAACTCAGTCACCAGCTTCCGCAGTTTCTCACCCGAATCAGCCACCAGCGCTGTATCATCAGCGAACAATAACTGACTCACTTTCCAAGCTCTCTCCTTCACAACAGACTGCACACTTGCCCGTCTTTCCAAAACTCTTGCATTCACCTCCCTAACAGCCCCATCCATAAACAAATTAAACAACCATGGAGACATCACACACCCCTGCCGCAAACCTACATTCACCGAGAACAATCACTTTCCTCTCTTCCTACTCGTACACATGCCTTACATCCTCTATAAAAACTTTTCACTGCCTCTAACAACTTACCTCCCATACCATATATTCTTAATACCTTCCACAAAGCATCTCTATCAACTTTATCATATGCCTTTTCCAGATCCATAAATGCTACATACAAATCCATTTGCTTTTCTAAGTATTTCTAAAATACATTCTTGAAAGCAAACACCTGATCCACACATCCCCTACCACTTCTGAAACCACACTGCTCTTCCAAAATCTGATGCTCTGTACATGTCTTCACCCTCTCAATCAATTCCCTCCCATATAATTTCCCGGGAATACCACTTATTTATAACACACTTAACTGCACGAAGATATATAGCTTGACAAACACATAGGGAATACTGTATTTAACAAGCGTAGCAAACAAGTTTTTGCCCGACGTCCAGGTTACGTTATGGATGGTCGAATCAAATGTGTACACAGACCCTCCACCACCAACCTTAAGTTAGCCGCAGTGATGTAGAGTCTGGCAATAATTTGACACTTTTTTTTATATATTATGTGGATGTGCGCCTCGTAGTGCTTTCTGATATCTGAATATAGTTATTTGGCAAGAAGATGGTGTGGCCTAGATGCCTCCTTGCCTATGTTTTCCTAAGGACAAAGACTCTTTTCAGCTTTCCCCGCGAACTCACACTGGCAAGCGTGACGCGAATATTTATACACACACTGCAAAACTGAGGACAGTCTCAGATTCTATGACTGTACTTAAACATTTAAACCAACGATCATCTGGACTTTAGAAATTACTTTGATGTTGAAATGGGGTTAAATTTATTCTAAACGCTTGTCAACACTGTAACTAATGTTAACTACTGTGTCTGCTAGTACATTCAGAGGAAGTGAATGGCTTACTTTTTGGTTACGATGACTATTTTTCGTCTTACTATTTTTCGTCTTAGCTTGATTAGCTGTTTTCCAAAGCCACTGTAAACGCAGGGGAACTACTGACCACCTTGGGAAAAACATTAATTCCGTGGAGGAAATGTTAGTCATGTAACTCATATTAAAAGCAACTTTCTGCTCAAAACGGGGAGGTATGGAGGAATGTGTTAATAGTCCGGGGAATGTTCGTTGAAGTAGTACTAGACTGCCAAAGTAATTTCCCGAGCTTTCAACGTCAGTGGTCGAGATGGAGCGATTGCCATTTTCCTCTTCTTCATCACACACCAAACACACACACACACACACACACACACACACACGACGGGACAACATAAATGAAAAACTCTTTCCCTGTAACATACACATGCGTATCACAAATAAACACACTCAGGGACACAAGAACGCTGAGGCTTAGGGTCGCCAAGACAAAGCCTAGAATAGGCCCTTGTCTTAAGACGGCCCACTGTCTCGGGTTCAAGGTAATGGCTGCGGGAGAATCTCGCATGTTTATCGTTTATCTTTCATCATTGTTGAGGATAAAGGCAAGTCTAGCAATTGTAATAATGATAAGCATATGGGTAATGATAACAATATAAAAAATCTTAATGCTGCCTAGCATAATGATAACAATAGAGGAAATATCAATAATGCTGCCTAGAATAATTCAAGGAATGCAAATAGCAAAAAAAACATTGAATCCCCTTGAAGACTGTTTGTTAATAGCACGATGATAGAGAGAGAGAAAAAAAAAAAAACATGGGAATTACGCAGGTTGTAAATCGTCAGTCTTGGACTTCTGGCTTAGGTATTTGATGTTTGCATTTCCTACGTATCTGAGCCACGACTCAAACTTGGTACATCCCTTCGTACGTTAATATCCGTGGCGAATGAAAAGTAGATTATCTTATTCCATGTAAAACGTTTGTACAAGAGGTAACAACATCCTCTCCTACGGGTGAAGTCAGATGGATGAAAATAATTTTGAATTTGTATCGAATCACCTTTTTAGAATTCTCTCTTCCAGTCTGAATAGCTTTAGGATTTCCCGGCGGATTTTATAGGATTTGGGTCTCAGTCTAGGAAACGTTTTGTAAGTTCGCCAAAAACTGGGCACTCGTTTCTTTAGATTTGAATAAGAACACCCACCTCATCAAGCTTAGAATTTTGCTTATGTTCATTGCTTTTCCGCAATGCTTAATCGGCTTTAATCACACTATTTTCCTAATCGAAGTTATGTCAAAATTCATACTGTAACTTTTCGTTTTATATACATGACGGACATGACTTAGGCAAAAATATACTTTATATACTTTAGGGGCCTAATAACGGTTGTCCCAGGAGAAAACAAAATGGTACATAAGGACAAGAATAAAGTAACAAGCTCTTCAGGTGTTTATACCTGAAGAAGGAAGAAAGAGAATTCTAGTTTCGTTGAGAAAAGGAGGTATCATAAATGCTTCATCATCATCTTCGTCTAATAATCATAAAAATAGACAATACTAATAGTAATAATAATAATAATAATAATAATAATAATAATAATAATAATAACAATGATAATAATATGTGGGCACTGGAATACCTCTTGAGATGATGTACATCATAGCGTCAAGATTCTGGTAAGAATCTGGCTTTCCAAATCTGTTCATCATAGTACAGTCTCTCTCTCTCTCTCTCTCTCTCTCTCTCTCTCTCTCTCTCTCTCTCTCTCTCTCTCTCTCTCTCTCTAACACACACACACACACACACAAGCATATTCATAATCATTAACTTCACTGTCCATGATCATGTTTCAGCAGTGGAAAACTTTCAGCATTTAGAAAATCAGTGATGACATAGTACGCCAAGTCAATTTCAGTGAACTTCAGACCTTGTGCATGTAGAACGCGAACGGCGGAAGGGACGTACAAAATCGTAAATTAAATCATGCTGGACAGCAAAACCCTCCTCGTAATATCCGTTCAGCAAAACTCTCATCGTAAAATTCGTCAAATCAATCCAAGATTAATTATTTTATCCATCCTAAATAAATTAAGCATAGTTATATTTGTATGAAAAGTGATTTATTAGTGACGTTAATTTCATCCATAATTGTCGTCTTGAGAAGACCTTGGTACTGGCACATATTGTACTTGAGTCTGTTCAGAATTAAAAGCAAATATTATAAATAGCAAAACTACAAGATGGAGGAAAACACATACAGCGAGCGAGCAAGATTGGCGGAATGCCATAGTGGCTCAAGGCCCCACGGCTGGCAGCTGAGTCATACCACCCACTGCCCCACCAGTCACCACCAACACCATTATAACCTGCACAGCCATTTCCTGGTTCTAAGCAGGAGGGGTAGACACACCTTTGTTGCAGACTTCGGATCACCTGAAGCTTCACTGCTCCCTTTCTCCGCAAAGTTTCTCTATGCTAGAATAGCTAGGGTAGGCTCGGCCACCCAAGGATAAACCTAGCCTGGCTCAAAATGCAAACGTAATCTAACCAAGCTTAGGAAAACGTTCTGGGAGGTCGAATCTCTTGGTGATTCTGGCTCTCGTTAAACACTTTTCTTGTATTTCTTTTAAACCAAATATTCACACACACATACACACACACACACACACACACACACACACACACACACATACACACACACAGATGAAGACAGTGCAAATAATAATATACCTTTCCCTCATCACATAAGAATCAAATGGGCTGATGCACTATCGATACTATATCTTATCCTTTCATGTAACAGCATGAAAACTAAAAATATCTATGACATACCAACTGGGAAAAAGTGATTATCTTACACTTGTCCGTGATTATATGTGAAAAACGAGGACGTGGAAAGATCAGAGGAAACCACGTGAAATTAAGAGCTAGATAATTCCTGTGAGCGTATAAACTTGGAAACGGAGTTCCAATAGCCATGATACAGATTAATGTAACAGAAGACTGTTAAATCTATTGTGAATTAGTTGGAACATGAATACCTTCAGCTTCCGATAAAGAGGGGAGGTTAGAAAACATTCTTCAGTGAAAGATGTCAAAATGCAAAAAGACTTTAGGCATGCACTGTGGAGGAGATGTAGGTGGCAGTCAAGCATATGAGTGTTAAAGGAGAGCAAGGGGCAAGTATAGCAAGAAAAGTGTAAAGATACTTTGAAAAGAATACTGAGGACAAGGCAGATGATCCAAAATCTAACCGTAAGTCCATCAGCAGTAATTCATTAGTTAAAAAAAAACAAAATCAGACAAAGGGATTCACAAGAAGGAATTGTAGAGGATTGTGTTACGATGTGAGAGTAAATGATGGACAATTTCAAGTGTTCATACTGAGAAAGACACCATAGCTTCAACACGAGTACGATGGAATGAGGAGGTCTTGGATTGCACTACAGCTATTAGAAAGGACATCAACACACTTCCAAGGAGTCTTAATTCATATAAGGCTCAAGATCCTGATGGACTTTACCCACATGTGCTCAAGTAGTCAGATATGCCTGACAGAGCACTTGATGCATCATTCGGAAAGTTGTTGAAGGAAGGTGTTGTGCCACGTGAATGGGAGAGGGCAAATGGGATATTGTTTCTCAAGAAACAAGACTGGGGGAAACTGCTGAACTACAGGTAGGTTCCCTGACGAGTGTAGTCTGGAAAACACTGGAAGAGATAATCAGACGAGTGAATGACATCACAAATTCAGGGAAAAGAAGTCATGTGTCACATATCTCTGGCTCGTACGGGAGGGGTTACTCCTTTGATGACAGAGGATATAGAAGATTGTAGAATGTTAGAAGGCGTTTTTGGCACTATACCCCATAGGAGGCTGGTAAAGAAGCTGGATCTTCAGGCACCTACAGGAAGGAGATTCCTACCCTGGACATGGACATCACTTTAATGGTAGGGCACAAAGGACGCATGTCAGAAAAGCCTTCCGAAATGGATTGGGGTCACCATTTGTGAACCACAGGGTTCGGTCCTGTGACCATTTGCTCTTCTTGGTCTATGCATATGACTTAACAGGACTGGATTCATAAGGTGAATGTTTGCGGATGATGTCACGGCCATGTGGGAATGACAGAATGATGCGGATTGTAATTAGTTTACAAGAGGACTTGACCAAACTCTAAAGGTGGTTTATGAATTGCAACTCAAGCAATTGCAAAGTACTGAGGGCGGGACACCGCGAAAGAAAGCCTGAAAGCAAGCCGCTGGAGTCTCTACGCGAAATGGGCTTGGGAATCGACGTTCTACTTAAACTCCAACAAGAACGCTTAGCTTAAGAGATCATTTATCAAGGCAAACAGTCTGCTGGCATTCAAACATAAGGATGAGAAATTGTTCAGCGAACCAGCTATGCATAGTATATTTAGGTCAAAAATAGAATATGCTTCTCAGGTTTGATGACCCCACTTAAAGAAGCACAAAGAACTAATAGAGAATATCAAGAGAGTGGTAACAAAGATGGTACCAGAATTAAGAACCGAGGTACACGGAGCGGTTAAAGGATATAAATACGCCCACCTACTATGTTAGAGAGTAATGGATGGCTTACTGAGACACTTCAAGTCCTTACGATACTTTGATGTTGACGGTGAATAGCAATGAACAGGCCTTCAATAAATATTAAGCAAGAAACTTGTAGGAACAGGTGTTAACAGGTATTTCCACGGTATTATACCTATGGCCCTGCGCCTCCATGTTTGTTCTTTTCTTTCCTCGTTTCATAGCTATCATTCTGCTCCGAGAACAGAATATTTGTGATCCCCTGCCATCAGCTGGACCACATAAACTCTGCATCACGTAACTACCGCGGGGTCATAGGGAACTTAAGAGTGCGCCATTACAGTGTTTATTTCTGTCCGCTAACCTGCTCTTGTCCCTCCTAATAATTGGTCGGTTGTTAGCTGGTTACACTGGGACTTTAGGCCTGTCCATAACTCTGAGTAATTAATAAAGCTGTCAACATCAAGTCATAACCGCTCATCGAAACAACTTGAACACCTACTTCAAGGGGTTCGAGATACCTCGAAGAACGATCGCTCTCAACTTCCTCCAAATCCCTTGTCATTAATTCACTTCTCTCCTTACTTCTCTATCTCATCAACTTTTTTTTTTTTCGACATATTTCACGGAATGTCTGGCCTTGAAGAGGACTTTGGTCCAAGATTGGGGGACAAAAAATGGGAAAATACAAATCGGTGCAACTGGGCAGGAGAATTAGTAAGAACGTGACAGAAGTGAATAAAGAGAGGCAGAATAAGCCAAACGAAGACGAAGGGAACTATTGCCAGAAACGGGATATGCAAAAAGTGTCTTGTTTGACAGATACATAAGATTGAGAGACAAGATCCCATCAGTTTAAAGTTCCATCGCCCATGCCCGTATGTGTACCAGCAGGTCATTAGATGCGTACTTATCTATATAAAACACGCACAGACACACACACACACACATATATATATATATATATATATATATATATATATATATATATATATATATATATATATATGAGAGAGAGAGAGAGAGAGAGAGAGAGAGAGAGAGAGAGAGAGAGAGAGAGAGAGAGAGAGAGAGAGAGAGAGACCACGAGAAAAAGTAAACCGTGAAAGAGGTTTCTAGATGCAGTTAAGGCTGGACATACTTCAACTGAGGAAGCCAGAAGAGAATGAAATATCTGTGATCACATAAGAAGTTAGTGTAATACGGACGATAGTCTCGCGTGACGGAGAAGCTTAGTGCACGATGCAGAAAATTCAGAACAACACTTAACAATGTACGAAGGCCAGCTATTCATTCAACCGTGGTCGTTGGTTGAGCACAAGTCTGAATGAACTCAGAGGCTGTATTTTCTTCTTTTACCCGATATATTCTGTGTAGTTCCACAGATGGAGCTTCTGATTCAGGAAGGTGTATATATTCTACCCACAATTACCAAAGGATCAATCTCTATGAAAGATTCCTGATGAAAAACAGGACCTATCTCCCAATAACGAACCTTTCTCAAGGCTCCTGCAGCCTGTACTACTTCCAGCAGCGGAGAAATGCAAACTCGTTTGGAGAGGGAAGTTCTCTGATGAGAATGTACGCCCGATGATTCAGCCTCGGCAATGATGGCATTCCACTCGCTGTGTAACCTACTAGTACAGCTGAGTCCAGTAACACTATATATATATATATATATATATATATATATATATATATATATATATATATATATATATATATTTATATATATATATATATATTTTCTTTCTTACTATTCGCCATTTCCCGCGATAGCGAGGTAGCATTAAGAAGAGAGGACTGGGCCTTTGAGGGAATATCCTCTCCAGGCTCCCTTCTCTGTTCCTTCTTTTGGAAAATTAAAAGAAAAAAAAAAAGAGGGGGAGGATTTCCAGCCACCCGCTCCCTCGCCTTTTAGCCACCTTCTACAACACGCAGGGAATACGTAGGAGGTGTTCTTTCTCCCCTATCCCCAGGGATATATATATATATATATATATATATATATATATATATATATATATATATATATATATATATATATATATATATATATATAAAGTTTTCTTTTGGTGCTTTACTGTGCAGACCTACTGTATTCCTCTCTTTCCAGTATTACGTGCGACAAAACATTAACTAAAAGATGATCAAGAGAATCACTTCTCATCAGTCTTCAAATCCACGTGGGGAGTGTTGAGTGCCTATATACACACCAGTGTGTCTGGGGCCCAGTGGAGGAAAATTGTTCTATATAAAGCTTACTCCCTGAAGCTTCTTACGCCTTGCCAAGTGAGCTATGACAAAAAAGGTAAACGAAACAGAGGGAAGGGAAAAAAGAGAAAGAAAAAAATGTATATAAACGTCTCATCGCGTTGATTTCTTCCGGCATATTGTTTGGTTTTGCGCGGGAGCCAAGCTAAAGGAGGGTTGGGGATTGCCAGGTTTATCAGAGGGCCACACCGTCATCGTCAGGTGGCGGCTCTCTCTCTCTCTCTCTCTCATCACTGCCTTATATAAACATTCTTATCATGATTCATAACTGCTGCATCATTGCCCATTATTACACTAATATACACAAAGACTGTTTTTTCTGTGCAGTCGACTACTGCCTCAGGGTATTATTATACGGTGCCTCATCAAATCACTCGTGATAAGGTATCATATTCACAACCCTGTATTTCATTACTGTAGTATCATCTAACATGCTTTGTTATGCAAATGAAGGCTTACAGTGTTGTACAATACATGAAGCCTTACCAATGTTATATGTGTGTACTGAAATACATCACCGTAATACAGTACTTATGTGGCATGTGGGCAATACATGACAATACATCAAAAGTCCTGTCATGATGAAATACAATTGCTGCAGTAAATACATTACTGCTAAGGTAGAATACATTAGCACTCCACAAATCATTCATTGTCCCCGATATATCACACATCAACATCACACCATTGTACACTTGACCACGATATCATACACCGTCATTTCACTGATGCCCTCTTACCAATGATAACAGGCATCATTTCTTTACTATAATGCAACACGCTGGCTATCTTACATCATATGTCAGTTCTGTCTATCAGCCCATGTAATGCAAGCATTATAATAATCATTGTTATCATAATCATCAGTAGTAAAAGTAATAATAATAGTAGTGGTAGTAGAAACTGTAGAATCAGTAGTAGGAACAACAGTAACAATAGTAGTAGTAATAAGAAAAACAGTTGTAGAAGTACACATCACTTGCACTACAACGAACAGGTTGGTGGGTTTTTGGCTTTAGGCCTACTAATTGCCAAGGTCAATGTGGCAGTCAACTTTACGCTATATCTACCAACCGAAGATCTTGAACACCAGGTTTTATGGATATTTCTAAATCTATCAACAGAAGATCTTGAACACCTTCAGGTTTTATGGATATTTCTAAGACCACATACACTCTCATCATGTCTATGGCCCTTGATAAAAACTGTTATGAACAAAACCAGTTCAATCACAAGGAACACTGTGCAATACTCATGTAATATATGCCGTCCAACAATTTGTCCTTACAGAACCCTGATATCCTCCCAAACTGTAAGCTCAAACTTGCCGGGTAAACTAGCTCCTACAAGACTGACCTGATGAGGTAGTAGTCATGGTGATGAAGATGCCATGAAGAGGGATGAGTTAGACAAGCTATGTTCCTCCACTGCCTGCAGTGGTGTGGACGCTGATGTTCTCTAGCAATTCCAGTCATATAATTATATATGACATCAGTTGCTTCAAGAGAGAAGAAAACATGCAATATAAGAAGATTTTCACAAGTACGAATTTATTCTATTCATGTATTTCTCAGTTATAGTTTAGAATCACAGAGAGAGGAGATCCCATGTCTTAAAGAAACTTCTAAATCACCTGCAATTTACAATGGATCATTTTTTGAACGATGGCACAGAACCCTGGTCACACGACGGGTACCATTCCTCATGACAAATTCCTGGGGTTCACAGTCAGTAAAGACTGTTCTATTGTTACTCATGATGTCTGGTAACCTGTGAGTACTGAACAGTCCTCTTAAGTTAGACACATCACCGCCATACACCCAGGAGTATGTCATAGACTTCTTTCTCTTATTAGACCTACATGGTCAATATGTGGGAGCTGTCAGAGTCCTTTCACCACCATTCTGGAAAGTTAAACATCCCAAATATCAATGTCATTATTCCTGCATTCTTAAGCCACTAATGTGATGGTCTGGGTGATTCTTTAAGGTAAAGGGGCAAACGAAGAACCCCTAGGCTCCAACAGACTAAGACAAGGGTTGTGCAAAATCATTTATACCAGATGCAGATGAAAGCATTTGAAATGTGCAATAAGATATGACATGAAACTGGGGCCAATTCATCTTGCATATCCATCCATTTCAGTGGAACAAGAAGCAACTTGTAATAAAGGGCACAATTCATATTAATCCTACATGTGATGGAGACTAGGAGAAAAAGAATTTGAGCAACCATCTCCTTTTCGTTCAAGATGTGTGAAGACAAAGAATTCAGGAACCATTTTATAGTAAAATTTATTTATTATACTTTATCGCTGTCTCCCGCGTTAGCGAGGTAGTGCAAGGAAACAGACGAGAGAATAACCCAACCCACCCACATACACATGTATATACATAAACACCCACATACGCACATATGCATACCTATACATTTCAATGTATACATACATATACATACACAGACATATACATATATACACATGTACTCATTCTCACTTGCTGCCTTCATCTATTCCCATTGCCATCCCGCCACACATGAAATGGCACCCCCCTCCCCCTATGCGCATGCAAGGTAGCGCTAGGAAAAGACAACAAAGACCACATTTGTTCACACTCAGTCTCTAGCTGTCATGTGTAATGCACTGAAACCTCAGCTCCCTTTCCACATCCAGGTCCCACAAAACTTTCCATGGTTTATCCCAGACTCTTCACATGATCTGGTTCAGACATTATTAACTGAAACCATAAACCATCAAATTGAACTTTTACAATAATTTTCACAATAGTTAAACACAACACAAATGACTCAACATGGCAAAGTCTACAGTTTCAAACCCTTTCAAATCCAGCTTTTAGTAAGCATTGTTTGTATCATGTGGGCTAAACAGTGTATTTAGTGGCAGTCCACTGTGATATGACATCATCTTGCTAACCTACTCATTTTTTCTAAAAAGTCCAATTGACATTGATTACTTAAAATTAATGCATTAGCTTTTAAAACTCCAGATTCATCTTGTCCAGCCTCTTCTTTGGTATATGTGCTAAAGTATGATTGTTCGACCATGTTTGTAGCATCGGTGGAGGTAAGCATGTCTTGAGGTGCTGGAGGGCACTGAATGTGTTATGCTGTTGCAGTCATCACTGAAATGAGACAGAATAACTTTACCAGGGTGAATACCTCATTAAACAAAACAGGTGTTTTATGGATGAGCCAAACTTGGTTCTGTCAGTTGCTCCAACCTCCCATTTTTTCTTTTCTCGTTAATCCATACAGAACTAGGTCTATGTGACTTGCCAGGGGAAAACCACTGTTACTGAAGCATGCCCTGAGCTGACCCAGGGGACAGTACAACGTCTTGACAACTGACAACAGTTGTAGTCAGTGAGCAATCCACACTGATTGGTGGTCAGAAGTTTCATCCAATTTCATTGATAAGTCTTCAAAGACTGAGGCCTTGATTCAGCAATGAACTCATGTTTTTCTGCATCAACCATAATCAAATCATGCATGAAATATGGATTTCAACTTTTATTAGAGCCTATTACTTTTCTATTACACACAAGTCAACCCTTCATATGAACCATCATCATCATATACAATAAGCCTCTGTTGTATCCAGTCCCTATTCACTCCTCTAGTATCTTCACTTGTAATATATCTCAAGTCCAAATCAATTCTCCAACTCCATCTACCCATCTCTTCTGCAATCTACTTCTTCTACCCTTTACTGATCAGGGTCTTCTTGACCAAAATTTTGTCTGCAACATGTTCTAAATGACCATATCATCCTATGACTTTCATCCATTCACCTTTCTAATGGCTTTTTCATACCAGATAACCTTTTCATCTTCATTCTCTCTATCCACCTATTTTCGACTATACTACACATGTAATTTATCACTGTTGTTCTTAATTCTAATGTATCATGAGCTACATGACCTTGGATATCACATTCATGCATCAGCAATGGAACAAACACTACTCTGTAGAGGCTTCTTTCACACTGTAAACTAATATTCAATTCATAATTACAAACAGTAATAAAAATATTGAAAAATATCAATATCATAATCACTCTCTATATATATATTAACTATCTTTCTCAAAACTGAGTTAGGGTATCAACATATACACACAAAGTAATCTTAATAAACTTATTACTACTTTGCACATAAAAATGATAACAGTTTTCTCCCTGAACACACCAGATATACCTTTACTTTTGGGATCTATTGCCAAATTGTGTAAGTATTGGTAATATCATAATGGCAAGATTTTTTTTTTTTGTCTTCAGCAATGAGCATAAAGTTCAAAACTCTTCCTTAATAATATAACATCCACTTGGCCTATTCTGGAAAATGTTGATTCTAAAGATGAGTGATCCTGTACCATTACCAACTTACAGTTTCGCTTTCTCAGGACTACCAGGCCTTTCTATCGGCAAATGATATACCATATGGTCTCAAGGTGTCTGCTAGCAGGGTAGCATTTTGTCATACTGATGCTCACCATGACAGTAACTGTGGCATGCCTGACCAGCTTTGTAGTAGAAGCCATAACTAGGGTGATCAATGGTAATACGAATGGCTTCTCACCTACGTGAACATTTATGTGCTGGAATAAATAACTCATCTGACTAAAAGTTATCTGCCATTGCGAATATCCTTTTGGTTTATCCTATCTAAACAATAAAGTGCTTCACTACATATGTCCTACAGTCAAAGGGTGTTTGGCACTGGGAAGATTCATATGGCTTCTTATTTGTGCTGAAATAAATTACTCCAACAGAAGAATGTCTTTAAAAACTGCGAATATTCATGTGGTTTCTTTCTAGGATGAGTTACTGTGTGCTCTGCTAAACTACTTCCTTGGAAGGTCTTGGCAATGTGATTGTTAATTTGGCTTCTCTCATAAATGAATATTCATGTGGTTCATTAAAGTATTCCTTTTCAAAAAAAGGTCTCCTGTAAGTGGGAACATTCATATGGCTTCTCTCTGTGCACTTAGCTGTGTGATGCATCATGTAATGCATCTAGAAGATAGCCTTTTGGTAATAAAAATATTCATATGCATCTTTCCTCCTGTATGCTGCACTGAATGACTCTCCTGGGAATAGGTCTTCTGATATTGTAAATACTCCATAGCTTCTCTCCTGTATGCACCTTCCACATTGTGAATATTACTATGGTTTCTCTTTTAAATGAATATTCATGTGGTTCAGTGAAGTACTGCTTTGGGAAAAGGTCTTTTGGCACTGTGAACATTCACATTGCTTCTCTTCTGTTTGAACAGCTGGGCTGCATTAAGTAGTCCCTCAAAAAGACAGCCTTTAGGTAATAAGTACAGTCTTATGGCTTCTTTCCTGTATAAATGATAATGTGGTTCATTAAACCACTTCTCTTGGAAAAGGACTTCTTACATGAATATTCATGTGGCTTTTCTCCTGCATAAATGTTTATGTGCCTTTGGCAGTGTGAATATCAATGGGTTTTTCTCTAAAATGAATGCTCATGTGGTGCACTAAATCACTCCATTGGGAAAAGGGCTTTTGGCAATCAACATTCTAATGACTTTTCTCCTGTATGAATAGCTATGGTCTACATTAAGTTGCCCCTCTACGAGATAGTCTTTAAGCAATGTTTACATTCATATGGCTTCTTTCCTGTATGAATGGTAATGTGGTTAACTGAAGTACTACCTAGGACTTCTGACAATGTGAATATCTATATGTCTTCTCTCTTGTGTGAATGGCTATGTGCAGAATTGAATGATTCCTCAGGGAAAAGGTCTTTTGGCATTATAAATATTCATATGGCTTCTCTTCTGTATGAAAATGCATGTCCCTCTCTAAATCAATCATCTGGGAGAAGGCCTTATGACATTAAGAACTTCATTTTTCTTCTCTCCTGAATGAAGTCATGTGCCACACTAGACCACTATCTATCTATCTATATCTTAGACACCTATTCCAATTAGAACACCCTCAAAGGGGTGGCCATGGTAACAGAGTCTCCATAACTAAAGAGCTCCAGTGCCACTTCTTAGCCTTTAGTGCCTTACGCTTAACAGCCCACTGGCAGAGGGCAAGTCTAGTGCAGTGTTTGCAGAGGCTCCTACCTAATATTCCACTGCTCTGGAATAACTTCTTTTAGCATTTTGGACATTCCTGTGACTTCTCTCATATATGAAGTCATATGCTCCACTAGAATATTCCTCTAAGAGGAGAACTTGAACATCATCCCACCAAACATACACCCATCTAAAACCACAATCCCCAGGCAAACATGAGTCACACTTCCCATCTGCACTCTGGATGTCACCCATTCCTAAATTACTACAAACACCAATTAAACACATCCCAGGACTTTTCATGCTCATGACAAAGGTACCACAATGAAAATATGGAACACTTATTGCTTAATTGCCCTGCCTAAAATCACTTTACTTTATGATCTATTGTCTTGCCTAGTGGATGGGGCCAACTTCTGAGCACTATGAGAGTCCATGTATGTAGAAGAGACTACAGGGACAGGAAGTTACATAACTAAGCATGTTGGTGATCAGGTGCCAAAAGCAGTGCAACATTGGCTAGATGACAAGCTCTAAGTGACTGCTTCACACTATATCAGGTAATTTTACTTATTTTTTTTCTTTTGATTTTTTTTTTTTTTTTTTTTTCATACTATTCGCCATTTCCCGCGATAGCGAGGTAGCGTTAAGAACAGAGGACTGGGCCTTTGAGGGAATATCCTCACCTGGCCCCCTTCTCTGTTCCTTCTTTTGGAAAATTAAAAAAAAACGAGAGGGGAGGATTTCCAGCCCCCCGCTCCCTTCCCTTTTAGTCGCCTTCTACGACACGCAGGGAATACGTGGGAAGTATTCTTAATCCCCTATCCCCAGGGATAGGGGATTAAGGGGATAGGATCAATATTTTCATCCTTACATTTCCATTAACAATCAACCACTAGTCATCTAATCAAACAATTGCTTACATTTATTGTAATAACATTTATATGTAAATACTTTAGTGTACCCAATCGGATAAATTGCAAATTTTGAGTTCTTTCATACTCCTTTGCGAACTTCAACTGTTTTGAAGATCTGTTATTTTGGATTCCCACAATAACTTGATTAAGAAATTATAATTGCAATTCTTGCTAATTTTATAAATGCCTGGCATCCTGCTACAATAGTGCTGTTCAATATACCAGTGTAAAGTTTTAAATCAAGTAAAAAGGAATGATAAATGCCAAATATTTTTGAAAGAATAATCAAAATTGATCACATTATTATCATCATATTAGTCTGAATAAAAAAATTTCAATCTTATCTTATTTCTTAAATGACATGTACAAACCATAGCTTTTTTAGAGAACAAGAAAAGTTAAATTGATTAAATAGATCACCTACTCCAAAAATGCAATGGTGTAACAAGTTAAAGTAAAAGCAACAAAGTTCTTTTTTCTGAGTAAAAGAGTTAAGGTGTATGACAGCGCCAAAAAGTGAAGATTAAATTGGCTAGGAAAATTAATATGTACATGTGACTAAATGGACTAGATTTTCTTAAACTGAAAATCAAGAAAGTACTGAAAAAAGAACGCAAGAAGGATTTGTACTGTCTATTCACCCTAAGCAAAAATAATCCATGCTGAGAAATCAATGACTTCCCTTCTTGAGAACATTCATGTGGCATCATACAAATTAAGAGTTTTCTTCACCATCGCTTGCAACTCAAGCAGCGATTCCCAATCACCACCATATCATTATCAAGAACTTCATTAAATACAGTCCTTGATTGGATATCAACTTTCACCAAAGGAAGATCTTACAACAACTCATCTAATTTTCAACTTTCCTAATATCTGCAATCTTACATGATTACAATATTTCAACTATGGCGTCTCACATGATTTATCCTTATGTCGGTAATTCTTCAAGAGCTTGCGACTGAGACTGGCACTGAGACTGAGGCAGGTCGTCTAGACAATATATTGATGTAAAAATAGGCTTGCTATGGATGCAGTTCTGATTTTCCCATGCAGCCTTGTCAACTCTTCCCACAGTTTCCTGGACTTTATGCAACTTTTCCAGTTTGTCACATACATCTTCACGTCTTACAACATTTGGACCTGAGCGAACCATTCTCACTGCTTCCCCCTGTTATAAGAAAATGCATATTACAATCATCAATGCAAAACTACATGGAATGATCATGGAGTTCAAATATGAGGAATCAGGGCATGGCATCTAAGGAAAATGAAAATATGTGCATGATCTTGTAATCTGAAAAACAGTAAATCTAAATAAACTTTTGATTATATCTAAATCTTAACATTATATTTTGTTGAATTTTTAAGTGACTTACATGACTTTCTTTAATTTACATGAACCCCTCTTATCACTAACAAAGCTTATCTATAACACTTATCACTTACTACTAACAAAAATACACCCCTACTTGCAATATTACAGTGTATAATACTGTCAAATGTACTCTGATTTGTGTAAAGGTAAAGGAATTAAATATGCCATGGTCTTGGTTTGGAAATACATTTTCAGGATGAAAAACTTCATTGTATGAGGTTACAAGTCAATGGTAAAGGGCGATTAACAAAGCTATTCAAGGAAATGGATAATGGCAAGACACTACAGAAATTATCATGAAAAATACTATTCAAAATATATACATATACACCATTTCCTGCATTAGTGGGGTAGCACCAGAAACAAGCAAAGAAGAGATCTAATTTGCTTACATCCATTTTCTAGCTATCATGTGTAATGCACTGAAACCACAGCTCCTATCCACAACCAGGCCACACAGACCTTTCTGTGGTTTTTCTTGGCTCCTTCATATGCCTGAGATCAGTCCACTGACAGTATAACAGCCCCTATATACTATATCACTCCAATTTGCCTCCATGCATGTTCAGGCTCCTAGCACTCCAAAACTTATTCACTCCATCCTTCCTTCTTAAATTCAGTCTCTCCCTTCCCTTTTTTCCCTTCATTTCTGACACATATCTCTGTCAACATCTCACTTATTCTCTCCATCTGTCCAAGTTATTTCAGCAAACGTTCTTCAGCTCTCTCAACCATACATTTTGTATTGCCATACCTCCTTTTACCCTATCATTACTAACTCAATCAACCCTCCTTACACCACAGACAGTCCTCAAACATTTCATTTCCAACTAATTGACTCTTTCCCGTACATCTTCATCTACAGCACATGGCTTACATCCATACAACATAGCTGGGTGTACTATAGCTTCAAATATACCCATTTTCACCTTCCCAGATACCAAACCCTTCATCCACTCACCCACCCTATGACTCACCTCAGCTTCCATGGTTCCATTCACTGCCATATCCACTCCTAGGAATTCTAAACACTTCATTCCCTCTGTTTTCTCCCTTCAAATAAAAAATACTCAAACTAACCTGTTTTTTGCACTGCTGAACTTAATAACCTTGCTTTTATTTACATTTACTGTCGTCTTTCTCCTTTTGTAAAATCCTCCAAACTCAGACACCAACTTCTACAGTTTCTCATTCAAATCAGCCACCAGTGCCATGTCATCAACAAACAACTCACTCACCTCCTATGCCCCCTCACCCCCAACACACTACACACCAGCTCATCTCTCCAAGAATCTTGCATTTACCTCTCTGATCACCTCATCCATAAACAAATCAAACAGCTACAGTGACATCACATACCCATGCTAATCTATTATTGTTAACTTACCTTAATCCAATGCTGAACTTTCAGGGGACGTGTTTTTTCAATGCTGGAAGAGGGACACAATACCAACGTAGACAACAGTTCTTTTAAGTCATTGACTCCATAGTAGCCAACAACATTTGTCATTCCAACTATCTCTCCATGAGATATGACAGAGCTGATACTGGTACCTTCAAACACAAAAAACTATCATTATGTCTAGTAATGTGCTTAATTACCATTCTTAATACATGTATTTTACCATTCTTAATAACTACATTTTTTCCTTAAAAAACAATGGTATAAGATGTATCAATTCGTACAAGTAAAATTAAAAGTTGACCATGCAAAATGTGATAACTTCGGAATATATAGAAAGGGGAGATCAGTGTAAATTTACAAGTCTAAGCCCCTCAAACTTATAATAAAGACATATAAGTATCATTGTTTTTTCTGTAACATATTTGGTAATGCTATTACAGCATTTGTATTCTGAAGAAACAATATTTCAGAATAAAACTGTCCTTAACCTTAAATGGAAAAATGAAAAAAAATAATCTTTTTTCTTTCATACTATTCGCCATTTACCGCGTTAGCGAGGTAGCGTTAAGAACAGAGGACTGGGCCTTTGAGGGAATATCCTCACCTGGCCCCCTTCTCTGTTCCTTCTTTTGGAAAATTAAAAAAAAAAAAAAACGAGAGGGGAGGATTTCCAGCCACCCTCTCCCTTCCCTTTTAGTTGCCTTCTACGACACGCAGGGAATACGTGGGAAGTATTCTTTCTCCCCTATCCCTAGGGATAATGCTTCTATTTAAAGATTTATTTCAAGGTTCAAAATCACTCAAAATTTAGCAAAACTCATTCTATCCCTAAAACCATAAAACAGCTCCTTTCTTATAATGCCACAAGTATGCAAAGTATATCTACCTGTTTTCACTGTTAACACTCTCATTGGTTTTGGGTGGATCAGGTACAGTCAGCCTCTCAAATCACTCACGTGCATTCCGAACATATGCCTACTATACCAAAGCAAAACATGAACTTTTTTAAAGTTATTTTCACTTTTCACCATCGAACTGAATCATAAAATGAAACTCATCACACCATCCTTCTTCATGAAATGCTTTCAATGCAAGTGATTCTCAGTCATTCCTCCAGCTCCATCATATGAAGTGCCCCTTGCGCTAATCAAATTCATTGCAGTACCTACCCATGTCTTTGGTGGTCCACCTCACCTCCTGTTAACTTTGACTGTACTAATATATAACTTTTCAACAAACCAATCCAGTTATCATGAGCATACCAAACTATAAGACTTTCATCCATATCTTTCTCAAATCTTTATTCTTCACTCTATCCATCGTCTCAGTTCCACCTATACTGTGTGAATTTCCCACTCCACTCATCTTATGTTTTACCTACTGTGACTATTATCAACTTGGCTTTCATACTCATATGCCAGAGCTTGTATAAATACAATACTCCTTCATGCAAGCTTCTTACACACTACATTCAAATTTTTTCCATGAACTATAGTATTTAAGGTGCCTCTAATTTTTTTACCTTGCATGACTGCTCTTAAACTAAGGTTTTCCAATAACAATGTTACTGAGCTTTATTACCAAATATTCAATATCATCCAGAGCTTCCACTTACTCACTGTGCAAACCAATATTTCAATGTATTTTCTAATGCCTTTCAAAGACTTCGTCTGCTTGAATCCACTCAGCTTCCTCATCCTGCTAACATCAAAAATGCCTAACATGCTATCAAACTCTTTCTCTGATTCAGCTAACAACACAATTGCAATGAAAAGATAGAACTGATATGCTGTACTAATAAGTAAGACTTAACTGACAGTAATATATTTCTGTATTTACATAATCCTAGGCCCATTTCATTTAAATGATCAGAATTACCATTTTTGACATGAGAATTTGTAATGAAAAGTAGGAGGAACTGTCTCAGTTGAAATTAACATTCATTTGAGAACTAGACACATCTCTGGGATCACCTTAAAGAAGAGATAATCAAGCATTATTTGAGTAACATGCCTAATTCCTCTGCAACTTAACTGCATATATTTACAAAACAGCTACACAATCTGGTAATAAAAGAATACTTAGGAATAAGTAGTGTTAGTGTGTGCATACTATGAGCTGAAACACATATAAAGAAAGAATCAATGAAAACTATCAAAACAAAATTAGGAAGGACAAAAGGTGAGAAGGATGTATCAGAGATATTCAGAGTTCAAAGTACATGGATAGGATTCTTTGAGAGCCATCAAGAAAACTTAAATCATAACTCAGATAAAAAGAGTTACTTCTTGATGAACAGAAACTGAAAGCAAATGTTTTATTCAAATAAGATGCCAACAAACAAGAGAAATTCCCTACCAAGCACAGGATTCTCAGCATTACTGCTGGGACTTCTCAAATAATGTGTTCAGAAAATACATGTAGACCAGAGTCATATGATTAGAATTTAGGAAATGGAATATATAGTATACATGAAAGATATAATTCCATAACTTACCTGGATAAAGAGCTATTTTAAAACCATTAGACAGAATTCTGTGATCAGTAATAGTGTAATAGCTGCTGTTGGGAACCTGCTCTCGTTGCAGCCTCAGAAGCTGATTCCAGTTCTCTGTTCCAAGGACACTGTTGAAAATGGTTCAATCTGTATCATATGATGCTAAGAATGCTGACACTATACTTATCTACTTCTGTATATATTTTGCTCACCCTATCCCATAAAAAAGTTGAGCAGACCTATAAAGTACTCCCTACATGACACATTCTGGCATATTTTTACAGATGTTTTCCTTAAAACAACTGATATATGCATCATTCTACTTTCCAACTCAAGTATGTCTCTGTATGTTTTTTGAGCATTTAACCATTAATACATACCTAAGCCAACTAATGCACCCATATATAATGTGTTTAAATGTAAGGGACCTACTATACTGCAAAAAAAACTGGTTTTGTGTAGAAAAATTAGATACTTTTACAAAAAGAATTTGAAATAAAAAAAAGCTATACAGTTCTGTCTGGGTAATCAAGCCAGCTGGACTTTAAAATGGAAAATCAAATTGCAGGAATATTAGGTAGACACATTAGGTAGAAGTAGGTGGTAAGAACATTAGGTAGGAGCCTCTGAAAACTGCGCTAGAATTATCTGCTGCCAGTGGCCTGTTAAGGGTGAGGCACTAAGGGTAAAGAAGCGACAATGGACTTCAACAGTTCTGGAGACTCTTTTGCCATGGCCACCCCCTTGAGGGAGTTCCTAAATCAAATGGGCATCAGATATCTTTCTTTCTTTCATACTATTCACTATTTCCCGCATCAGCGAGGTAGCGTTAAGAACAGAGGACTGGGCCTTTGAGGGAATATCCTCACCTGCCAAAACCAAGTTCCTAACATTCCCCATAAAATGTCAACATAAGTCAAAAAACATATGGCCTAGGAAGAGCTTGGAACTATGTCATGCTCCTGATGGCATACGCAACTCCTGATAGCCTACGTACTCAAGGACCACTAGGCAAGAACTGATTACTTATGAGCCAGTTCCACCAACATTATGCACCAGTTGGGTGGCAACTGCATATACCCTTAAATATCTTCTTTTGTTGGAATAAAAAAAGCAGGTAAACTACAATAAATGGATTTTCAGTACTATCTGGTGCTTACTGGAAATGTACCAAAATGAAGTTAAAGTGCAATACAAGAGGAAGTGCCACTACCTTACTTTAAAACATTTACACATTTTTCTTAATACTACACAAACCCTTTTAAAGCACCATTATTGGATATGATGGCTTAAATATACCCTATGGACTCCATCATGACATAACTACCTCAGATGAAGAACGTAAGTCTTGATGAATACATTCTAGTTACCAAAGTCATCTCCTTCTGTTAAATTCTTTAGGCTCTAAAACATCAAATGCCTATAGTAATGCAAGTATCAAAACCAATGTAGACACTACAAGGTGATGAACTGAGGTGAAATATCTAACAAACTTTTTTACTAAGTAAATAGCTTTCTTCCCATACATAAGTTCTTGAGTAGAATACAGTATCTGTCTAAAATAATACAGCAGAGAATTGAGTGCTGAGCACAGTGAACTGCGACTGCATTGGACATGTTTGTGCTTTGTTGTACTACTTTCAAAAGTTTGTGGTTGCTAACCAGCACGTGACTATTCTGAAAGCCTTTTTTTGTGTGGAATGCAATCCTTGTTTTTGTTTGCTTTTGACAAAGTGGATGTATAGATAGGCAAGACCTAGTTTATGGTGCAGCAGATGAACTGTCTGCAGAGGATACTGAGGGATTCTCTTTCTTGTCCAAAACAGGTGCTGGTAAGTGAACTGTAAGTGTCATTCAGTCAAACTCTAAGCAATAATAATTGCACCATTACCCTCTACCTAAAATGTAGCAATGCTAAAACCATCAGTCACTTGATTCCATCTTCTTTTGCAGGTACATATGTAAAACAAATGCTAATCAATGACAAATATAAAATATTCTTCTAAACTATCTGAAAGCTTTGAACTCTTATGAGATCAAGGTCATGACAAGATGGCAGTCAAGACAAAATCAAAACTTAAACCTACTCATGTTCTTACTGCTATATCATATTCAGTATTAATCATATAATACAACTGCTTTCTCATTAATCACTTCTTGATCTAATAATGTTGATACACAGACAATGTACAAAAACCTACCTTGCATTAAATGGTATGGAGTTGGTAAGGTTGTTCACAGGGAACTTGAAAGTCTTAAGGAGAGTGTGAACAAGAAGAGTTTCACTGAGTCTTGATGTGTTGAGGGCTATGATATTCCTATCTTTTAAACAAATCCAACCTCCAAACACAGTCAGTGGACCAAGTAGTCTGAGGGTATAATGTGACTCTGAATCTGTGCCATTCTTATTCAAAATCTCTTTGATTGTGTCCACTGCAACATGAACTTCCTTCTGATGTTCAAGCCATGGTCTTCTTACAAGAAGTGATCGTTTCTCAGTACTTCTTCCATTATGCTTCGCTAACTGAGGGGTCAATGGTGCTACATACCTAGAACACCATAAATATTACTCATAAATTTAATCTATTTCAATCATGCTTTTGGTGCTACTAAACTGATTGCACATGGTTACTTCACCTTCAATGAGACTGCACCATTATCAATGGATGAAAAAGGAGTACAAATTTATCAATGCACTTCTCACTCCAAAGAAACATGTTATTTCCCTGATACTGATTGCAGTGCAGCCTTGAAGGTTCAGACACGTCACAAAAGGGGTCCAGGAATCATCTAAATGAAAAGAAAAACATTATGATTCTGATATTAAGCAACCCATTTTGCACATGCAGCCAACAAGCCCTAAAAACAAGTTCTTTCCTAAAATTTCACTCTGCACATAATAATACACAATAATAACAACAAATTTCCAATAGAATTCTACATACTGGACATTACACATGTGATGCATTTATCTAATGCTTACACAACAAAACTGAGACTAGAGTTATGGAAAAATGAGTTTTGTCCTTGTACAATTACTACTCATATTACATTATGGGATGATTCAGCTAGAGGACTAGATAAGTGCCATATACACTAAAGACATTAATGCTGCAATAACTGATTTTGAAGTTTGCTTTTGAGGTGTGAAATGTACGTGAGGACATCTGATTACAAACTCGATAACATCAGTTACATACAAATTGTCTAATGGCTAGTAAAGTTACTACCACCTTCTCTTAGCCCAATCTCTAATTTGTTCATCTATAAAAGTTGACTATAAGTACAAACTTGGGAGTTTTAATGTTTCTCTCCTCAATAATGTTCTCACTGATGATGCACTGATTCTTCCTAGAGCTTATAGGTTCAAATGCTGATGAAATTCCTTGCAGTAATATAATTAAACTGATCAAATCATCTGTAGGTACCTCATTATTCACTTTTAAAGGTAAATATTTTGCTCAGATGTTTGGCTTGGCTAAGGGCAATTCTTTATCTCCTGCACTTGCAAACTTTTACTTGAAACATCCTGAAACTAAACAGTTAAGATTTATAAAACCAGATAATGTAGTATGGCTCAGATATGTATATGATACCTTATGTTTTGCCAGTCCATTCAGATATTGCCTTGTTCTTGACAAAAACAACTTGTTCAGATCGATAAAGTTCAATGAAGAAAACAAGAATAACAGAAGTTTAACCTTCTGGGAAATTGAGATAATTGGAAGCCTAGGTGTACCTAAAGAGTACCAAACGCCCTCTAACACCCCTTTAATTTTTCTACTCTACATTGTCTATACAATTGTGGATCCTGAATCTCCACATGAAAAAAGAAAATCATATCAGGCAAACGCTACAGCACCCAAAAGAAATCATAATCCATTGCGAATGAAAAGTCACCTTTGGCAAGGCTGTATCACTAGGAGTGCAGACTTATCAAAAAACTTTTCAATCCAAAGGAGTCTACATTTCCCCACCCCCAAAAGTGGCACAGCTTTGGACAGCAGGAGTTTTTAGAAAGAGGTCCTGGGTAATGCAAGGAGTCTCAAAAAAATTGGTCCTGGGGTAATCATAAATAATATCTCAGAAATGAATATCTCAAAGCATCTTTCACTCCATCCATCCATCATTTTCTCAGTTTCCTCCTTCCTTATTCCCTCCACTTTTGACATGTATACCCTCTTAGCCATCCTCTCCTCACTTATCCTCTTCATATATCCAAATAATTTAAAGCAAACCCTCTTAAGCTCTCTTCTAATAATTCATTACACTTCTCTTACCTTATCATTTCTATTCAGTCAGCCCCTCCTCACACCACACACTGTAGTCCGACAATTCATTTTCAATACTTCCTCTCTCTTTAGTATGTTTTTATCTAGGGCCCATGCATCCATACAACACAATCGGGACTACAACGCAATCAAACATATCCATATTTGCTCTCACAGACAGTGTCCTCTCCCTCTACAAATACCTCATTGTGCCCTAGACCTTAGGCTCCTTACATACCCTTTGGACCACTTCAGATCCTATGGTTTCATTTGCGACATGTCTACTCCCAGGTTCTTTCCTTCAAACTTACACTTCACCTTATCTGTCTCTCTCCACTGCTGAAGCAAGTAACCTTACTTTTATTCACATTTATCCTCAACTTTCTACTTTTGCATACTCTCCCAAACTCAGACCCAGCTTCTGCAGTTTCTCATTTGAATCTGGCACCAGTGCTGTGTCACTGGCAAAAAGTAATCAATTTGCCTCCCAAGCCCCTTCACTCAAAATGGACAGCAGACATAAACCTCTCTTCAAGACCCTTGCATTCAGCTCTCTTCCTGTCTAATCCATTAACAATAAACTACCATGGTGATATCACACACCCCTGCCACAGACCCACCTACACCTGGAAACACATACCCTTCTCTCTTCCTAATTGCACACATGCCTTACTTTTGTGATGAGAACCCCTCATTGCTTCTGATAGCTTTCCTTCAACATAAAATATTTGTAAATCTATTCGCAAAGCATCCTTACCAACCATATCATACTCTTTCTTAGATCCATGATTTCTAAATATAAATCCTGTTTCTCTGTGAATTTCCCATACAACCATATCATTAAAGCACACCTGATCCACACAACCTCTACCACTCTCGAAGCCCATTGTTTCTCCCCAATCTGATGCCCTATGTATGCCATCACCTCTTAATCAGCACTCCCATAAAACTGCCAAGTAAAAGCAACAAACTTGTGATGGTAATTCACATATCAACTTTTTCCCTCTTGCCTATATACAATGGCACTATATGCCAATCTGCAGTCACCTCAACATGAGCCATAATACAGTGAAGACCTTGACAAACCAACCACTTAAGATATTTTGCTGCAGTCCTATCCACTCAAGCTACTTTGCTAATTCACTGCTTTCACAATGTCACTGAGAACAATTCATAGGTTTCAATACTGATATGCAGGATGCTTTGCCAAAGATATATAACAGGATATCAGGCTTGTGTTGTATGTGTGTAATCTTATACTGAACATTAATTACATAAGCAGGTAATTGCTACAAGCATAGAAAAATGTGTTCAGGTCTCTTTACATAATTTTCCTTTATCACTGAAATTCACAAGGTGACAAAATAATGAAATCTCTAAGCAATGTAGATATCTTAAACACAAATTACTCAAGATAAATAAATGAATTTAAGCTAAAGTAAAGGAGCACACAACTTACCTATCCAGTGAAGCCTTGGTCATAAGACTTTTATCTAAACTTGAATTCAAGGTGTTGTTCGGGTTTCTCCTTTCTTTAATTTTTCTGTCAAAATAATAAAAATGAAATTTGAATATCTATCAGTACAGCTTAAAATGAATCCCAGCAACAATGATAATTCAAGAGAAGCATTCATGAAAGACATCAAAATCAAATTAAATTCCGTTTTATCAAAAAGTACCAAAATAGAACTTTTGTGACATGGATGGTTGAATAAAAGACAAAAATAAAATCAACCACATCTAAACAAAAGTATAAAGAAGGGAGGGCCATTGTGGCATAAAGAACTAGGTTTTGTGGCCTACAAAAGGACAGTAATGAAATACCACACAGTCTCATAACAATCACATAACCTGAGATATTCTTAATATTCATGCTGAATGTTGCCAAGCTACACTGCAGCTGTAAAACACGAAATTTGACAAGATATATCTTGGGGTCTTAATTTGTCTTTTGAATTTCTTTTTACATTGTTAATTTTGTATTTCTGGTAAAATTCACTGATCTTTCTTAAAATTTACCAAAAGGGTAGCAGCCACTTAAAGGATTATGAAATTAATGGCAAACAAAACTACATATATATCTATAATTTATCATACAAAATAAATGCAATTTTAAAGTATTAGGAACAATTGTTTTGTTTGGGATTTTAATAAAAAGATATACAAGTAAGGTTATATAAAAACATTAGGAGGAATATCAAACATACTGAATATGACTTATTAGTATGGTTTAGGGAGCTGTGGTTTCAGTGCAATATACATGACAGCCATAGACTGTGAACGAATGTGGCCTTCGTTGTCTTTTCCTAGCGCTACCTCGTGTGCATGTGGGGGGAGGGGTTGTCATTTTATGTGTGGCGGGGTGGCGACAGGAATGAATAAAGGCAGCAAGTATGATCTACGTACATGTGTACATATGCATATGTCTGTGTATGTATATATATGCATACGTTGAAATGTATAGGTATGTATATGTGCATGTGTGGACGTGTATGTATATAAATGTGTATGTGGATGGGTTGGGCCATTCTTTCGTCTGTTTCCTTGTGCTACCTCGCTAACGTGGGAGACAGCGACAAAGTATAATAATAATAACATAATAATAGTCTGGTTTAAAGGGACTGGGAAGAAAGATGAAAATGAGTTAATGCTGGATTAGAGGGTTATATTTGCCTTGCTTATTTTACTGCATTGTAACAGTATTGAAATCTAGGATTAATTCTAAACCCACTGAAAGTCAAATGAGCTTCGAAGTAGTATTGCATTAATACAGTTACTAAGGAGCCCACTATCTGCAGAAATGAAAATAATCTTGGGTTACTGGCAACACCCAAATGCATCATCGCCATGTCCAACCTCTTGGCCCATGTAGCTGTTCTCAACTTTCCCAGCTGTTTTTTTCACAGCTGCTACATTCCTTTCCAGACAGCCAATAATTACTCTAAAACTGTTATCATCCTGAAATGGTCATATTCATATCAAAGCAAAACCAATATCAATTCTAAATATTGTAGGAACATTATGTCCAAGAATTAGGGTCATTACTTTAGATGCCATTGATTAAGAGATTCGTATGGACAGATTTTTTGTTGGTTTAAAATAAAGTAGGTTTCAAAGTTTGGAAATCCTTTTCTTCACAAAGTAGTATCCTATGAGCATGAGATACTCTCCATCATAAACTGGGTCATGGACCTAACTCACTGTCTTACTGGTAAGTGCTTACTGGGTTTCTCCATCTGTGGTAAATACAGAGAGCTTGCTTTGGGCCAGCCTTATAACAATCAAAGACAACAAAAATAATGACACCACTGTCCTATTTGCTTCTAGGGATTAACACATTGAGGTACTAAGAATTTGCAGTGCACAGGCATCAACCCAAATGTCATCAAAGCTGACTTAGAAAGAAAAGTTCTTTCAAATTCAAAAAATACATTTCTTTCTTCTGCAGTCCATCCCATGGACATGACAGCATTCAAATAACTCTTAAACTCAAAACTGGAAACAAATTTCTTTCAAAGGTGATCTGAAGGCAAACTAGAATCTGTTCCTCCTGATGGAGGAATTCCCAGACTCAAAGGTGAGCATGTTTGATCCACAATGCCTTAGCTAGCATACCATCAGCTAAAGATGTTAAATGAGCACTACGGAGAAGCCATAGGTTACCCCTAAGAATCTATTTTGACTAAAATAAACTCTTACCTGACTTCTTCTTGATACCTGTCAGCCTCAATCTTTGCCTGGTCAATATAATAAGCCTTGGTTTCAGAGTCTATAGCTTTCCATCTTGAAGCCATCTCCTTTGCGATGAAAGCAAAGTCTGCTCCAGGATTTTCAGATAAAACTGTAGATGGTAAGAAGAAAAACCTATACTAGTTAAAAGGAAAAAATGCAAGTAGGGAAAGACCAGAAACTATAAAGAAAAATTGAATGAGAAGAAAAATGCAAAATAATAATTTTTGAAGCACTGAATAGTAAATAAGAATGGGAACTCAAACTCGAAGTTTGAAGTACCATAAATGTGGCTGAAGGTACAAAGTGAATTAAGTAATGCTGTTGGAGTAGGTAATACGAAAATGTCCTAAGTTTGTTTTGTGCTTGTTGCCCATTGTGGGCACTTGGTAGAGCCTAATCTCATAATCTGTGCTGTCTAGCATTCCTATCCACATATGAAGGAACTAATGAGTTCTTTACTGAAGAGAGGCATTAAAAATGGTTGCCAGATGTCAGTCCCAACTTTTAACAAGCATGCAGAAATATCAAGAAGGCTTAGCTACCTAGGGATAGCTTGGGGGGTAGGACATCGCACATTCGTTCCACCTAGGTCCCCAACTAAATAAATAGCATAAGAATGCAAGAGTGTGAGTGGTTCTGAAGACAGAAACGGACATGCAATAGTGTGAGTGGTTCTGAAGACAGAAACGGACAATCATCATATCTGCATGTGTCAGGAGAACCTAAAGAGTTATTTGGGATGAATCTTCAAGGGCAGACTTAATATCCAAGGAATGGGAGTCAAGTCAGAGGGAGAATCATGTGCTGGGGTCATGTTGGTACAAACTTGGATTCAATAGCAATGGCAAGCAAATATTCAAAGGCTTTAGCAGCAAACCAAGGTTAAAATCTCAATATGGTGCTGTGTTTGAATGGCTGGGATAGTTAAAGTGGCCTGTAACACTAGTTTTTTGCACTTCAAATCAAAAACAAATCTGCTATCTATAGGAAACAACAATTCAGAAATCAGAAATCCTGAAAGGATTTTGATAAGAAACTGCTGTGTGTCAGAGAGAGATTTCTATCAAAGCACCTCCTTGAAAGGAATAATCATAAGTACCCACCATCAGGTACAGTTGTATGTCAACCAATGATTTCATTGTGCTTGTACAAACGATTAAAGTAACCACTGATAACTGTTTGTACAGTATGTGGAATGAGTTCTGAATTCCTTGGGCCCCATCTCTTGAGTTTTCCTTCAAAATATGGGAGAATGTATGGATTAAGTTTGAGCAAGTAAATACTGCTTAATGCAACTGTCAAAAATAGTGCTATGAAGACAGTTGACTCTATTCATAATACAAAAGTAGAGTTCTGCAAGTTAGAATTGGAAAAAATTAAAGACAAGTTCAGCCAGCTAGCCAAAGGTTTTCTCGACTTACCCCTGACATATCCTTGTAACACCACAGGCACCAAAACCTATATAGTTGGCAAACAGGATATGTTAGCTATTAATACCAGAATGTTGAGCTTTGATTTTGAATGAGACTTAAGGTTTCTTTTTCTTTTTTACATAAACATATTTGTCATTTCCTGCATTAGGGAGGCTGCATCAACAACAGCTGCCAGAGCCTTAGAGACATAAATCTTCACTTGGCCCTCTTCTCTGTTCCTTCTTTTGGAAAGTAAAACAGGAGGAATGAATTTAAGGCCCCTACTCTGACCCCTTTTAGTCACCTTTTATGACATGCAGGGAATATGTGGGCAATATTCTCTCTCCTCTATCCTCAGGACTGTGTGAGAATAAAGATGCTAGTGGGGAGATGGGGAACATGAAAGATGGAAGTTCCTCTGATATGGTGGAAAAAAGTTTGTGTTTAGAATACACTGTCTTGAGGATAAGGTAAAGAACTTGTAATGCACTGCACAGGAACAAAAGTGTCAAAAATTTTAGTAGAAGCTGATACATTGAAAAATTCCATTGTGGAGCATGACTGTAAGAGTGTTAAATTTAAAGATGTTTAAAGCATGCATGTGGATATATGCATGAACTCCCAAGGAAGGCAGATGACATTAGAAAATAAAGCTTCCTAATACAGAAGAAAAACTGAAAAAAGGAAAGAAATGAAACAGTGGCTCTGAGAGAGAATTTTGAGGTTAAAGAGAAAAGTCACAGAACAGAGATGGATGAAGAGGAACAAAAGTGTGGGAATTCTGAATCAGAAACACTGCCACCATCTTACCACTTGGGTAGTTCAGAGGACCACAGAATAAGAATTTTTATCAACATACATATGTTTAAAAACCTTTCTGATGGTTAATAAAGTTCGAGAGATGGGGCTATAAGAATGCAGGACTTGCTCTCCTTACTGTGCAAATAAGAAATTACTCTGTCTATACCTACATAATGAAAATCATAGCTTGACAAATGACTGTAGTTTACAGAAGGGATAATACAATGCATCCTTTTGGGGAGATGCTCTGAGAAAAGGCTGTTCCTCTCAAGAGGGAGTCTATTAAAAAAATCTTTTCAGGATGGGCAATTTCTAAGCAGTTGTCTCCCACAGACTGGATTCTTAGCAATATCTGAAATGCTAAATAAGATAGTGTTTTATGCCACTTTAAACAGACCCAGCTGTTTAAACAAAGCAACATATTGATATCTAAACCATGGTGTGCTGCCAAGGCCTTTAAATCATCATGTGCTACTGCCATTTAATCTGTGTACCAATGACCCAATCATGTGACCCTTCTGCTAACTCAATAGCCCTTGCTCAGAGATAAGTCTATCTCTTACAAGTTACAATATCAAAATCACTATGGTCTCCTCACACATACAAATATGATAGTTGGTTGTTTTCGTCTTTTGAACCACACATAATATCACTTGTTTACACTGTTTAGTAGGGAAGGTGCCCAGGTGGTGTGACTGCTTGGTTTCTTATCATTATGGTTACCTATGGGTAACTGAGGCTTGTTGACATATTTGATGCTAGTTACAGCTGGGAGTGTTAACATGGTTCCTTTACATGTATTTGGAAAAATTGGCAGCACAAGTTTAAGAATATGGCCATAGCAGGTGCCCAAATATAGTTCTGGAATAGTATTTTAAGGATTAATCATAAAATGCAAAATATTGAATTCAGGTTAAGCACAAGTCAAGCTTAGAAGGTTTATACATTACCAACATCATAATACTAGTCAGAAGTAAAAAAACAAAACAAAGCAGCGAAATATCATAAAATGATGAGGAAAAATGAAAATTTCAAGAAGTGAGAGTACAAATCTTGTATGTGTTATAAGAGATCTGAAAAATGGAGTTTAAATACAAAATGGGATGTACTGCAAATGTGGCAATAGACGTAAAATGTATTAGTAAATGCAGGAGTGTACGAATAATGTAACTTTCTTTTGTTTATAATGATGCACTCTTATCTAGCATCCCTAAATCATCTTTACCAAGTGATAATTCAAATTTACATTATACATGTGAGCATGAAAACATTACAGGATGTGGTAAAGAGTTCCAATGTCAAACCTCTATTAATTCATAATCAGTTTGATTCCATTCCCATTAAAGGTACCTCATGTTTACTAATGCTCCTAATGAGAAAAACAGATATCTGAAAGATGGTACAGCACCATGAGTTCGTATGTCTCTTGAAAAAAGGATGAAAGGACTTGATGCTTTCTTTACAGGTCTCCCATGGACAAAGTCATAGCAAGCTGGGCCTAAAGAGTTGAGCTTAGTTTTCTTGGGTGGAGCAGTCTGAGATGTTTGGATTTCAGAGGATGATGATGGTCTTGTTCTCTTCTTTAACCCACTTCCGAGAGAATTTGTGCAGCTTGCTAATTTTGTCCTATCATTAGGCTTGACAAGTTGAACAGTCTGTATAAGATAGCAAGTAATGTCTATAAACGTGAATATCATGAACAAAATGAGAACAGTGTCTCTAATAAAATATTTGGAAATGTTTTTCCATGACAGGTAGTTTTATATCAATAAACAAACCACAGCAGAGAATACTAATATGCAGAAAAATTAGTTTCATTACCTGCCATAATCAAGATACATACAAAATCCCTACCATTTTTGCAAAGCTCAAGATTCTATTAAAATATTCAGAAAAAAAATACACCACTAGAAAATATCAATCTTGAATGATGTCTTTTTCATGCTCCTAGCCAATTTGGAGGAAATGTGTGTTAAGAAATGTAAATGTGTAACAAAGAGACACTGAATGCTTGTGGAAAGACAGCTAGTAATCCATGTGTGGGTGAGGCAGATGGAAAAGACAAATACCTGGGTCAGAGGAGTGCAACTTGAAAACCAGTTAAGTGCCGGCTCACTAACCCTCCTGATACCCAGGTGGGTATTACTAGTAATATATCTCCTTGCTTGGTGGCTGCCTACCACCTCCTACTACAGTTCCTTTCTCTAAAATACTTTTGATTTTTCATTAGGATGGTAAAATATTCCAGCGACTAACCTGAATATTTTCTCCATTAATTATATGTCCTTTACTCCAACTGCCTTTCTCTGGTACTGATGTTTTGTATAATTCTGAAGTTTCCTCTTGAGAGAGAAGTTTTTGTAAATCTTTTGTATTCGTCTTTCGTAAAATGGAAGTTTGTCTAGAGTCTGAATCCTGCCTTTCTTTACTGATGATACTGTGATTTATCTGATCTGAGTTTCCCTTTTCTGTTCTCAAATTCTGACAGGTCTGGTCGTCCGTGTTACTGATACATACATTCTCAGAAGAGGGAAGTGGGGCAATTTTGAAGACAGGTATTCCATCTGATCCCATTAAAGATTCATGGAGATGACTGGTGTTATGCTTTGACTGGGATTTACCTAAAACATTTTGCTGATCATTTTGGTTGGACACATGCCATTCTATCGTTTCAGGTTTGGACATTTGATTTGCTTTACAAGCATCATTAAATGAACTATCTAATTCAAAAGACAATGGTGCAACACCTGATGTAACTTGTTTATTAGAATCCAATAATATGGAATCCCCAGAACATAATGCACTGAAGTCACTGTCTGTTTTTTCCAAGCGATTTCCTGAGTCTTTTTCAAGGCTAATGCAACTTTCTGATACTGATGGGAAGATTCCACTAGTCTCGCTCTTTTGGGTACTTGTGACTAAATTCTTTTTGACATCAGTATTCTCTTTATTGCTTTTGCCACTGGCTATTGGTCGTTGGGCTTTGTTAACAACTGCTACTGCTTTATCTGGAGAAAAGCTCATAAATCCTAGGCCTTCTTTCACAATAATTGAACGAGACGACTGAGGGCCAACATTTCTTTCCCTTAGTCCATCTAATGCCCCAGGACTTTCATTTGTGAATCTGAAATGTGTAGGAACTTCATTTCTTTTGTCTAGAGGGACTTGCTTTGTAGTCATAACTGTGCTCCTTATACATGGCCCATCAAATTTTTCCTCTTCAGATGCCACATGGTTATTTTCATCATTCATGTGTTGAAATGTGTTGTTTTTGGACTGATTACATTTTTCAAAAGCAGGAGAGTTTGTTTTTTCCTGAGGTTGTGAGACACAGGAAAAGGTACAAGTGATTTCTGAGTCTGCTTCAAGACATCCCTCAGTTCTCTTCTTTCCATTGTATTTCTTTAATTTTTCAGCAGGACCATACAATTCTGTCAGCAATTCATGTAGTATCTCAGAAACTATTTCCTGAAAAATCATCAATGCCAAAATCAGTTTCATATTGCAAAAAACTATTCAATTTATGTATGCTCTTTTAAAATTATCAAAGTCTCCATGTACGAAAAAGCATACTTGAAGAAATTGTGCTACAAAATTGCATGTATGGAAATGAGTATGAATATGCAGGATAAAAGTAATTATGCAGACAAAATGCATTTTAAAAGAAGTGGATAGATAGGTTATACAAAGAAGGAAAGACAAATGGAGGAAGAGAATTCCATGGCTTAGATGTTCAAGAGAAGGTGGTATAATAATAGTCAATTCTCTAATGGCTGGTCTTCACACAGAAACTAAAAGAAGCACCAACCAGCCAAAATAACACCTGTAGACAAGAAAGAGAGCAGCACCAATGCAACATACAGAAAGGGATGGTTTGAGAGAAAGGATGCCAGGAGGCCTTTGATTCCACTCTGGTTGATAAAGAGGCAGAGAAAGATTCACCCCAGATGTTTAGCAATACTCCAAACTAGGATGTATAAAAGCCCTGCAGTTGTGAAAAATCTACTCACGAGAAAAATAATCGTGGCACCTATAAAACACCATAAGCTTTAAGGAAGAAGAATTTGTAATGTTGATTATAAAGGGTTTCTAGGATAAAGTAGAGGAGAGGGTTATACCCAACAAATTTATATAATTACAAGGGTGAACTGTGCTGTTCTGAAACTGAAAAGAAGGAAATGAATGACACTTAGATGTATAGGAAGAAATTGCATTTTAGCACTATCAAATTTAACTAGGTTACTGATTCCCTATTCTAGGATGCTGAAAAATTAAGGGAGAATATATATTCCGTATGAGAGAGAGAGGAAGAATTAGAAGGAAGAGGGGAAGAAAAGTGAATTGAAGTATCAAAGAGGAATCATTATCACGAGTAAATAGGGTTAGAAGTAGAAGACAGATCATTTACTGAGAGAAGTTGCTCAATCAACAACAAACATTTTTGTTAAACATCTCACTCTACAGATGAACACATGGACACATAGGCAAGAATACAACAATTGCAAAAAAACAAATTGTAGAAAGCATAAAAATAACTTTAAAACTCATGGAAGTCATTTCTTTTGTACAGTGTCTGCCAATGAGTAAAGTAAAATGAAAGCCCTGCTCCCATTGCATTAATACTAAAGGCATGGGTCCCAGTAACATACTATGGTTCACCTAGTGCCTGACCATAAAAGTAGGTTTACCTTATGCAAGCCAACCCACTGCAAGTTTTAAGGATGCTCTTTGGATGATAATACCAGGGAGGGATAACAACTAAAACTGATAATTATAATAATGAGTTTTGAATTAATGTGGCCCACACTTCTACTGAAGATGAGACTTTGGGATGAAATAATAAAGTAGTTAACAGAGTAAGAGCAGATGACAATGTTTTGAAAGAGGGAAACAGAATTAGTAAATTAGACAAAGTTGGCTTCAGCAAGGAAGCTAAAAGAAGAAATGGAAATATGAAGATCAAATGCAAACAAGGATGATATATCAATATCAAATAGGAATGAGGTGATAATGATCAAGAGACATATTCAAGTAAATGCATTATAAAAAGGAAACAATGAAGACGGAGAAAGTACTAGAATAGATGAGAGGAGAGCATGAAGGAATAAGAGAGAAGCAGCTACATAAACACACATAATCATGTGCTAAGCATACAAGATTCATCATGGACTATCATGTTCTGAATGCTGAATATATACATACATATATAATCATGTGCTAAGCATACAAGATTCATCATGGACTACCATATTCTGAATGCTGAATATATACATATAACAGGCAAACAGACATACAGGACATATCCAACTTCCTACCTCATCCTTTAAAAGGACCTTATCCTTGTTGGGTTCCAAGTTGATATCCACAGCATCTGGTGGAACAGACAAGGCCACAACACCAGTGGGATAATGGCCATGACAACCCTCAGACCTTTGGCTATAATGAGCTTTCACTATCTGTGGAGGAAAATAATTCACTTCATTAACTATGACTGACCTTTTACAAATGAAAAGGAATCCTGACAGCACCATGGGGAAGGCTATTAATGAAATACACAATAACAATAATAATCTTTTTCATCATATGATGGATTAGGGGAGGTACACATGAAGTGTGCCCTTTAACCCTCTCACTGCATGAAGTTTGTTTTATGTATTCCCTCCTGTTGAAAAAGAAATACAATGTTTTTTCCTTTTTTCCTTACACAAAGCAGCAGATAATTGACGAAAATACTCCAAAAAGTAACATACTTTCCTCCATATTTGTGTGGGAGGATGTAGTAACAGTTCATGGCTGGCAACACAGATCCTTCATACCTATGATGATTGTGGGTTTTCTCTTGATGTAATTTCATTTTACATACACCTTTGTCTCATTCTATGCACTGTGTGTATTATCTATATCTCATATGCATTATTTATGTATAAACTCATTATCTGCACGGAGACATGATTTACAAGAATAAATGAAAAGCTAATCTTACTCTGTTAGAAATATAAACAGTAATACTTAAGAAATTGCTTCTTTTACTGTAAAACTGACAACAGTTGCTCCGTAAATCTCACTTCCTTCCAAGATGATGCACTTACTCTTTCTTTGACAATTTATGACTGATAAATCTTGTTTTTCCAGCTGTGCTGTTAGGCTGGTAGTGACTTCTAAATATAAGATTTGGATACATACATTAAATGACAATGCAAATGAGGGTGTGAGGGTTTAGAGCCATGATCATGGCTCAGTGCACTGGACTACATTACCTCTTTAACCATTCCTTTCTGTGTATCACAATGTTGTTCCTCTCTCTGCGTTCTACAGGTATTATTTGGCTAGTATTCTTGCGAGCTGTGTGTGTGTGTGTGTGTGTGTGTGTGTGTGTGTGTGTGTGTGTGTGTGTGTGTGTGTGTTGAGTGTGTGTGTGTGTGTGTGTTTCCCCCCACCCTTCCCATCCACCCAGAACTTGGACCCAAGGCACACATCTGGCTGCTTCTTCCCACAATTTCTGTATGGAGACCATCCAAGTAAAGAATGACTCTTATGATCATTCCTGCTTACTTCTATCCAGCTGTATACAATTTTAGGAAGCTACTTGATGGTAAAGTTCAAGAGATTGGGCCTCTACAAGCACACAACTCTCCCAGTACTTCATAGATTGGTACCAGAATTATGAATAATTACATACACATGTTTACACATTTTCAAGAGTCCAAATCTACACTAAAAGCTAAGTGGAAAACCTGTTTTCATTAAATTGAAAATATCAATAATTTCATATATTTCTGAGACAATCTCACTGCCAGTGGCATTCATGTGACACTGATGCAATCTTGCTGTCATTCAGAAAGCTGTCCATACCACTAGCATGTGAATAAATTTCAATCAATGAAAGAACAAAATTTGTTGAGACTGTAAAAGTTGAGAAAAACCAAATATGATTTATGCACTATATACAACAGTGGAGCTCAATGAATACAGTCATATTAATGCAGCATGCAATGCACATGTAATAAAAAAATCTAAAAATCTATGATGGGATCAGTTTTACATTGTGACTACTTACCTTTTCAATAGCCTTGTTGGAAACTGGTCGCTGGTTGACCAAAATGAATAGACGATCTGTTGTTGATCGTCTAATATTTTGCTTACTGCAACTCTTAGGCTTTGGTAGGTACATCTCTAACTGTATCTGATGAGACAGAAAAGCAAACATTCTACAAGGAGAAGAAAATCTATTCATATATAACTAAAAAAGACAACTGAACTACTGTTAAGAGCTTTAACAATGGAAGCACTGCTTGTGCAGGAGAAATGGCATTATGAGTGATTAGCCTGAAACAAAAGTAGAAGTGCATTCACACCATGTAAGATGAGAGTGGGGTGCAGTAACTGTGCTGTACTGCTGAACCATGGTGGAACAAAATGAAAAAAAGAACAGTTCCTAAATACATACTACTTGCATCACATGACTTGTTGGATACAATGCTGGATAGCACTGATGATGAAGGGGATGTAAAAGTAATTGCTGGAGAAAGTTTTCTTGTTTTCAAAAGACAAGGGCAATCACAGTATCAAAGAAGATTGAATGAAAAGAATTTGAAGTTGTTAATGAGTTCTGGTATTTGGAAGAAAGGTCCAAAAAGGAAAGAAATAGATATGGCATAGCTGAGAGTGAAGTCATACAATGGATAGACCGGAATTGCACTGAAAGCACTGGTGAATGATTAACGTTCTGAGTAAGAGTAAGCTCTCGATGTGGAGTGCTTGTCCTGACTCTTAAATAGCAAAACGAAACCACAGTTTTTCTGAGTCCGAGTAAAAATGACAGCAGTAGAGACGAACAATAATCTCTTTTCATCTAGTTGGAGGCTTGTCATAGACAAAAGTCCACACCAAGGATAAGTCTTTTCTGAAATATAGAGAGGATTATGAAAGGAGAAAAAAGATCAGAGGGAAAGTATAAACAAATTTTGGAGAAAGTGAAAAACCTCTTTTTTAAAATGTGCCAGGTCATAATCATTGGGAAAGACATGAGAGAGTAGAGAGTTTAAGCCTCTGAGGTGTAAGGAAAGACATTCATCAAAACGGTTCACTCTAGAGTGACCAATGACCGCACTGTGGCATGCAGTAATTATGTTGGAATTAATTTAGACAAAGGAACGATGTGGAAAATCTGGTTACAGGAAACAGATGGAAAAACAAATGGATGAAATACTTTAAGTTGGAAATGAAGGATGAATGACAAATGAAAATTTAACTCTATAAAACAGCACAGTGGATGCTATATGAAGAGGCAGACCACAAAAAAAAAAAGAAACAAATAAACTGATGCAAAGAGTGATATGTTCAAGATTTCAGGTATCTCAAATAAGTATGCCAGATGAAAAAGTTATATGCACACAATAAACTTACTTATGCAGGCAAAGTGAAAAATTATCAACTCCATATATCTGTATTGACTTTTTAGAGGACAAGAGCAAGGGAAGGAGTAGCACTTCTCCTGAAACAGGAGTGCTGGGAGTGTGTGATAGAGTGTAAGAAAGTAAACTCTAGACTGATATGGGTAAAACTGAAAGTGGATGGAGAGAGATGGATGATTATTGATGTATATGCACGTGGGCATGAGAAGAAAGATCATGAGAGGCAAGTGTTTTGGGAGCAGCTGAGTGAGTGTATTAGTAGTTTTGATGCACAAGACCAGGTTATAGTGATGGGTGATTTGAATGCAAAAGTAAGTAATGTGGCAGTTGAGGGAATAATTGGTGGACATGGGGTGTTCAGTGTTGTAAATGGAAATGTGCTGAAAATGGACTGGTGATTGGGAATACCTGGTTTAAGAAGAGAGATATACATAAGTATATGTATGTAAGTAGGAGAGATGGCCAGAGAGTGTTATTGGATTATGTGTTAATTGATAGGCATGTGTAAGAGAGACTTCTGGATGTTAATGTGCTGAGAGGTGAAGATTTGTAGAGGTTTTCAGAAAAGAAGAGAGAATGTTGGGGTGATAAGAGTAGTGAGAGTAAGTGAGCTTGGGAAGGAGCCTTGTGTGAGGAAGTACCAGAAGAGACTGAGTACAGAATGGAAAAAGGTGAGAACAAAGGACGTAAGGGAAGTGGGGGAGGAATGGGATGTATTTAGGGAAACAGTGATGGTTTGCACAAAAGATGCTTGTGACATGAGAAGCATGGGAGGTGGGCAGATTATAAAGGGTAGTGAGTGGCGGGATGAAGAAGTAAGATTATTAGTGAAAGAGAAGAGAAAGGCATTTGGACAATTTTTGCAGGGAAATAATGCAAATGACTGGGAGATGTATAAAAGAAAGAGGCAGGAGGTCAAGAGAAAGGTGCAAGAGGTGAAAAAGAGGACAAATGAGAATTGGGGTGAGAGAGTATCATTAAATATTTGGGAGAATAAAAAGATGTTTTGGAAGGAGGTAAATAAAGTGTGTAAGACAAGGGAACAAATGGGAACTTCAGTGAAGGGAGCTAATGGGGAGGTGATAACAAGTAGTGGAGATGTGAGGAGATGGAGTGAGTATTTCGAAGGTTTGTTGAATGTGTTTGATGATAGGGTGGCAGATAAAGGGTGTTTTGGTTGAGGTGGTGTGCAAAGTCAGAGGGTTGGGGAAAATGATTTGGTAAACAGAGAAGAGGTAGTAAAAGGTTTGCGGAAGATGAAAGCCAGCAAGGCAGCAGGTTTGGATGGTATTGCTGCGGAATTTATTAAAAAAGGGGGTGACTGTATTGTTGACTGGTTGGTATGGTTATCTAATGTATATATGACTCATGGTGAGGTGCCTGAGGATTGGAGGAATGCTTGCATAGTGCCATTGTACAAAGGCAAAGGGGGAAACAGTGCGTGCTCAAATTACAGAGGTATAAGTTTGTTGAGTATTCCTGGGAAATTATATGGGAGGGTATTGATTGAGAGGGTGAAGGCATGTACAGAACATCAGATTGGGGAAGAGCAGTGTGAATTCAAGTGGTAAAGGATGTGTGGATCAGGTGTTTGCTTTCAAGAATATATGCGAGAAATACTTAGAAAAGCAAATGGATTTGTATGTAGCATTTATGGATCTGGAGAATGCATATGATAGAGTTGATAGAGATGCTCTGTGGAAGGTATTAAGAATATATGGTGTGGGAGGCAAGTTGTTAGAAGCAGTGAAAAGTTTTTATCGAGGATGTAAGGCATGTGTACATGGAGGAAGAGATGAAAGTGATTGGTTCTCAGTGAATGTAGGTTTGCGGCAGGGGTGTGTGATGTCTCCATGGTTGTTTAATTTGTTAATGGATGGGGTTGTTAGGGAGGTGAATGCAAGAGTTTTCGAAAGAGGGGCAAGTATGCAGTCTGTTGTGGATGAGAGAGCTTGGGAAGTGAGTCAGTTGTTGTTCGCTGATGATACAGCGCTGGTGGCTGATTCATGTGAGAAACTGCAGTAGCTGGTGACTGAGTTTGGTAAAGTGTGTGAAAGAAGAAAGCTGAGAGTAAATGTGAATAAGAGTAAGGTTATTAGGTAGAGCAGGGTTGAGGGACAAGTCAATTGGGGGTAAGTTTGAATGGAGAAAAACTGGAGGAAGTGAAGTATTTTAGATATCTGGGAGTGGATTTGGCAGTGGATGGAACCATGGAAGCGGAAGTGAATCATAGGGTGGGGGAGGGGGTGAAGGTTCTGGGAGCGTTGAAGAATGTGTGGAAGTCAAGAACATTATCTCCAAAAGCAAAAATGGGTATGTTTGAAGGAATAGTGGTTCCAACAATGTTATGTGGTTGCGAGGCGTGGACTATGGATAGAGTTGTGCGCAGGAGGGTGGATGTGCTGGAAATGAGATGTTTGAGGACAATATGTGGTGTGAGGTGGTTTGATCGAGTAAGTCATAATAGGGTAAGAGAGATGTGTGGTAATAAAAAGTGTGGTTGAGAGAGCAGAAGAAGGTGTTTTGAAATGGTTTGGTCACATGGAGAGAATGAGTGAGGAAAGATTGACACAGAGGATGTATGTGTCAGAGGTGGAGGGAACGAGGAGAAGTAGGAGACCAAATTGGAGGTGGAAAGATGGAGTGAAAAAGATTTTGAGTGATCGGGGCCTGAACATGCAGGAGGGTGAAAGGGGTGCAAGGAATAGAGTGAACTGGAACGATGTGGTATACCAGGGTCGACATAATGTCAATGGATTGAACCAGGGAATGTGAAGTGTCTGGGGTAAACCATGGAAAGTTCTGTGGGGCCTGGGTGTGGAAAGGGAGCTGTGGTTTCAGGTGCATTATTACATGACAGCTAGAGACTGAGTGTGAATGAATGTGGCCTTTGTTGTCTTTTCCTATCACTACCTTGTGCACATCTGGGGGAGGGGGTTGGTATTTCATGTGTGACGGGGTGGCGATGGGAATGAATAAGGGCAGACAGTATGTATTATGTACATGTGTATATATGTATATGTTTGTGTGGGTGTATATATATGTATACATTGAGGTGTATAGGTATGTATATTTGCATGTGTGGATGTGTAGGTATATACATGTGTATGTGGGTGGGATGGGCCATTCTTTCGTCTGTTTCTTTGTGCTACCTCGCTAATGCGGGAGACAGCGACAAAGCAAAATAAATAAAATAAATACTTTTTAGTTTACTTAGCACACTGGTCACATGCTCATGATGAGGGTGAATGAAATAAAAGGGTGTACGCATTTCCATGGAAATGCAAATGAAGTCAAAAATAATACACAAACATATGAGACATAAACGTCCCTTTGCCTGTCTGTAATCTTCTCCAGTTAACACAATATGCCAGTCATTATGAATCCCTCATATTTCTAACTAACCCTAAGTCATCTAGGAAAACTTCATGTACGTTGATCTACAAGCATAGCAAAATCATTTAACACACAAGATCAAAATTTAAAGACTGTCTGTACAAACTGTTGTAAAGAGAGTAACTAAAATCTTATCTAATGCTAATTACACCTCAACACTGCTAAACCTTGATATAAAAATGATAGATCTTGGAGTCTCTTCAGCTGCCTCATGAATAAAATTCCTGAATCAATATAACTCTAACTCAACATATAGACAGACTTAATGTATCTATAAACTACAATTTTTAGCTTATACTATGTAAATTATTTCAAAGTTCTTCTTAAAAAAATGACAGAACTTTACTTATAAAGAAAGAGATAAATCACAAGAATGTAATGTAACCCTTATATTTGCAGAATCACCTTAAGAACCAAAGGACATGTCTGTGTTAAAATATACTGTGGGACAGTACATTTCATCCAACAGAATCTGTCAACTGAGAGAGAACATATGAAACTAAACCTGTATGAGACGAAAGTTACATGGTGTAGAGGAAGACCCAAATATAAATTGCCAGTGCCAGCAAGAAATGAGTGAACATGGATACATCAGTTTCTATAATCAAAAGTAAAGCTTAAGTGAAGGAAAACTGGTAAAAGTTTTAAACTCCACAGAAATCAAATGTTCATATAGGGCACACACTTTATTACATACAATTTCCCTGTTGTTCTATCAACAATGGTAAATCATACACATAAAATTTACTGTAAATATAACTTCTTCTTAGTGATCTTGCACTTACATTTTCAATCTTTTTGGTTTTAGAGATCAGATCTTTAAACACAGATGGAAAAGTGTCCATAAGGGCAGCACGAAGGTCCATACTAGGATTCTTTTGGATGATGCTGATCCTGTTTGAGATGAGAACAAAAGCATATGAAAACACATCCAATATGATTGGTGATAAAAAATTTAGAATTCTTCTGAGGAGTTAGCATCTAAAGTATGACAAGAAAATGTATATTGAAGATGCGTACAACTATCTTTATGCTTACAATCCAGTGAATAATACTGATGGTAGTAATCTTTTTTCATGCTTGATCACCATTTCCCACATTAGTGAGGTAGCACCAAAAACAGACGAAGAAAGGCCACATCCACTCACATCCATTCTCAAGCTGTCATGTGTAATGGATGTAAGCCACATCTCCCTATACACAACCAGGCCCCACAGACTGGATGATTTTCATGCCCTGGTTCAGTCCATTGAGAGCTCATTGACCCCAGTTATTCATTTTATCTATTATACTCTGTCGCTGTCTCACGCTTTAGCGAGGTAGCGCAAGGAAACAGATGAAAGAATGGCCCAACCCACCCACACACACACATCCACACACGCACATATACATACCATATATTGACCCCAGTATACTACATTATTCAAATTCACACTATCCTGTGCATGCCTTTCACCCTCCTGCATGTTCAGGCCTCAATCAATTAAAATCTTTTTCACTCAATCCTTCCATGTCCTTGTTTCCCCCACTTCTGACACATACATCGTCACTGTCAACCTTTCCTCTCATTCTCTCCACGTCCATACCACTTAACCACACTCTCTTCATCTCTCTCAACCATGCTCTTTTTATCACCACATATCTCTCTTACCCTTTCATCACTTACTTTATCAAACCACCTGATACCACCTTTTTGTCCTCAATCATTTCATTTGCAACACATCCTCCTTCCTCAGCATAACCCATGCCGAACATCTATATGATATTGATGTGACTAGTATTCCTTCAAAGATACCCATTTTTGCCCTCCCAGATGAAGTTCTCTTTCCACACATTCTCCAGAGCCTCCAGACCCTTCATCTCCTCACCCACCCTATGACACTTCTGCTTCCATGATTCCATCCGTTGCCATGTCCACTTCCAGGTATCTATAACAATCACGTTGCCATGTCCACTTCCAGGTATCCATAACAATCACTTCCTCTAACTTTTCTGCATTCAAACTCACACACCAACTAACCTGTTCCTCAAACCTGCTAAACCTAATGACAGATATGCAGTAAAGAGGTCATGACAGAGCAAAATGATAGAAAAGTGTGGTGTGAATACCAGAACTGAGAACATACTCTTAAATCTATAATGAACTGATGTGTTAGCTTGGAGTGGTTAAGAGCATAACTTACTTATCATGCATGAGTGTTAGATGTACATTTGGAACAGCCAGACATATTGCCAATACAAGATCCTCCACTTTCTTCAACTCCTCTCGACAACGTTTAGAGTTGCTGTAAAACTGGCGTCGCACTGGGATTTTCTTGAAGAGATTGCTAACCACAACTGTTGTTCCTGTGAAAATGAGAAATCATTTGCAAACTTATCCTTAACTGCTAAATTCAGCTATGGTAAACATCAGCAACTAATATAAAAAATATCTAAGTTTGGTCAATATCTTTATTTAAGAACAGAAATATGAAAAGGAGAAGAACTGGAGATACAGTATAAATTCTGGTGAATGGTTAGAATAAAAACCTTGACCCATAAACTCTTATGGTCATCAAATGATTCAAAATTCACTACTAATTTCATTAACTGACAACTTAATTTGTCTGCTATAATATGAAATCAGTGTGGTTTGCTTAGTGTGTGTTGCTTCTGCCTTGCAGGCAGTTGGGTGGGCATCTCAGGTGGTATACATATGATAAATAATAAATTGTATATACAATTAATTCTTTAAAATGCCTATGCTTCATGCCATTTTCTGAAGTAATAATATTTGAAAAATGCATAAACATGAATGACAGAGCTGCACCACTCTTTCATACTGTCTTACACTACAAAGGAAAAAAAAAAGGAAAAAACGTATTCTCTATATATAAGTTATAAAAAAAGTGAGTATGCTTACAGTCAATGTTTTCACAAATAAAAACTAATGACTGTTAAAAACCAAATTGTAAAATCTTTTATAACACCTCTGTGTCCAGGAAGAAGAGGAAATATAAACCAGCTACAAACTGTCTTATCTCTGAGAAGGCTTGTTTAGCATCAAACTTTATCTTACTTCTAAGGAGAAGGCTATGGTAGTGAGAAATTAAAGAACAAAGAGAAAGAATAATCACAACCAAGTGATTATATCAAAAAAGAGCCTGGAATGACCATCACAATCCATGGAGAAAAGAAATTTAACTCTTTTCCACAACAAAATAGTCCCATAAACAGACTTTGCTGAAGCTGTCACATTATAAGAAATCTCCTTCAAGTCAGAGTCAAAAACGTCCAACTAAAAGAATGAAGGGACCTATGGATTATTTGGAAATGGCAGGAGCTTTGACCCACATGGAACAGCCCTAAAAATATCCTTTGTTGGAAGGAAAGGGGAATGGAGAACATAAGCACAGACCTGCAGCAATGCAGCAGGAAGTCTATATGATTCATTGTTCTTAAAGTTTATGAGATCCAACAAATGGTTCTTAACAATGGTAGATATGAAAGGGCTTCCTTTCCCATTAGTGAGAGGAGCATCAACAGGAGGAGGGGTGGGGTAAGTTTGTACACAGTCTGGAGCAAATTCAGGCTATCTAGTCAGCTACAGGGAGAAAGAAGATCCAGGAGCATCCTCAGCAGATGAAGCACCTAAGGTACTGCATCAGTTGTCAGTCGGTCCATAAAAAATTGGGGTATGCTAACCTTTTTAACCTGTATAAAATGACAGGCTCCCACAAGTTCTGTCTTTTTCTTTAACAAAAACATTGTGGAAGTAGCTGTTGTTCAAACAGCATGCAAGTAGCATGAAGTGAGTGAGTCAATCTGCAACACATTGAGCATCTCTCTAGGGTGAAAAAGCGTTTTAAAGAAGCATAACTACCATGGTAAACATATAGAGATCATTAGCATAATGTAACTCTCACAAATGGCAATACTGTAGTACAAACATGGTCTTGGCCAGAAAAGAAACTTTAGCTAGAGAGATGCCAAGATCCTTTGGTAAGAGAGATGATGACATTAAGGCTATGGATGGAAACATAACAGGTCAAACTGCAAATGAAAATGCTACACATGCTCTTTTCTAGACCTAAGCGTGGGGCTCAAAGTTGTTACCTAACTGCTTATTAAATCAGTGGACAGGGAACTCATTTTTTAGCATACTAGGACTAAAAGCACACCAGAATACTGCAGTAAAAAACGAATTCAGAACAAATTGTGTTAACACTTTGCATCAAAAGAACACTGTAGGCTGCTTGCAGGTGTTTTTGAAGACACTGTTATGGTGAATGAGGGGCAATATCATGAAAAACAAAATGCATGAGTCATACACCTCAGAAGTGCGCAATGTGTAAATTGTAAAAACTCACGTCCAGAGCAACAAACAACTTAAGTAGCCACTCCCAGTACTAACACTGCATACTCCTATTTTTTGAAACTTTTCCCACATTACTAGTTTGCAGATTTCATGTGAAAAATAGATATTTGGTGAAAATTATCTTCTGAATCTAGATTGTGAGAGAGAGCATCTATATCTACAGATCACCCCTTACACCTGTTTGTTTCGGAGTAAGTAAATCTACAAATTTCAATGTGTTTGTAATTCATACCTTCTTAACCCTACCCACTTAGAGGCATTTCACTGCATTTTTCTTGCATACTTTTCAGGCTCTATCTGATGAGAAGAACAAATAAGTGAAATGTATTTTGCTTTCGGTTTAACTTAAATTATAGGGAACCTATGGAATGCAACATTTTGATATCTGTAACCTAAGAAGCATCTGGTACACAAGAAACTGAAAAATAAAGAGTATACTTCTTTTCACATGACTGCAGTTTACATATTACAAAAATCGAAAGAAATTTCAAGAAAAACATCATTACATACCCCTGGATGTGGCTGTAGGTTTTCTGGAAGTTATATTTCCTTTGTGATCAAAGAAGTACATATAGCCAATGGAGCTTTCTTTGGTTTTTGTTGTTACAGTAACCTCTGCTACGGCACATAATGATGACAAAGCCTCTCCACGAAAACCATATGAAGTTAAAGATGCTGGAAATAGTGGAGATCATGCTATAATACACTCAACAAAGAAATCTAGAAGCAACAAGCAGTAGGGGTGATGTAATGAAAGGTATATTATTTAATCTACTAAACCATTCCTTGTTTCAAAAGCAGGATAAATCATGTACAGTCTTCCCTACACTTTGATCCATTTATCTACATCCTTTCCATGCTTTCCAAATGCCTAGATTTTCCTAACTTATCATCTATGTCATAAGTATCCACTTAATATCTCCCTACATTTGTAATTCTTAAACTCTATTGTTTCTTCCACATCTCAAAAATCTGAACACACTTCAGTCAGACAGCTGCACTCTTCTCTTTTTCAATCCTGTATATTTGTCTCAGTAATTACCAGAACACTATCTGGCACATCACAATGTAAATCTACCATTTATATAAGTGACTGAAATCTTTATGAATATCAATCCAAGACCAATTCATTCTATTACATTCTCAACATATGTGTCTTCGTTTCAGACATATCTAAATTCATTTTTCTCTGACAAACACTTACAAATGTTATTGTGAATGTAATGTCTTTGCACTCCAACCTAAACATACCCAGGTAACATTACATTATCCTTAAAACTCCAACTAACCTTAAACAACTTGTGATTAAAGTTTGTAATTTGGTTCCTAAGGCACACTTTAAAATATTTAAGTATATATGACAAAGTAGATAACTGTTAAATTCCTATCATTATATTTACAGTTGAACTTAAGGTAACATGATATGTATGTTGCCATCCAAGTCAATCTCAGTACTAGTCCACTATCATATCATATACTTCCTTATAGAGTTGTTTTGATATTCAAACAGTTCTAAACACCTAACAGCCTATCAGTAATGATCTACTTGGAAAAATACCTTCTTTTAGCACTTCCCTCTTTTCTTTCATACTTATTCACCATTTTCCATGTTAGCAAGATAGCACCAGGAACAAACAAAGAAAGGGTCCATAGAGCTTTCCATGGTTTCCATTAGCTGCTACATATGCACCCCTGGTTCAATCATTTGACAACATTTCACTCCCTGTATACCACATTCCTCCAATTCTCTCTATTCCATGTATGCCTTTCACTCTCCTGCATATTCAGGCACCAAGTAATCAGAATTTTCTTCTCTCCATTCTTCCACTTCCAACTTTGTCTCTCTTTCTCTTTGTTCCCTCCACTTTTGACATTTATACCCTCTTAGTCATCCTTTCCAAACCATTTCATCACATCCTCTTCAGCTCAATCAACCATACTTTTCTTACTACCATACCTCTCTCTTATCAAATAATCTATTTGATCAATTCTCCATACATCACATATTGTCCTTAAACATATCATTTCCAATATATTCACTCTGCTCCATAATTTTTCATCTTGGGGCCCATGCCTCACATCTGTACAGCATTGTAAGGATTACTTTATCATCTAATATTTGCCCTCACAGACAGTGACCTCTCTTTCCACACACTCCTCAATATTCCCAAAACCTTTATCACTCGTTCATCCTATGGCTCACTTCAACTCCAATGATTCCACTCTGCCAAATCCACTCCCAAGTAACAAAAGCTGCACTTGCTTTAGGATATGTCCTTAAACTCCAACTTACCTTTTCTCATCACTACTAAATATAGTAGCCCTTGCTTTCATTCACATTTACTCTCAACTTTCTCTTTTACACATTCTCCCAAACTCAGATACCAGCCTTAGAAGTTTATCAGTCTAATCTTCCACCAGCAATTCTTCAACAGCAAAAAGCAACTGACTCACCTATGAGGCCCCCCCACCCCTGAGAGACTGCAGACCTACACCTCTTTAGAAACTGAAATACAAAAAGGGGAGGATTTTCAGCTTCCTGCTTCCACCCATTTTCACTGCCTTCTACAACAAACAGTGGATATTTGGAAAGTGTTCTTTATCCCCATCCCATGAGTAATCATATGTAAACAATAAATATTAGATTTATACACTATTCCACATATAATGAAAACCTTTGGCGGGCCACATAAAGATGAAGATTCGGCTGCTAAAGCTTCTCAACTCAAAGCAAATCACAGAAGGAGCTTCAGCAACATTCCTTGTATTCAACTAAAAAATGTGAGTTCACCACACCTAAGTCAGAGAATGATGAAATTTTGGAGGTATAGTGTGGCTTAGCAATGAATTTCATATCTTCTTCACAAATACCACTGCCATTGTCACGAACTTCAAGACGAGAAAACCCATAGCTCTCCTGGAAATAATATTTATTGATGAGGATTCCTATACTTTATTTCCATACATATATAACTTGACTGTGAATAAAGGTTAAAGTTCAACACTGTTTCCAAATAACAAATATGAACTCAACTTATGTTAATGATCTGAATCTCCTGAATTCTATGAACTAACCATTCTAACACACACTGCTGTGGCTTTTGCATCTAGAGAATTTTCCACGAGTTCTTTAACAATAGAAGCTGGAGTAGTTATGACCTGTGTACTTTTGATGAGTCGCACTGTATCAGGAGGGAGAGCATGCAGATCCATACTTGTAGAGATGCTTCACTTCACCTGCAATTGAATGCTTTTTTTACCAACCTCTTGAGAAGCATAATATCATCCAAAGTAAAAAGAAAGAGAATATGTTTTTAATACATACATATATTATTTTCATTCATACATGTTCGTCATTTCCCACATGAGCAAGGTAGTGTCAAGAACAGATGAAAGAGCCTTAGATGGAAATTTCCTCACTTGGCTCCTTGCCCTGTTTCTCTCTTCTGCTCCTCTCAGTTGCCATCTGCGAGACACATGGAATATGTGGGCTGTATTCTTTCTCCCCTATCTCCAGGGTTAAAGAAATAAGTTTGAATGGAGAAAAACTGGAGGAAGTAAAGTGTTTTAGATATCTGGGAGTGGATCTGGCAGCAGATGGAACCATGGAAGCGGAAGTGAATCATAGGATGGGGGAGGGGGCGAAAATTCTGGGAGCCTTGAAGAATGTTTGGAAGTCGAGAACATTATCTCGGAAAGCAAAAATGGGTATGTTTGAAGGAATAGTGGTTCCAACAATGTTGTATGGTTGCGAGGCATGGGCTATGGATAGAGTTGTGCGCAGGAGGGTGGATGTGCTGGAAATGAGATGTTTGAGGACAACATGTGGTGTGAGGTGGTTTGATCGAGTAAGTAATGTAAGGGTAAGAGAGATGTGTGGAAATAAAAAGAGTATGGTTGAGAGAACAGAAGAGGGTGTTTTGAAATGGTTTGGGCAGACTGAGGAAAGATTGACCAAGAGGATATATGTGTCAGAGGTGGAGGGAACGAGGAGAAGTGGGAGACCAAATTGGAGGTGGAGAGATGGAGTGAAAAAGATTTTGAGTGATCGAGGCCTGAACATGCAGGAGGGTGAAAGGAGTGCAAGGAATAGAGTGAATTGGAACGATGTGGTATACCGGGGTCGACGTGCTGTCAAAGGATTGAACCAGGGCATGTGAAGCGTCTGGGGTAAACCATGGAAAGTTGCGTGGGGCCTGGATGTGGAAAGGGAGCTGTAGTGTCTGTGCATTATTACATGACAGCTAGAGACTGAGTGTGAACGAATGTGGCCTTTGTTGATTTTTCCTAGCGCTACCTCTCACACATGAGGGGGGAGGGTTTTTTTTATTTCATGTGTGATGTGGTGTTGATGGGAATGAATAAAGGCAGACAGTATGAATTATGTGCATGTGTATATATGTATATGTCTGTGTGTGTATATATATGTATACGTTGAGATGTATAGGTATGTATATTTGCGTGTGTGGACGTGTATGTATATACATGTGTATGTGGGTGGGTTGGGCCATTCTTTCACCTGTTTCCTTGCGCTACCTCGCTAATGCAGGAGACAGCGACAAAGCAAAATAAATAAATGAATAAATAAATAAACACCACAGGCAAGATAACTACCATTTCATTCAATTACTAACTCATTTACAAACTGAATCTCTGAATCTGAACAAAGTACAATTCAGAAATCATTCTTGGATACCTTAGATATCCCTCCTGTTCTAAATGACAGATTCTGACAAAAAAGGTACCAACTGATTCCTTGAATCTAAACACTTGGCAACAGGTAAAAGCCCACACTCAATCTCAGTTCTACAGTGTACAAAATCCATTGGTACTACTTTCATCAAAATCTATCCACCAGAACACCTGCATCTGCCTTCCTATATATTACCCAAGACTGTATTCCTTTTCATACACCTTCACAAAGGTGACTTCATTTGCAGCATAACCACATGCAGGCAAAGTCTGGTGATATCTGAGCCAGAGAACTGTACTTCAAAAGAATAGCCTCCTAAAATTGATTATAAATTCAAAGTTAAACTATGTGTCTGCAAGACAAAGATATAAAGTAGATTAAACATATACAAACATATTAACCCTTAAATATGAATGAAAACCTTGTAACTGCAATCTTAAACATACATTGCCTTTGAAATTAGTACACTAGAATGTAATACCCATAATGATGAAAAAAAATCAGCTCTTGTATCCTGCAACATTAACAGACCTATCAAATCAGCTTCTCTTAGCCAATGCACAAAAGTGAGAATGATGGACTGACAACATTTTCTTAAGTACGTAATGGGCTGAAGTGAAAGTCTAGTGTCTAACAGAGGTATCGTCCCTTACCTTAAAGTTTAAATAAAATATTTAGCTTAGTTAAGTAGTCCTAAAACATGTGGAGTCCTTGGAGACACGCTACTCTACCGCACATTTTTCTTAAGATCTTGCTCTTGGTTGAACATAACATGGATATCTATAGGGTTTCTATCCTTTCCAGTTACTGGTTAGCGTCTCACGGATTTACATAAAGCCGATGATCTGCAACGAAATATGTTTCATAATCTTAAAAACGAAAAACCATATAAGATCTAATTGTTATAATGGCTAACTACTATTCGCGTATTTCATCAAATACTACTCAATATACAATACCCGATGCTGTGTCTGAGGGCAAACTCATATGGATGTGTCTATTAACTATGTCATGAACATACTTCATAATCGGAGCTGAAAATGTTTTCATGCCACCATCATCCAACTCGCTCTTCCCGCACAATAATGCGACCCAAGTGATGACCAGTGGTGCCATCTCTATGAGCACAAACATCTCATACTTTTAAGATTTCCTTTGTCCTTATAAGCTGAACATGGAGCCAAAACTTCTTAGTCTGAAGCTTTAGTGATTACCCCGTATTAAAGGTCAATAAAGTTAAAATATCTTACGATACGTAAGGGTAAGAGCATTTGTTTACCTTTGCTTGTTGACATGATTCAATAGAGGGAGCGTTTGTGCAAAACTGATATTATGAATGATTGTACAATGTCTTCGAGGTATAAAAAAAAGTCTAGTAATTGTTGGAATTAAATTGCGGAGATAAAACAAAATTCTGAAGCATACATCAGTTTTGTTACATGTACCTTAATACTTCAGGTAGGTCCCCCCCCTCTCCCACCAATGCTAGCGCATTCCAGTGCCCAAAATACTTTTTTTGCTCTTATAACAAACTACATGCTTATGCTGTCAGTCCCAGACCAAGAGCTTTTCTACGAATATCTATATAAAACAAAATCAGGGCCATTCTATTATCCCGAACCTGCTTGTAGGCTAGCTAAGCTAAAATTCTCTCTCTCTCTCTCATCTATTACTACATATCTCAAGCTTCTTGACTGTATCAATATCTACGTAATCCATCGTGTATATCACCTGCGGCGCAATGATTTTCAAAACTTCTCATAGTCTTCTAATCAATTGTTTGAGATACTGTTTCCACTCCTTACATCAAACAAAACTGCAAATGTATAAGGGAACGATAGATATCAGGAGACCTGATGGTCCATAACGAGGTTATCAGGGGCATATCTTGACTGTTTTCATTAGGGGTGTTTGAAGTATCAACGCTCGAAAAATAGGGCGTAGTATTGTCACTGATCGACGATTATATAGCTTTCTAGATACTAAGAATAACTAGAACTATTTTATAAAAGAAATAGTCCATTCTCGTTAGGAATTGCTCGACATCTTATTTACCAACAATTTATAGAATAAAAAATCGAGTCGAAAGGCCCCCAGTATTCTTGCCTCTGGTGGTTATTTGTTAAAGGGACCGAAAATGTAATGGTAGAATCAGGATAGGAAAGCAGAAGGCACCTCCCCATCCACTTCTCCCTCCGGCTTAACAACTTCTGCTTGGAGATACTCACATTCATTCATCAATATCGTTTTTGAAAAAGTTGACAGAACTCAGGAATGTTTGAAACATGGGATCGCCAACTGGCACCCGAATAGCAAGAACGAGAAGGCTATTTTGAGCTAGAGGAACTGAAAAGGGAAGCTCCAGCGTGAGAAAGGCAACGCCAAGCGGAAGAACAGGGACCTGTAGACAGATGGAACCATGGACAAAAGCTGAGGAGCGAAAGAAACAACACTAAGCGGAGGAACAGCCATTATCTATCTTCAATCTGCTCACACTTAAGGGACTAATGGAAGAACAAGGCGAACGGAAAATCGATGGTGTGGTTAGGGCTAAGGATCTGTCTACTCTATTGCTCTTGATAAAAGAATAGAGACTAGATGCCTAACCTGAAAGGAGTGGACCTGAAGGTGTGTTATCGACTCTCCAGAAAGGAAGCGATGGACAGTGAACTGGTTAAAAGGGAGTCGATTGGAAAGGTTTGATTAAGTTTAGGACCGCTTCAAGCGTAAGTTTCGGTCTGTCAGACGGCAGTGTGGTGAAGGAACTCATTAAACAGCTCGACAGAACTTTCAGATTGTGACAAAACTTATAATGAAGTAGTTAACTCGTTCCTGGCAAGACAATGTGTAAAACATTTTTTGGAAACCTCTGCCCATCTGTTTCAAGGAACGATTTCCACTGAACAGATGTTGGAGGCAGGATAGAGCTATTTGACGGCCCCTCTGTGGCTTCTACTTCAGGACAAGACAGCTCCGAGGACCTTCTTCGCCACCAGAAGGGCTCTGATGAAGAAGGAAGAAGACCTGAAGTGGAAACAGCTAGGAGGTCATCAGATGATGGTACAGGATTTACCTGCTTCAGATGTGTTAAAGTTTGGACCTAAAACAACCAACTGCCGTTCTTAGTCTCAAGGGTGGAAGAAATCCTCGTTAGCTTCCAAACGTCAGGAGGTGCCAGGCAGAAAGTACTGTGGGAGAGTGAACTTCAGGTGCGGCAGTTTTCTTAAACACAGTAAGTTAAGAGATGCGCTTATGCCAACGTCGTGGGAGCATATGGAGGAGGTAGCAAGTGAACATGCCAAAATGTTTGTGTCATGAGGCGTATTTTGTGGCGAGAAAGGTAAACTGCTTCGAGATTATGACAAGCGCTGTGATGGTGCGGCAAGACTAGATAGCTTAGAAGTGTTGTTGAAGAAGATTAACCTCAGCCAGAGTCGAAATTAAGACGCCCTTTTTAACTGGAGGAGTCTTTCCCTATCGCTTATATTCAAGCTCCTTTCTTTTGTTTTTCTTCCTTCACCTTTTCTCTCTCATATTTATCTTCCTGTCCGATCGGTTTTTCTGATATTGTTGATGAATCATCTCCTTTTCTCTGGCTAACAGAGGTATCCCTAAGGGCTGTGATCTGTTACGAACAATGCTCCAAACGCCTATCAACGATTTCATTTCTCATCACATTAACAAATGCACCCAAACGTTGACGAATCACTTCCAAATCCACCTCTTGTCCGACTCGTCACAAGTGCCTGTATGAATAAACTCAGATTTGGATCTCCAAGTAGGGCAGATGCTACTTAGTTAAGTTCAACGCTTTGTTGACTCAGAAATTCCACGAGTCAATATAAGAACCATGTTTGGTACGTTTGTAAGCATCTGACGTATCTGGGAAACCCCTTCAGTACACAAATAGATGTCTGCTAAGAAAAAAATAAGTTCTCTTCATATGCCTGGAATTCCTTTTTTTTTTTTTTTTTGAAGTTGCTCATTCTATACGGCTGACTCATCTTTTCATGAAACATCTGGGGTCAATCTTGCTCCACATTTACTTACTTGAGGGAGTCGAGTCTGAATTAATCTGAACTATATCCTCTTCCAGTCTGATCTCATGATTACCGTACGCCTCAGTGTTGGTTCTCTTTCCCTCGTCTGTTGGTACTGCTCCAGTTTCTCCTTCCTAGAACTGGTTGCAATACTCTGCATCACAAGGTTACAGCGTAGCCGTTACAACCTAAGGATGGGACGTTGTGGTGTTTGTTTCTTTTCCTTTATACTGCTAGGCTTTGAAGCTCTTTCTCTTCTGGTGTCTTTTCAAACAACTACGACCTGCTCCTTTCGAAAAGGAAAGTTTTCCATTCTTCAATCTCAAGGATTTCGTTTAACTCATCTCCTCATTCCTCTATTTCCTTCGCCCATTTTGTATTTGAGACTTGGAATTGAGGACTTTAGTCAGTGACCGGATCATTCGATATATAAAAGAAATCTGCAAGTTGATTATTTACATTTGTCTTGCACTCTTGACTTATATGATCCCCAATAAAGCTAGTTTAAGATATGAACGTAAGTCGACATAATCGTCATGGCAATACAGTCGAAGTTACAACACTTCAAGATGATTGTTGACAGTAGAAAGTCTTCAGCCTTCCAACAGATGGCAGTACGAAAAAAATAAAATCATGTTCGTGTGACTGAAGTTGCATTTCTTTTATTTTCTTTTTACACTGAAGGCTTCAGTCACGGACAAGAGTCCCACATCAAGGCCGAGCCTTAACTGAAATATAGAGGACTATGAATGGCAAGACGAAGAAACAAGAACAAATCTGTATGAATTTTTACGAAAAGAAATCGTTGCAGTACATGGTAAAACAAAAAAAGCGAAAGAATAACACAAATGAAAACTGGTAATCAAGACTAAATTGAGAGCAAATTTCAGTCTGCGCCACAATTACTTTGTCTCGAGCAGCTCTTCCATATTCACAATGGCCTCATTTTTCATTTGCCTCTGTAAGAAGTACTGCTTACATATCCGTGATAGATGATTTTCCACTCTCTCTTAGTCAAAGCGGAATCGAAATCCATATTTTTGTCATTGACTCCTGCTATCACTTTTCATCGACCTTCTATTTCCACCCACCTTGATATCTTTCTGGTCTACAGGCATCACTTCATCCACTGCTATCGTGAACTGTCTGCGTATCTCCTATCCCCTGAGATCTAGACCCATGGCACGCATCTGGCTGCTGCCTCCCATAGCTTGTGTGTGGAAACCAACCAGCCACACAAGGACGGACCGTTGTGATACCACCTTCTATCCCCATATAGCAAATTTTTGGCACTCTTCCAATCATCCTTAACACAGCATAGGCATTTGGATCACTTTCCAAAATACGTTTTCTCTGATAGAATTAATTGCTGTTCCTACCTTCGTTGAAGCATCTAAATTAAACTAAACCGTATAACAAATCTGCTTAACGAATGACCTTGATGGCTCGGAACAAAGGTAGGATCGCTGATAGCTTGCTTCAGATCTTCCAGCTGTCTGTGTGGGAAGATTATTTCACCCTTATGGCTTATACTGACGTCCCTGAAGTAAATGACCTCATCTTGAAATGAGAGGATGTCACGACCTCTGACAGGAACCTAAATGGTTAAAGAATGTGAAAAACTGAAAAAGAAAATTGTGGGGTTGGAAGAACAGGAGGCGAAGACGAAGACACATGGTGGTGATTGACAGATAAATCTTGAGCCATATAGAAATTTGGGGATTTAAGTCAACGAGGCATGCAACGGGAAAGTCAATGCTGGAAGAGACAAACTTTGAAATGGACGCGTGTGTGTGTGTTACGGTGAAATGAGATGCAAGATATCACGAGTATAATTTGGATGGTACATATTAGAAATAGTTGGTGAGACTGACGGAGTAAAAAGTGGAAGAACTGCTACCAGAGCCTACGTCCTGGATAGGTACTAGTATAACTTAAGCCTTGGTCCTCCATCTCGTCGCCAGCGGGAACCTGAAGAATCCTTCCACCCCACTAAGCAGGGTACAGGGAATCCATATATTTGTGGAAGAAAGGGCAAAGAGGAATGTCCTCGTATATTCCTCTACTCATGTCACACATAACGCTACGTCCCATCGCGACTGCTGTCGCAGTTCACAACTGTGTTGTCCCACGTTTCTTGACTCCTGTTAAATAGCATTCACACCTGTTCACTGAACCCCGTTCAACAGCATTCACACCTGTGTTCTCCAGCTGCTATTCCTCTCAACCTCTGTCACATAAGGTGCATACTTGTGCCATCCAGTGATCCTCGACCTCTAACACACACGGTCCACACGTGTTTCATCCCGTATTTTTCAACCCCTGAAACATACGGTCCATACCTGTCATCCCTCGTTCTTCGACTCCTGTCATACATGGCCTTTACCTATATCAATCCGTCATCCACTACCGTGTCATACATAGCCTTTACCTGCATTACTGAGTGTTTCTCGACCCCCTGTCATACGCAGTCCATAACCTATGTCATCTGGTGTTTTTCAACCCCTGTCATACGCAGTCCATAACCTATGTCATCTGGTGTTTTTCAACCCCTGTCATACGCGGTCTACAAGTGTCATCTGAACAGGTGGTCTTCGGAGCCTGTCACACACACTGATACCAGTGTCATCCGGCTGCTGCAAGCACCTAGTCCACCGGTCATACTTCGGTGACGTATTACACTTGCAACCGGAGTACTTTTCTCTTTTTCTGTCAATGGTTAGCAGAGCGACTGGTGGTAACTAAAGCACGATATCACAGAGGCAAAGACAAAAGACAAACTTGATCTAACTTAGCGTGACTGTCCAAACTTTAAGACTCGGGAACCCTTAAGAATGAGCGACAGAGTTTCAGCGGAAATTTACCGTGGCTACTGGTCCCCTGAACGTCGATAAAGAGCGCCATCGTCCCAGTTTCCCAACAGTTCGCGCTCGGCAGCCAGAGGGCAAGCAACGCGTCTCCCGCCTCCCGCTCCACACCACTCGCGCTCCGCCCCCTCCCAACATCACCACTTGCTGCTCTGGAAAAGTAAAAAAAAAAGAGAAAAAGTTTTGTGAACGTATATCAAACTTTGGGAATGATCGCACGAAATGTTTCATAGTACTCTAACGTTGGTAAGGTAATTACCTGATGTTCATGGAGTAAACCTGTTGGGTAGAAGGAGGCAAGAGTGTAAAACCAGTGGAGGGTCGACCCGGCCTCCACTTGGGACGCGATCTAAGGCGGTGAAGGACCAAGGCGGAGTGGAGAACTTGCTGAGCTGGAGGTAAACAATGGAGGCGGCGTTGAGGGGCTCACAGCGGCAGGTCAGAGGCGCCCCACCAGCCTGGACACGTCTTGCCGCCGCCTTCCTCCTCCTACTTGTTGCCGGTAAGTACCTGAACCAAACGTAAGAGACCTCCAGTAGAGTAGTGCGTTGAAACAACGCGTCGTTATACCTCACCCCTCACACACTACGGAGACATCGCTAGCACTGTCCAAGCGTCTGACACAAACACAAACACCGAAAAATCTTAGAATTGTGAAAATATATATATATATAAAAGCACATAAAGCAAGTATTCCATCGTTTGGTTATTTGACATACATTTCATGGTTCGCGTGAGTAGTTTTATGACACACGAGGTGAGGCGTCGCCCCCGGGGCGTAGGAGGTAATTATAGCAGTAGTTAAGTCAGCCATTCATGCCGGGCGTTGGCGGGGCAGCCACGTGAAGGCCTTCACACTAACTCGTCTAAGGTGTGACTTATCACCACATCACCATTGTAGCTCACCATACTCTCTCTCTCTCTTCCCTTCTCTCTCTCTCTCTCTCTCTCTCTCTCTCTCTCTCTCTCTCTCTCTCTCTCTCTCTCTCTGTATATCCTATGACTATTTTCTAATTTTGTGTGAGGGAAAAAGTGTGAATATGAATCGGTAGCATGTATTAGCAAGAGTAAGTGGTTGAATATGTATATATAACTGATGCTTGAACGCCCACCTAATGGTAGAATGATATTTAGAAAATTAGAGAACATAGAAAGATTAATAACTCTAAACATGCTGTCGTATTCAATTCTATATGCATAAGAAAATCTGCTTCGACCTTACACACACACACACACACACATGTATATATATATATATATATATATATATATATATATATATATATATATATATATATATATATATTTTTTTTTTTTTTTTTTTTTTTTTTTTTTTTTGTCTCTGTCTCCCGCGTTTGCGAGGTAGCGCGAGGAAACAGACGAAAGAAATGGCCCAACCCCCTTACACACGTACATACACACGTCCACACACGCAAATATACATACCTACACAGCTTTCCATGGTTTACCCCAGACGCTTCACATGCCTTGATTCAATCCACTGACAGCACGTCAACCCCTGTATACCACATCGCTCCAATTCACTCTATTCCTTGCCCTCCTTTCACCCTCCTGCATGTTCAGGCCCCGATCACACAAAATCTTTTTCACTCCATCTTTCCACCTCCAATTTGGTCTCCCTCTTCTCCTCGTTCCCTCCACCTCCGACACATATATCCTCTTGGTCAATCTTTCCTCACTCATTCTCTCCATGTGCCCAAACCATTTCAAAACACCCTCTTCTGCTCTCTCAACCACGCTCTTTTTATTTCCACACATCTCTCTTACCCTTACGTTACTTACTCGATCAAACCACCTCACACCACACATTGTCCTCAAACATCTCATTTCCAGCACATCCATCCTCCTGCGCACAACTCTATCCATAGCCCACGCCTCGCAACCATACAACATTGTTGGAACCACTATTCCTTCAAACATACCCATTTTTGCTTTCCGAGATAATGTTCTCGACTTCCACACATTTTTCAAGGCTCCCAAAATTTTCGCCCCCTCCCCCACCCTATGATCCACTTCCGCTTCCATGGTTCCATCCGCTGACAGATCCACTCCCAGATATCTAAAACACTTCACTTCCTCCAGTTTTTCTCCATTCAAACTCACCTCCCAATTGACTTGACCCTCAACCCTACTGTACCTAATAACCTTGCTCTTATTCACATTTACTCTTAACTTTCTTCTTCCACACACTTTACCAAACTCAGTCACCAGCTTCTGCAGTTTCTCACATGAATCAGCCACCAGCGCTGTATCATCAGCGAACAACAACTGACTCACTTCCCAAGCTCTCTCATCCCCAACAGACTTCATACTTGCCCCTCTTTCCAGGACTCTTGCATTTACCTCCCTAACAACCCCATCCATAAACAAATTAAACAACCATGGAGACATCACACACCCCTGCCGCAAACCTACATTCACTGAGAACCAATCACTTTCCTCTCTTCCTACACGTACACATGCCTTACATCCTCGATAAAAACTTTTCACTGCTTCTAACAACTTGCCTCCCACACCATATATTCTTAATACCTTCCACAGAGCATCTCTATCAACTCTATCATATGCCTTCTCCAGATCCATAAATGCTACATACAAATCCATTTGCTTTTCTAAGTATTTCTCACATACATTCTTCAAAGCAAACACCTGATCCACACATCCTCTACCACTTCTGAAACCGCACTGCTCTTCCCCAATCTGATGCTCTGTACATGCCTTCACCCTCTCAATCAATACCCTCCCATATAGTTTACCAGGAATACTCAACAAACTTATACCTCTGTAATTTGAGCACTCACTCTTATCCCCTTTGCCTTTGTACAATGGCACTATGCACGCATTCCGCCAATCCTCAGGCACCTCACCATGAGTCATACATACATTAAATAACCTTACCAACCAGTCAACAATACAGTCACCCCCTTTTTTAATAATTCCACTGCAATACCATCCAAACCTGCTGCCTTGCCGGCTTTCATCTTCCGCAAAGCTTTTACTACCTCTTCTCTGTTTACCAAATCATTTTCCCTAACCCTCTCACTTTGCACACCACCTCGACCAAAACACCCTATATCTGCCACTCTGTCATCAGACACATTCAACAAACCTTCAAAATACTCATTCCATCTCCTTCTCACATCACCACTACTTGTTATCACCTCCCCATTTACGCCCTTCACTGAAGTTCCCATTTGCTCCCTTGTCTTACGCACCCTATTTACCTCCTTCCAGAACATCTTTTTATTCTCCCTAAAATTTACTGATAGTCTCTCACCCCAACTCTCATTTGCCCTTTTTTTCACCTCTTGCACCTTTTCTCTTGACCTCCTGTCTCTTTCTTTTATACTTTCTCCCACTCAATTGCATTTTTTCCCTGCAAAAATCGTCTTTTTCAAACTATTCGCCATTTCCCGCCTTAGCAAGGTAGCGTTAAGACAGAGGACTGGGCCTCTGAGGGAATATCCTCACCTGGCCCCCTTCTCTGTTCCTATTTGTGAAAGAGAAGAGAGAGGCATTTGAACAATTTTTGCAGGGAAAAATGCAAATGACTGGTAGATGTTGACTGGTTGGTAAGGATATTCAATGTGTGTATGACTCATGGTGAGGTACCTGAGGATTGGCGGAATGCTTGCATAAAGCCATTGTACAAAGGCAAAGGGATAAGAGTGAGTGCTTAAATTACAGAGGTATAAATTTGTTGAGTATTCCTGGGAAATTATATGGGAGGGTATTGATTGAGAGGGTGAAGGCATGTACAGAGCATCAGATTTGGGAAGAGCAGTGTGGTTTCAGAAGTGGTAGAGGATGTGTGGATCAGGTGTTTGCTTTGAAGAATGTATGTGAGAAATACTTAGAAAAGCAAATGAATTTGTATGTAGCATATATGGATCTGGAGAAGGCATATGATAAAGTTGATAGAGATGCTCTGTGGAAGGTATTAAGAATATATGGTGTGGGAAGTAAGTTGTTAGAAGCAGTGAAAAGTTTTTATCTAGGATATAAGGCATGTGTACATGTAGGAAGAGAGGAAAGTGATTGGTTCTCAGTGAATGTTGATTTGCGGCAGGGTGCGTGATGTCTCCATGGTTGTTTAATTTGTTTATGGATGGGGTTGTTAGTGAGGTAAATGCAAGAGCGTTGGAAAGAGGGGCAAGTATGCAGTCTATTGTGGATGAGAGCTTGGGAAGTGAGTCAGTTGTTGTTCGCTGATGATACAGCGCTGGTGGCTGATTCATGTGAGAAACTGCAGAAGCTGGTGACTGAGTTTGGTAAAGTGTGTGAAAGAAGAAAGCTGAGAGTAAATGTGTATAAGAGCAATGTCATTAGGTACAGTAGGGTTGAGGGACAAGTCAGTTGGGAGGTAAGTTTGAATGGAGAAAAACTGGAGGAAGTGATGTGTTTTAGATATCTGGTAGTGGATTTGGCAGCGGATGGAACCATGGAAGCGGAAGTGAATCATAGGGTGGGGGAGGGGGCGAAAGTTCTTGGAGTGTTGAAGAATGTGTGGAAGTCGAGAACGTTATCTTGGAAAGCAAAAATGGGTATGTTTGAAGGAACAGTGGTTCCAACAATGTTATATGGTTGCGAGGCGTGGGCTATAGATAGAGTTGTGCGCAGGAGGGTGGATGTGCTGGAAATGATATGTTTGAGAACAATATGTGGTGTGAAGTGGTTTGATCGAGTAAGTAATGAAAGGATAAGAGAGATGTGTGGTAATAAAAAGAGGTGGAGGGAACGAGAAGTGGGAGACCAAATTGGAGGTGGAAAGATGGAGTGAAAAAGATTTTGAGTGATCGGGGCCTGAAGAAGCAGGAGGGTGAAAGGCGTGCAAGGAATAGAGTGAATTGGAACGATGTGGTATACCGGGGTCGACGTGCTGTCAATGGATTGAACCAGGGCATGTGAAGCGTCTGGGGTAAACCATGGAAAGTTCTGTGGGGCCTGGCTGTGGAAAAGGAGCTGCGGTTTCGGTGCATTATACATGACAGCTAGGGACTGAGTGTGAACGAATGTGGCCTTTGTTTTCTTTCCTAGCGCTACCTCGCACATATGCGGGGGAAGGGGGTTTTCATTTCATGTGTGGTGGGGTGGCGACGGAAATGAATAAGGGCAGACAATATGAATTATGTACATGTGTATATATGTATATGTCTGTGTGTGTGTATATATATATATATATATATAATATATATATATATATACACTGAGATGTATAGGTATGTATATGTGCGTGTGTGGACGTGTAGGGATATACATATGTGGGTGGGTTGGGCCATTCTTTCGCCTGTTTCCTTGCGCTACCTCGCTAACGCGGGAGACAGCGACAAAGCAATATATATATATATATATATATATATATATATATATATAATATATATATATATATATATATATATATATATATAGCGAGGTTGCGTTAAGAACAGAGGACTGAGCCTTTGAGGGAATGTCCTCACTTGGCCCCCTTCTCTGTTCCTTCTTTTGGAAAATCAAAAACGAGAAGGGAGGATTTCCAGCCCCTCACTCCCTCCCCTTTTAGTCGCCTTCTACGACATGCAGGGAATACGTGGAAGTATTCTTTCTCCCCTATCCCCAGGGATCATATATATATATATATATATATATATATATATATATATATATATATATATATATATATATATATATATATATTTTTTTTTTTTTTTTTTTTTCTTGCTTTGTCGCTGTCTCCCGCGTTTGCGAGGTAGCGCAAGGAAACAGACGTAAGAAATGGCCCAACCCACCCCCATACACATGTATATACATACGTCCACACACGCAAATATACATACCTACACAGCTTTCCATGGTTTACCCCAGACGCTTCACATGCCTTGATTCAATCCACTGACAGCACGTCAACCCCTGTATACCACATCGCTCCAATTCACTCTATTCCTTGCCCTCCTTTCACCCTCCTGCATGTTCAGGCCCCGATCACACAAAATCTTTTTCACTCCATCTTTCCACCTCCAATTTGGTCTCCCTCTTCTCCTCGTTCCCTCCACCTCCGACACATATATCCTCTTGGTCAATCTTTCCTCACTCATTCTCTCCATGTGCCCAAACCATTTCAAAACACCCTCTTCTGCTCTCTCAACCACGCTCTTTTTATTTCCACACATCTCTCTTACCCTTACGTTACTTACTCGATCAAACCACCTCACACCACACATTGTCCTCAAACATCTCATTTCCAGCACATCCATCCTCCTGCGCACAACTCTATCCATAGCCCACGCCTCGCAACCATACAACATTGTTGGAACCACTATTCCTTCAAACATACCCATTTTTGCTTTCCGAGATAATGTTCTCGACTTCCACACATTTTTCAAGGCTCCCAAAATTTTCGCCCCCTCCCCCACCCTATGATCCACTTCCGCTTCCATGGTTCCATCCGCTGACAGATCCACTCCCAGATATCTAAAACACTTCACTTCCTCCAGTTTTTCTCCATTCAAACTCACCTCCCAATTGACTTGACCCTCAACCCTACTGTACCTAATAACCTTGCTCTTATTCACATTTACTCTTAACTTTCTTCTTCCACACACTTTACCAAACTCAGTCACCAGCTTCTGCAGTTTCTCACATGAATCAGCCACCAGCGCTGTATCATCAGCGAACAACAACTGACTCACTTCCCAAGCTCTCTCATCCCCAACAGACTTCATACTTGCCCCTCTTTCCAGGACTCTTGCATTTACCTCCCTAACAACCCCATCCATAAACAAATTAAACAACCATGGAGACATCACACACCCCTGCCGCAAACCTACATTCACTGAGAACCAATCACTTTCCTCTCTTCCTACACGTACACATGCCTTACATCCTCGATAAAAACTTTTCACTGCTTCTAACAACTTGCCTCCCACACCATATATTCTTAATACCTTCCACAGAGCATCTCTATCAACTCTATCATATGCCTTCTCCAGATCCATAAATGCTACATACAAATCCATTTGCTTTTCTAAGTATTTCTCACATACATTCTTCAAAGCAAACACCTGATCCACACATCCTCTACCACTTCTGAAACCGCACTGCTCTTCCCCAATCTGATGCTCTGTACATGCCTTCACCCTCTCAATCAATACCCTCCCATATAGTTTACCAGGAATACTCAACAAACTTATACCTCTGTAATTTGAGCACTCACTCTTATCCCCTTTGCCTTTGTACAATGGCACTATGCACGCATTCCGCCAATCCTCAGGCACCTCACCATGAGTCATACATACATTAAATAACCTTACCAACCAGTCAACAATACAGTCACCCCCTTTTTTAATAAATTCCACTGCAATACCATCCAAACCTGCTGCCTTGCCGGCTTTCATCTTCCGCAAAGCTTTTACTACCTCTTCTCTGTTTACCAAATCATTTTCCCTAACCCTCTCACTTTGCACACCACCTCGACCAAAACACCCTATATCTGCCACTCTGTCATCAGACACATTCAACAAACCTTCAAAATACTCATTCCATCTCCTTCTCACATCACCACTACTTGTTATCACCTCCCCATTTACGCCCTTCACTGAAGTTCCCATTTGCTCCCTTGTCTTACGCACCCTATTTACCTCCTTCCAGAACATCTTTTTATTCTCCCTAAAATTTACTGATAGTCTCTCACCCCAACTCTCATTTGCCCTTTTTTTCACCTCTTGCACCTTTCTCTTGACCTCCTGTCTCTTTCTTTTATACTTCTCCCACTCAATTGCATTTTTTCCCTGCAAAAATCGTCTTTTTCAAACTATTCGCCATTTCCCGCCTTAGCAAGGTAGCGTTAAGACAGAGGACTGGGCCTCTGAGGGAATATCCTCACCTGGCCCCCTTCTCTGTTCCTATTTGTGAAAGAGAAGAGAGAGGCATTTGAACAATTTTTGCAGGGAAAAATGCAAATGACTGGTAGATGTTGACTGGTTGGTAAGGATATTCAATGTGTGTATGACTCATGGTGAGGTACCTGAGGATTGGCGGAATGCTTGCATAAAGCCATTGTACAAAGGCAAAGGGGATAAGAGTGAGTGCTTAAATTACAGAGGTATAAATTTGTTGAGTATTCCTGGGAAATTATATGGGAGGGTATTGATTGAGAGGGTGAAGGCATGTACAGAGCATCAGATTTGGGAAGAGCAGTGTGGTTTCAGAAGTGGTAGAGGATGTGTGGATCAGGTGTTTGCTTTGAAGAATGTATGTGAGAAATACTTAGAAAAGCAAATGAATTTGTATGTAGCATATATGGATCTGGAGAAGGCATATGATAAAGTTGATAGAGATGCTCTGTGGAAGGTATTAAGAATATATGGTGTGGGAAGTAAGTTGTTAGAAGCAGTGAAAAGTTTTTATCTAGGATATAAGGCATGTGTACATGTAGGAAGAGAGGAAAGTGATTGGTTCTCAGTGAATGTTGATTTGCGGCAGGGTGCGTGATGTCTCCATGGTTGTTTAATTTGTTTATGGATGGGGTTGTTAGTGAGGTAAATGCAAGAGCGTTGGAAAGAGGGGCAAGTATGCAGTCTATTGTGGATGAGAGCTTGGGAAGTGAGTCAGTTGTTGTTCGCTGATGATACAGCGCTGGTGGCTGATTCATGTGAGAAACTGCAGAAGCTGGTGACTGAGTTTGGTAAAGTGTGTGAAAGAAGAAAGCTGAGAGTAAATGTGTATAAGAGCAATGTCATTAGGTACAGTAGGGTTGAGGGACAAGTCAGTTGGGAGGTAAGTTTGAATGGAGAAAAACTGGAGGAAGTGATGTGTTTTAGATATCTGGTAGTGGATTTGGCAGCGGATGGAACCATGGAAGCGGAAGTGAATCATAGGGTGGGGGAGGGGGCGAAAGTTCTTGGAGTGTTGAAGAATGTGTGGAAGTCGAGAACGTTATCTTGGAAAGCAAAAATGGGTATGTTTGAAGGAACAGTGGTTCCAACAATGTTATATGGTTGCGAGGCGTGGGCTATAGATAGAGTTGTGCGCAGGAGGGTGGATGTGCTGGAAATGATATGTTTGAGAACAATATGTGGTGTGAAGTGGTTTGATCGAGTAAGTAATGAAAGGATAAGAGAGATGTGTGGTAATAAAAAGAGGTGGAGGGAACGAGAAGTGGGAGACCAAATTGGAGGTGGAAAGATGGAGTGAAAAAGATTTTGAGTGATCGGGGCCTGAAGAAGCAGGAGGGTGAAAGGCGTGCAAGGAATAGAGTGAATTGGAACGATGTGGTATACCGGGGTCGACGTGCTGTCAATGGATTGAACCAGGGCATGTGAAGCGTCTGGGGTAAACCATGGAAAGTTCTGTGGGGCCTGGCTGTGGAAAAGGAGCTGCGGTTTCGGTGCATTATACATGACAGCTAGGGACTGAGTGTGAACGAATGTGGCCTTTGTTTTCTTTCCTAGCGCTACCTCGCACATATGCGGGGGAAGGGGGTTTTCATTTCATGTGTGGTGGGGTGGCGACGGAAATGAATAAGGGCAGACAATATGAATTATGTACATGTGTATATATGTATATGTCTGTGTGTGTGTATATATATATATATATATATATATATATATATATATATATATATATATACACTGAGATGTATAGGTATGTATATGTGCGTGTGTGGACGTGTAGGGATATACATATGTGGGTGGGTTGGGCCATTCTTTCGCCTGTTTCCTTGCGCTACCTCGCTAACGCGGGAGACAGCGACAAAGCAATATATATATATATATATATATATATATATATATATATATATATATATATATATATATATATATATATATATAGCGAGGTTGCGTTAAGAACAGAGGACTGAGCCTTTGAGGGAATGTCCTCACTTGGCCCCCTTCTCTGTTCCTTCTTTTGGAAAATCAAAAACGAGAAGGGAGGATTTCCAGCCCCTCACTCCCTCCCCTTTTAGTCGCCTTCTACGACATGCAGGGAATACGTGGAAGTATTCTTTCTCCCCTATCCCCAGGGATCATATATATATATATATATATATATATATATATATATATATATATATATATATATATATATATATATTTTTTTTTTTTTTTTTTTCTTGCTTTGTCGCTGTCTCCCGCGTTTGCGAGGTAGCGCAAGGAAACAGACGTAAGAAATGGCCCAACCCACCCCCATACACATGTATATACATACGTCCACACACGCAAATATACATACCTACACAGCTTTCCATGGTTTACCCCAGACGCTTCACATGCCCTGATTCAACCCACTGACAGCACGTCAACCCTGGTATACCACATCGATCCAATTCACTCTATTCCTTGCCCTCCTTTCACCCTCCCACCCTCCTGCATGTTCAGGCCCCGATCACACAAAATCTTTTTCACTCCATCTTTCCACCTTCAATCTGGTCTCCCACTTCTCCTCGTTCCCTCCACCTCCGACACATATCCTCTTGGTCAATCTTTCCTCACTCATTCTCTCCATGTGCCCAAACCATTTCAAAACACCCTCTTCTGCTCTCTCAACCACGCTCTTTTTATTTCCACACATCTCTCTTACCCTTACGTTACTTACTCGATCAAACCACCTCACACCACACATTGTCCTCAAACATCTCATTTCCAGCGCATCCATCCTCCTGAGCACAACTCTATCCATAGCCCACGCCTCGCAACCATACAACATTGTTGGAACCACTATTCCTTCAAACATACCCATTTTTGCTTTCCGAGATAATGTTCTCGACTTCCACACATTCTTCAAGGCTCCCAGGATTTTCGCCCCCTCCCCCACCCTATGATCCACTTCCGCTTCCATGGTTCCATCCGCTGCCAGATCCACTCCCAGATATCTAAAACACTTTACTTCCTCCAATTTTTCTCCATTCAAACTTACCTCCCAATTGACTTGACCCTCAACCCTACTGTACCTAATAACCTTGCTCTTATTCACATTTACTCTTAACTTTCTTCTTTCACACACTTTACCAAACTCAGTCACCAGCTTCTGCAGTTTCTCACATGAATCAGCCACCAGCGCTGTATCATCAGCGAACAACAACTGACTCACTTCCCAAGCTCTCTCATCCACAACAGACTTCATACTTGCCCCTCTTTCCAAAACTCTTGCATTCACCTCCCTAACAACCCCATCCATAAACAAATTAAACAACCATGGAGACATCACACACCCCTGCCGCAACCCTACATTCACTGAGAACCAATCTCTTTTCTCTCTTCCTACACGTACACATGCCTTACATCCTCGATAAAAACTTTTCACTGCTTCTAACAACTTGCCTCCCACACCATATATTCTTAATACCTTCCACAGAGCATCTCTATCAACTCTATCATATGCTTTCTCCAGATCCATAAATGCTACATACAAATCCATATATATATATATATATATATATATATATATATATATATATATATATATATATATATATATATGTATATATATATATATATATGTATATATATATATATATATAAATATATATATATATTTATATATATATATATATATATATATATATATATATATATATATATATATATATATATATATATATATAAAAACCTGCTGGTTAGGGAAAGGCAGAGACACCAAGCTTTCGCTCATTTCTCAAGACCTATACAGGGCAACAGTTGCCCTGAAGAGGTCCCGAAGAAATAGACGACAGCTTGATGTCTCTACCTTTCCATTTTCTGTGGGTACTTTGAAAGTACGAAAGAAAATCTTCACTGGAGAACAGTAATGCTTTCACATGTTCACGGCCTTAAGGGCGGGGATGGGGGGGGGGGGGGGGTGCAGGGGGTATAATCGTACCACGGGGTACCAAAAGGGGGCCCGAGAATTTCCTGAGATCTCGGAAAATGCAGAAAATCAACAGAGCCCACCATTCCAGCCCTCTTTCATCTGCTATACACCTTTTTTTTTTTTTTGGCTTCACAGCTCATGGCGTAAAACCGTAGTGGATAAAAACAGGATGACTAATGGAGAAGGGAAGGGAGTCCCGAAAGAAACTTTGTACTCCCCTGATAAAATTCCTCTCTGAGGCCCTGAATATGTTCGTAATCTATATGCAGAGAGAAAGCACAGCGAGGCAGATGACTCTTCCCCAGCCACCGCTTTCAGTGAAACATCAGCCGGCAGGGAAATGGCAGAGGAGCCCCATGCAGTATAAAGTATACTGACAGGGAATTTTTATTGGAGAGTCTAAATGGAAAAATATATCCTCATTCATTGTATAAAGCTAAAGACAGTCTATGGAAGAGGCTTAAATCTGAAGAGAAACGGAATTTTCCTTATGTACACATTACATATATGCACATTTTCCTCCTTGTCAGTCCAAATTTACAGAAATCAAATATACTGACATTTTCTAACTTTGCTCCAAGAGTATCCATCTTGAGAATCATTTCCAAAAGCTAAGAAAAAAAAAAAATATTTTTTCTCGTGCTTTTCAGCCTCATTTACAAAAACTATAATGTTTATATAAGTATTAGTCCAGCTTTGCTTTACAAATGATAGACTTCACCTTAGCAACTTTCGTTGGTAGTTTATTCCAGTTTCCTACAATTCTGCAGCTGAAAAGTTTAGGGTTTTCTACAACAGGTAACCGATTCCTGAAGCCTTGGGGAACAGAGCTGTATCCACTTAAGATCTGGCGGTGTTGTCCCATAATTCATTCTTTCACCGAGAAGAGTTTACCGCCATTTGTATTTTCAACATTAACAACCTTAAAAATTAAGCGTCTAAGATCCAACCTAAAAAATCTTACTTAAAGCTTCCTCTAAAACTTACCTTAAATCCCTAAATTCTACCTTGAATGCAAGTCACGAGATCCCACGCGAACTCAGCATGCAGAAATTGGGAGCAAGTTATTGGTTCCGGAGAAACTCCTAGAAAGTTTTGTTCACGTTTGTATTACATTCCAACCCTTCAACTTCTTCCCGTTATTTATGGTCAACGAATCTAATGAGATAAAATTGTCGTAAGTTATGTTATTGTCGAAATCATGCGATATTGATTTCACGAAAATGTTCTCGATATTTTGATAATTTCTATCAGAAATCCTTCAGAGTTTGTGCATCCTAGGAGGAAATGATTTTAGACCTTCTGAGTATCTCTCTCTTCATGAAGTTCATTTCTTAGCGACGAATGAAGTATTCTTCTTCTTGTCTGCATATGTTTTAATTTTTGCTGATCAAGTTTTATGACATGAGCGAACTGCGTTATTGTCGATGGGGTCTGACTAGGGCGCTGTAGTCAGTCGGTATTATCTTTCATTCTATAGACTAAATTTGTGTGTGAAACCTAACACACTATTTGCTTTATTGCTTGAACTTAGGCGTTGCGTTGCGTATTGTGGGTCAGTACTGATGAAGATTGCCAAGTCCTTTTCCTTCTTTTACCTTTCATGGCTCACTGAACATTACATATTTGTAAACGATATTTCTATTACCAAAAGGCATTGCTTGACATTTGTCTACACTAAAGCCCATCGGCAGTGTCTCTGACCGTTGCATTATTGTGTCTAAATCACTTCGAAACATCGAACATTGAACCTTTTTCTTATTATCGTGTCACGGGCAGGTTTAAACACATTCTGTCTGCAGTTCATTGACACATAAGCTACAATGATGCTCCATAGGACGCTTGTGTCGCCTGCAGTGCAGCATAGTTAGTGAGAAAGCAATAGAAATGGGCGGAGATACTGCTTGAAAAATTCATACCGAGTTTCGTGGCCAAAGGTTGGATTCTCCTTCAAGTTTTGAGCCAAGTTGAAGTTCTAGGTTAAATCTCTATAAGGGGTTTAACTCAGGCGAGATCCAAACTCAAAGTCATAGACCTCACGCCATCCATTCTCTTAGAGAGTGAGGAACAACTGCGTAAAGTCTTATGAGCATTTGATCGAGACTTCAAGTTACGACCAAGTTGTGTTGCAGGTTAGAGTGCAAATACAGACGACGGACGGACAAGGCGATCCGTTAAGCGTCTTTCGTGATATGTCGGCACTACAGTGAAACGTATGGGTTTCCAGGAGTGATCCCCGTGGCACTCCACTTGTCATGCTGAGCTGGTCGGATGTTTACTTTCTTATTACCACTCATTGTTTCCCCTCTTACCAGCCAGTCCGCTGTCCACGCGCAAATTCGATTTCCTTTACTGTCAACTTCAACCTTCCCGAGCAATCTTTAATGTGGTACTTTATCAAAAGCTTTTTTTTATTGTATAATAACTAAGGGTATTACCGAGTCCCTGTTACATACACACATACACACACACACACACACACACACATATATATATATATATATATATATATATATATATATATATATATATATATATATATATATATATATATATATATGTATATATATATATATATATATATATATATATATATATATATATATATATATATATATATATATATATATTGACAAAAACTTATTTGAAGTTAAATAATTCATTTCATTTCGGAATCCGTGTTGATATTGTTACAAGCTTGTTATCTAGAAAGAGTGACTATCCCTAATCATTGTGTTTTTATATGTGTGAAGCTGTTGAAGGGTGCATGAAGAACGGGCGTATGAAGCTGTGCAGGGAGGGAGAGGGAAGATTGTGAAGCTGTGTATGGAATGCGTAAGAGAAGAGTGTGAAGCTGTGTAGGAATGCGTGAGGGAAGAGTGTGAAGCTGTTCGGGGAGTGCACGAGGGAAGAATATGAAGCTTTGCAGGGAGTGTGTGAGGGAAGAGTGTGAAGCTGTGCAGGGAGTGGGTGAGGGAAGAGTGTGAAGCTGTGCAGGGAGTGTGTGAGGGAAGAGTGTGAAGCTGTGCAGGGAGTGGGTGAGGGAAGAATATGAAGCTTTGCAGGGAGTGTGTGAGGGAAGAGTGTGAAGCTGTGCAGGGAGTGGGTGAGGGAAGAGTGTGAAGCTGTGCAGGGAGTGGGTGAGGGAAGAGTGTGAAGCAGCGCAGGAAGTGTGTGAGGGAAGAGTGTGAAGCTGTGCAGGGAGTGTGTGAGGGAAGAGTGTGAAGCTGTGCAGGGAGTGGGTGTGGGAAGAGTGTGAAGCTGTGCAGGGAGTGTGTGAGGGAAGAGTGTGAAGCTGTGCAGGGAGTGGGTGAGGGAAGAGTGTGAAGCTGCGTGAGAGTGTTTGAAGGAGACTTCATGAACCCTCCTGGCGACGGTGAGAGCTGGTGTTTAATTAACAACGTCCACGTCCCCTAAAAGTTTACCTCCTATGAGAGAAGGTTACATGGAAAAAAAAAAAAAAAGGGGGAACCAAAATTTTCTACAGTCACTTTAAGGCAAATACCTAAAGATATTCTGGACGTCCGGGAAATACGGAACTGTTGACGTAATTTCATCAAGGAATATCTAGGATGGATAATAAGAAAAACAGGTAATTTGGCTACGCTTATAAAATCAAAAAGAGTTTAGATTATGGTTATTCTAAGCAGTTGAAAAGTCTGAGCAAGTTACTACATAGAAGACGACGAGACTCCTGAGGGATGACCCTCTTGAAGGATGACCTGAAGGATGAACCCCCTCCCCCCTAAAGGTTGACTTTCTGAAAGATAACCCCCTGTAGGTTGGCATGCATGATGGGTGTCTCCCCGGAGAATGACCTTCCTGGAGGAGGACTTTCATGAAGGATGACCCTCCTGGAACATAACAGTCTCGTACGTTCGCGCCACACATGCCCCTCGCGCGAAGGGACGATAATATCAATTACTATCTTATAATAAAAACAGGAGTGTCGGACAAGGGTTTAGACAAGAGCGAAACGACATGCCAGAATAGGACAAATGAAAAGGGAGATATGAAACTTACGAAACTAATACTAGATGTAAGAAAACTTGCATCAAATTATTATTTTAACAAGAGAGAGATGCGTATATTTGTCATATCCTCAATCAAGTTTTACATTAACACGAGCTGGAGCAAGTAAACATGGTTTTTTTCACCCCTTACATTCGTCCTTTTGCACAATGTGCTAGAGTAACAAGAGGCCCTCACACTGCTGAAAGCCTCTGTTAACTAAGGTAAAGTTTCAGGAAAGCCGCAAAAAGGTTTTGGAGTGATCACCAATTCACAGGTTAAGACGAGGTAGGCTTGTACCGAAGCCAAAGGTTGATCTGTACTGCACCAAACGGAGGAGGGGAGGGCTAGGCTGCAACCAAAGGAAGTGGTTGTGTGCCAAACGAAACGAAAATTTCTTTAAATTTACTGAAAGTTCGAGAAGCAAGGAGACTGTAATAATTTTCATTAAGTGTAGATTGAGATGGACGAGTGGGCCAGGAGCGAAAATTAAAGATAGATTGAGAATGAATAGGCGTTAAAGGCGATAAAATTGCTGAAATACTTCCTCCACGGGCCCGCTCTGGACGAGGTAACTGGAGATATATTGAAGCGGTGGCGGTGCTGTGGGGAACACTGTGGTGCCATTGGTGTTTCTAGTCCAGTATTTGTAAGGACATGGAAATAATGTTAACATGTCCAGGGTGTGGTTGAGTGTAGCGCAAGTGGCTACTTTTGTACAAAGGAAAATATGATAAGAATTGATCGAACAACTTCCAAGAGATTTGTTCAATAGATATAGAAGGACAGGAGTTTGTGTGAGAGAAGTTATTACTACAAGAAGTTAAAACATTCAGAGGGTAAAGTCAGAGATGAACTGAGTGGATTCATTGTAGGGACTTCCCCACTCCTGTGTGGACCGGGTGTTTACCATAAGAATGACAGAGGGAACGCTCCAAGAAAACTGGTTTTACAATATTTATGGCATTGTAGTGGGGGAGGGGAGGGAAGGGGGGGGGGTTAGATAGACTTTACCCGGGATGCGAAATGGAATTCATTTAAAATTTATCCAGTTCGGAGGCGTTGAATATTTCCTACTGATCCATTCAGTTTGATGCCTCCGTCGAGGAAGCTGTAAAAGAGTTCTTGTTAAGAAATAGAAGAGTGAAGTAGGTCTGCACGAGATGGCAGTGGGAATTGGGGATGCTGTTTTATGCAGACGATTCTTGACAAATGGAGGAAAGTCGAGAGGAATAGCAAAAGACTTCGATAGAATTTAGATGTACGTAACAGATATCACAAGGTGTGAACACTGGCAACAAGTTGTCGCTGCTTGAGAAGCGAGTCAGTCAAGGTGCGAGGCTTGGGAGGGTAAGCAAAAGATGGGAAAGAACCCAGAAATTTCAGGGAATTAGAATGTGTCTCTATTGAAGAATTGGAGACTCGGCTGGTATAACACCTAACAGGAGAAGGGTTAGGCATTTGTTTTCTTTAGCGAAGGTTATGTAAGTTCACTGATGTACCTGGGAGATAATGGGCGCATGATGATGCATGGAGGTGAGGTGGGCTAAATAGCCAAAGCTTTTCGAGTATTTTCACTTCTTAGAATTTGCTTGAAAATATCACGAAAGTCTTTAATTACTTCGGGAATAATGACAAGATGTGACGCAAACTTATAAGTATCAGGGAATTTTGTGACAAGTGACAGCTTTAGGAAAGCAGTTGGATCACAAAGGGTGAACATCTGTGAATATGAATTTGATAATGCTACAAGTCTGTTCCGTCATGTCTCCAACACTACACGTGTAATCCTTCATGTCTCCAACACTACACGTGTAATCCTTCATATCTCCAACACTACATGTGAAATCCTTCATATCTCCAACACTACACGTGTAATCCTTCATGTCTCCAACACTACACGTGTAATCCTTCATATCTCCAACACTACATGTGAAATCTGTCATGTCTCCAACACTGCACGTTTAATCCTTCATGTCTGCAACACTACACGTATAACCTTTCATGTCCCCAACACCACACGTATAATCTTTCATGTCTCTTGACACTACACTTCATGTCTCCAACACGACAAGTCTAAACCATGCTTAGTACTTCGGTCCAGGGACACTGAATGATCGGCTTTATAAAGTGACGTATCGCGGGGGCGGCAAGATCGTGCAAGCAAGTCTTGATATTCGGCCACAGATGCAGCAGAGTCGTGGTGGGCGAGGGGGGAGACCATATTGCTAGTATTTGTGGACTGAGGACAGACAGATGAGGGTGGCACAGACCGAGATGTTGTTGGTGTTGGTCAACCGCGTAGGTTAAGGCAATGCCTTGGGTGCTCTGACCATCTGTGAGGGGAAAGTCTACAAATTTGTGATATTTCAGCTATTCTTACAGGTCTGTGGTGTCAGTGCGATTAAAAAAAAACCAAATCTTCACAAAACCCTAAATCGACACAGGGGCACGTGAACCTGTAGTGTTGACGAGGTGGTTCACACGCGTTATCTCTGTAAATGCCAACGGACCGGATAGTAGAGCACATATTGAATGATGGAAAACAGTTCTGTTTGGGGCGAGTGGCCACTACTGTGTGAACCCACACACACTACCTCCACACCTTCAGGAATAACAGCACTGAGGCAGGACGGACGGAGGGATGGTGGTTGCTCATGGCACAGCAACAGAACTTCCGTGCCACACCCAGTGGCGAGTGGAAGATGGTATGGTTCATAGTCCTACACGTAGCATATAAATACCAACACTATACGGGTATACACCATCGGATGGAGTTCCTCGTTCCAGGCACTTGACGTTGTCAGAACGCATATGAATGCAACTGACATGATTTACTGGAGAATCGATGGCGACTAAGCCACCCTGCATGACAGCTCAACTAAGCGCATTTTCCATGAGGATATTTATGCTCAGACGTAGACGAGAGTCACTGTTCATTCAACATATATGTCTTCGGTCACCTTGTGCCTCTGACACGCCCCCGTCTCGAAACCAGATTTCTTTTGCTGTTATGACACAACTGCGGTCCACTGTCACTGATCCAGTATTCAAATACTGTCTACCAAGTCATTCAGGAATACTTCAGTACACAAGATTTTGCGACTGGGACCCACAGCCTCGAAAAGTATGAGCGCAGAACTTAGGTATATAGAAACTGTGGAGTACGTATGGTGGATATCCAGCCATCCAGTCATATTATTCACTCAAGATGATGAATCACGGACGGACGGGGGTGAACTAATGGACACCCTCTGCTCTGCACCAGGAGTCGAAAAAAAATGAATAAGTAAAACGAAGACTTAAAAGATCAGAGGAGTCCTGACCTGTGGTGGGTGATTACCAACCAGCAGGAATGAACATTTGTCTTTAACACGACAGGAGTTTAGGCTGTATAGGAAGGTAGAATGCAACGGGAGGAAATCAAACAATTAATGTTGCAAGATATCGGATGAAGAGAACTTGGGTACTGTGGATCGAGATATGCCGCAATGGACCAAAGAGTGAGAAAGAACACTCGATTATAGAGACAGGCCAAGGATGTGATATGACACGAATGTGCGCCAAGGAGTGAGAAAGAAGAATGTACAGATATATAAGAGAGGTCAGGGATGTATGACAGACAATCACTTCCAGGTTAGAGTGGGTCGTGCACAGTATGACAACATTAATATTCAATTTAATTTTGGACCTCCATCATGAAGGACCAAATGGATGACCTAAAAATAAGCCTTTGGAATAATCTGACGGAAAACTATACCATGAGGCGAAAGGACAAAATGTAATAACAGGGAATATAATGGCAAGTACCCTATGGAAAAAGGCCCTGACACATCCCTTTTATCAAAGTTCCTATAGGATGGGGCCTTATGAGAAAGGCCTTAAAGGAAGGACCCCCTATAGCAAGAGCACCTACAGCATGGCCCTGATAACAAGGGCATTACTCTCAAGTGTGATAGAACAAAGGCCATAGAACAATGGTTTTATACAAACGGCCCAAGCGTGTGACAAGTGCTTTATAGTAAGGGTTCTGTATCAAGGGCCTAATGGCAAAAGGTCCTATAGCCTTAAGGGCCTTGGAGCTTAAGACCTCGTCTCATGGTAAGAAATCAACTGAAGGTCGAAACAATACAAGGCAGGTTTTTATTTCACTCCAGGGGACACACTGACCCTGAGGACTTCGTGAAGATGGTGGTACGTTTTGCATTGCGAAATATTCACCAATTCATTCAGACTTGAAACTTATAAAAGTATTTTTCATTTCCAATCTCGGCTACAAAACAGACAGTAGCAAACATTCTTTCCAACTTTTTCTCCCTCAGCTGAATTTTAACTACCTACGGGGGAAAATGAGCAATATTGCTGTGCAAGGTTGAGGGATGTTGCAATTGAGGACATGCACTGGAAGGCAGGGGTCCCCAGTGTAATGAAAATGGGGAAAAGCTTGACGAGTTGTGTGCTAATACTGGAACAGTCTGTAATACATTATTAAAAAAAATGATACACAAAGTACACATAGGCGAGTTGAACCGGGGTCAGTGAGTATTTTTGGATTATATGCTAAATATGAGGATTATATGCTAAATATGAGGATTGTATTCTAAATATAAGGATTATCTGCTAAACATGAGGATTATATGCTGGATATAAGGATTATATGATAAATATGAGGTTGCGATTACATGAGAACAAGAATACGAGGCCTGATTGGCCCCCACGACTGGGTTGTCTGGTTGAAAGAAAAAAAAAAAGTTTAACTTTACAAGAAAATGTAATTCCGCTTATCATTTTTTTTTTTTCAAGCTATCACCGACTCCCTGCTGCTACACATTAGCCCTTCCAGTTGGGGGGGAGGAGAGAGAGAGAGAGAGAGAGAGAGAGAGAGAGAGAGAGAGAGAGAGAGAGAGAGAGAGAGAGAGAGAGACGTGGTGGTTCTAGAAAATTGAAAATAACAAGAGTAAGAAAAAGTTATGGAGAGTGACCTTGTACAAAAGGGCTTATGTGCAGAGTTACCATGAGTAGTTTCGCGAAAAAAAAAAAAAAATAAGGCACCAAGTGAGAGTTAAATGAAGCTAGAAATATGCGAAAAAGAACTGAAGGTATTTAGGGAAGCACTACTTGAATTTGCGGGTGAAGTGCATGTGGCATACGGAAGGCGAGAAGTGAACTTGTGAGAAATGTTAAGGAGTGGTGGAACGAGTAAGTCAAATCGCTAGTGAAAGAGAAAGGGAAATTGTATGGCTAGTTTCTGCGGGGAAGGAGTAAGGGTGATTGAGAATTGTACACGAGAAAGAGGCAAGACAAGTGAAAGGTAAATAAGGGAAAGACAGAAGAAGGGAGAGTATAGATGAAATTCAGGTCAAATTAATATTTCTCAAAAGGAAATGAGTGTGAGAACAAGATAACAACAAAATAAGGTAAAAGGGAGAAGGGCAGACGAAGGAAACTAGTGAGCAAAGCTGTAAAAAAAAAGTATTTTGAGGAACTATTGATTATATTTGATGACGGCGAGGCGAATGTTGTGTGTCGGACAAAGTAGAATAAGGAGTAAAGAAGCCACAGGGAATGGGATGATGCAAAGCTAAGGAGGTAGTGAAAGCCTAGCCAGAGACGAAGTGCTGGATATCATCATGGATGGACGGGATTGCAATGGCATTTCTCAAGAAGATGGGTGACAGTGCTGTTGATGGTTGGTTGGTCTGTCTGTTCCACTTTTGTATGCTATGAGATGGGGTGCCTGAGGACGCGGAATGCATGTATAGTTATCTTGTAAACAGAAAAGGGGGACAGAGATTAACGTATTGCAGGTCACCTTGCTAAGTTGTATAGGGGATGACGCGATTTGAAGAGGACTGGAGTGAATCGAAATCATGACTGGGGAAAGTAAAATAGCTACAAGAAAAGCAAAGGGTGTGTGAACGAGGTGTTCGCTTAAAAGACAAAAAAAAAAAGTGCGAGTGAAAAAAAGTTTTGGATGTGGCATTTATGGAACTGAGAAAATCGTATGATACGGCTAAAGGAGAGGGCTTGCAGAAGGTGCTACGAATAGATGGGTGTGGGAGGAAAGTTACTGTACACAGGGAACGAGTTTTTAGCGGGACAGTAAAAGCAAGTTTACGAATAGGATGGGAGGAGGGTGAATGGTTCCGGTAGAGATAGGTATACATCAAGGTTATGTGGTGTCCCCATGGCTGTTTAATCTGTTCATGGCTGGGATGGTGAGGGAGATAAATGCAAGAATCCTTGAGTCAAGAACAAGTCTGATACACTAGAGACTGTTGGAGGGTATGGAAGGTAAACTTTACAGAAGACACAGCTCTAGTAGCACATTCCAAAGAGAAAAGCTCCCGAAGCTGGTAACAAGAGTATGAAAAAAAAAAAAGGCGAAAGTTGAGTGTAAATGCGAACTGCAGTGAGGTAAGGAGTCTTATGACAGAAGGTCGAGACGGGATTTTTTGGAGCGTAAGTTGGAAAGACTCAGAGACGGCGGCAGCTTCTGAAAAGTTGGCGGCTTACTGGAGCAACAGTTAGTGATCTGAGGGCGACGATGCAGCATACTATGACTGCACTTCTATACAAGCAAGTCTAAACAAAATTGAGGGGCTGAACCCCCTGCTTTTCAAAGTGGGTGGGGGGGGGGAGCTCAGACCCCCGTTGTACTGCCACCACTGAAAGTTTACAATAAGTGACAAGCGCCATCTTATGATTTTATTAAAACCTTTCGCTTCCTGTACAAGAAATATTTCCGACACTGAACACAGTACCTCTTTTCAACCTACAAAATGTACATCTTCAAAAGTATTCGACAGGTTCATGAATATGTCTTGCGGTTTCTTATCGCTGTAGGAACGCAATTAAGGCTTCTAAAACGTCATTTCATGAAGCGAATGGAATATTTTTGTACTTGGGTCTTTTAAAGACGAAGCAGAGAGATCATCACGACCTGAGGCCGGGAAATGTTAAAAGGTGGTGGTGGTCAGGAAATGAGGAAACGCTACACATCTGCACAATTCTAAAGTCAGAATTATACGGACTCTCGTATGATTCTAATCTCTCGTGCACACCCTGAAAAAAATACAAACACTTGCTGGGCAAAATAACAACACATCCTGTTGATCTCGCAGTGCTGGCCTGGGCGACTGGCCTTGGTTGAACGCAAATAAAACCAACTTTGATCAAATTCATTCAATGTCAAATATTGACCTAACACTTTGGCCCTTGACACTTGTACACAAAAAGGAGAAAAATGTGCGTTATGAAAAATAATAGTCTAAATCATAAAATGCAAACATGTTGAGCTTGACAGCCGTTACAACTGGGCCATCAGCACAGAGCTAACCATGTACGTCCCATTTTCACATTTATTTTTTTCTCTCTGTTCAATTATTCTATTTTAGACGTGTCTAGCACTGTTTCGTAGAACGGTATCCGCTAACGCTACTGTACGCCCGAACACGGAAAATTGTGATAAACGCATCTCGACGTCATTCTTTTTTTTTTGTGCGATCTCATTCTCTTTAAGTATTGTTTTAAGTGCCTTTAGGTTTACGGAATTAGCTTTGTCATTTGAGGATGGGGGAAGAAGCGAGAGCATACAAACTACACGCGAGATTTTAAAGAGGGTAGCTGGCGAGTTTACTGCCCATCAGATGGCAACATACGGATCAACTGTAGACTGGAGCTCAAAAATCATTATCGTCGAAACCCTACACAGGAAATATAGACATGAGGGCATGTCAGCCAATGGCATGGCTATCTTCACTGGTTATTACCGGGAGAGAGATGAGGTCTTGGAGCTCTTCCGAGACTCAAAAGTTTTAAATCAACACATTTGGTGCTGCTCTGGGGCTATAGAGTGGAGCAGGGAATGACGTATTGAACTCCCACTGAAACCCAGTAAAGTCATTGTCCATTAAACCGTCCATACATCGCTAACCTGCTTATGCTGGCTCACACATTAGAGTATGTCTCGCTCTTTTATTTTCTTCTATGCCGTATTCATATCTGGAATTACATTTAAATGCCATCAACCTCCTCTTCACCATTTTTACACGTCAGCCAACTTCAAAGGCCTCCAAGTATTTCCTGTATGATTTACGGAATGCAGTTATGAGGACTCTGAGGGAAGTACATTCCCTCTGTTTAAGTTACCATCCCCGAGCCCTTGCGCGGTAGAGGTGGGGTGTGTGGAGGAAGAGGCAAATATTTCCCCTTGTGTCACTGGTCTCTCCTCTTTTAATAGGGATCTTAAGAGAAACAGTGTCGTCCTACGACTGAAGGCCATGACATCTTGCAGTCAGAATATAAAGAGACAAGTAACACGAGTTACCAGATGTCAATTCGGCACTACTCACACTTACAAAAGTTTACTTTCACTTTTCTTATGCTGTTGTCAGCAATAACTGTTTTTCATAACATATGGATACCAGATAGACTAGATTCCCTTCAGCATAGGAAACAGGATAGATATAATTTTCACATGGTGTATTCATTCTTTGTTGACACAAAAATTCGTGGTTTCCTGGGCGACAAAGAATATATAAACTACGAATTTTTGGAACTAGGCTAGAGGGCTTTACATCGTTACAGACCGTTACACCCTGTGTCACTCTTGTGGCGTGACGGAAGACACTCCAGTATTCTGGAGCTCACTCTTTAGTGGATGATTCACAAAGACAGAGGAATAACAGTAAAACTTCATTTGTCGTGACCCTTTACGTCATGGCTGAAGCAGCCACTCGAGTGATCGTCTTAAGCTTCACAAAAACGTCGTTTGATGGAGCTGCTGACATACCAGACTTGTTCACTTCACAGCCTTGGGGATATATGGCCAAGATGGTATGGTTGGGGCAAGGGTGAAGTGACGTAGCTATGGTGGCTCGTTAACGGCCCACCTATTCCACTTCGTTCTCTTCTTCCTCGGGTTCCTCCTCACTACCGAATAGCTCTTCCATACTCTTGTCCTGCTTCTGATCCTCCTCCTCCTCATCAGACTCCTCCTCCAGCTGTTGACAGCCAACACACAAGTTACGGTGTTGTCAATCGGTTTTTACATACATCTCTCACAAGATGCAAGACAGGTGATCCTAGGACCTACATGTATTATGCGAGTGCATGTGGCTCGAGAAGTATCCTTAATGCCTGAAGCAGGTGTTAAAAATTTGTAACGACTAGTGGATGTGACTTAAAAGGCTTAAAGGCCAACCAGGTGTTGCAACAATAAAAAAAAAGAAGGAAAATGCATGGGAAAATTCTTCAACAGAGTCGACCAAACGGATAACCTAATTTGAGTACATTTGGGAGGACTTCAGTTAAAACCATTACACAACAACTCTGTGGGGGTAACGAGTATGCGAGAGTAACAGTATCTTTTGCTTAATTTGAATACCATCTCAAATACATCACAAATATAATATTACAATACTACCCTTGCAGGGATGTAAGGTCTCCCTCTTTGTAACCCGGATGTAGACTGTTAGGCGCCAACACTAAGATATCGGTGCTCGATCTCCTGACCAGCTTACCTGTGGGGAAGTCATTTCGTCCAGGTCCTTCCTGACGGCGACCTGGTCCATGGTTTTCTGGTCGGGCCTGATGCGGATCACCTGAAGAGAAATACAAAATCCTTTTATTCTAAAGAAAAGGAACCTAAGAAGAGACTGAGAGCAACTCACCGATGTTGCCGTGCAGTCTGTCAACTAACGTTGGACGCGAGGGTTTACGTAAGAAACGAAGACGAGAAAAAGAACTGACGAGGTTATTTGCTGGATGAAAGTAATGATAACGTAATTCTAATCTATGTAGATTGAGAGCTGACAGTAAAACAAGAGGCTTCTTCCCACCTACCCCTATCCAGTATCATAATGTCTGGATGACAGTAATGATAATCTAATTCTTATCTATGTAGATTGAGAGAAGATAGTAAAACAAAGGGCTTCTCTCCACCTATTCCCATCCAGTATGAACACGGCTATGAAGAACCACCAAGTATTACTATAATGTCATGGAGTGTTTGTAGGAAGGTGCGAGTGGAAAAGCATTCCTACTTCAGCTAAGCTGCTGGAGGCTTTGCAGAGGAAGTATCAGCCTCTGACCTGTTGAACAACGAAAGCTAAATAAATGTACATTACATCGTCATCCTTAAACACGTTTGTTCACGGATATTACTGAAGCATTTCTCTAGCCGCAGCTAAAATGTATCGACATTATTACGTGTCCTTAAAATCATTTTCCCCACCGAAATTTCTGACAGACTCGGCGTTCAATAAAAGTAAATTATAACAAATTCGATTAGCATTTTGAAGATTATTAGATTTCGAAGCCTTCGTTTTCAAACAATATAAATTTAGATTCTATCTTTCACATCATTTATTTCAAGAGTTTGTCTTCACACCATGAGAAAGTCTGGTGACTAGAATAGGAGAAATGAGCAGCGTTTCCAATTGTGGACGGATTAGGGCGCTGTAAAGAGCAAGTATGTTTTTTTTTCTAGCTTGCAGTATATTTCTGGCTATGATGTACATTAATGTTCGCTTTCCTGCAAAAACCTAAGCACTTCTCTACGTTAACTTGGGTACATTTCTACAGTGGTTTATCTTGTACGATCAAGAAGGCTGACTAGATTTTGTCCTGAATATTCACAACGGCAAAATGTATTAATTTGCTTCTCTCGGGATTTGAAACTCCTCTAAAGAAACTGTCTTCCTTTGTTTGAGCTTCGTCAAATATAGTGTCGTTGGCAAATCTGAAACTTTACTACAGTCTTGTCTCCATGTCACCCATATAGTTAATAGGTAAGGACCACTGAACTGCTGAACATAGTGTTTCGCCCACTTGTTACTAATATCCCAAAATATCCTGTCAAAGTTAGTCAAATATAAAATTTCACTTTCTAAATTTCTTAAAAGAAAATTCAAAGCAAATCTGATGATGCTGTGGTCATTCTTGCTCAACTCTTCAAACCTCAAAAAATTTAGGTACGTATCCGTTGCTTTTGTGTACATCTAATGTACTGTTCCCTCGTGCTGGATTATGAACAATTCAGTTTGAAAATTGATCTATTAAATCAATATTGCCCTACGTGGCCTCCTGTTATGAAATCAAAATTAGTTGATGTTTATGGTCATCAAAGTCTCCTACAATTATTGATTCTTTGATGTTTATGTTCATCAAAGTCTCCTACAATTATTGATTCTTTGATGTTTATGGTCATCAAAGTCTCCTACAATTATTGATTCTTTGATGTTTATGGTCATCAAAGTTTCCTACAATTATTGATTCTTTGATGTTTACGGTCATCAAAGTCTCCTACAATTATTGATTCTTTGATGTTTATGTTCATCAAAGTCTCCTACAATTATTGATTCTTTGATGTTTATGATCATCAAAGTCTCCTACAATTATTGATTCTTTGATGTTTATGGTCATCAAAGTCTCCTACAATTATTGATTCTTTGATGTTTATGGTCATCAAAGTCTCCTACAATTATTGATTCTTTGATGTTTATGGTCATCAAAGTCTCCTACAATTATTGATTCTTTGATGTTTATGGTCATCAAAGTCTCCTACAATTATTGATTCTTTGATGTTTATGGTCATCAAAGTCTCCTACAATTACTGATTCTTTGATGTTTATGGTCATCAAAGTCTCCTACAATAATTGATTCTCTGTTGTTTGCTAGAGACAATTTCTTCGTACGGAGGAGTACGATTTTCTTTGCATTGTGGTGGGCTTATAGAACGCTTACACAATCTTGATATAATTCATCAATTTCATATATAGCAAGTCATAAGCGTCGACAATATATTGCCGGCACTTCGGTTACATATAGATTCCCAGAGACAACGAACATAACCCCCGCCTCCTGACTTATATGGTATGTGATTGGCTGATTGTTTGGGCTTTAGGCCAATCAACTGGCAGGGTCACTGAGACCATCAACCTAAGTTACATCCACCAACCGAAAAATCTTTTAACATCTTCTTTGGGTGTTAATGATACCCACCGAAAAATCTTTTAACACCTTCTTTGGGTGTTAATGATACCAACCGAAAAATCTTTTAACATCTTCTCTGGATGTTAATGATACCAACCGAAAAATCTTTTAACATCTTCTCTGGATGTTAATGATGATTCTTAGACCACATACACTATCCCTATACATGTGGCCTATGTAATTTATCTTTACTGAAAACCGTATCTAACGGTATCGCATATTTTGCTACTAAATTTTAAGTATTCGCAGTGTTATTGAGTTTGTTATTTATATCAGGCTTTTTCAACATTTTATGCGAGACAAACATGGGTAACTGAATGCCCAGATCGAGGCCATCTCCAAGCAGCGTGTGTAGGGCTAAGGTACGAGATATTCAAGACTGAGAGAAATCTTCACCCATGGCAAGCCTGTGTGTTTATACAAGGGACGATATCCCGGCTACTCTGTAGTCCCCAACCTTAGGAGGTGCAACTGTGGAAAATAACATACAACGATTATAAAAGACTTGATCCAGGGCTTTCATATATTTTCACCCTAGTTAGTGCTACGCTAAATGAGATAAAAGACCATAGCTACTGCCTGGCCATATTCCGAGCGCAGACCTAACCACAGAAAGTGTGTGTGTGTGTGTGTAGTGTGGAGGGGAGTGTGTCTTCACCTCTTGCTGGAAGAAGGAGTTGTAACCGTCGCCGGAATCCTCACTGGTAGTCCTGTTGACCTCCACGCGCGTCCCGTTCGTCACACGCACCTCGTACGTCGTGTTGGTGGTGTCCTTGGACTTCTGAAAGTACAGGAGGGAAAAAAAAAGAGTATGCTGAGGTTATTCTGCGAATGGGTTTTTCCCGTGATATCAGTCATGATTGCTCGAAACATCGAGTGGTGTATATATACTCTCTCTCTCTCTCTCTCTCTCTCTCTCTCTCTCTCTCTCTCTCTCTCTCTCTCTCTCTCTTTTTCTCTCTCTCAGCTTCTTGCCGCACGGAGAGAGAGAGAGAGAGAGAGAGAGAGAGAGAGAGAGAGAGAGAGAGAGAGAGAGAGAGAGAGAGAAGCAGCAGCCACCTACCATGTTCTCGAGCAAGTTGTGGAACAGCGGCAGAATTGACCCGAAGACGGGCCACCCGAGCCAGTTGCTGTCGGATCTGTCTCCGCCCTTCGGAACCTCGGCAGATGACTGGGTGCTGTTGCTAGGAGTGTAGGGGAGCTTCTGTATCAGGGACAGGTTCTCACCTATGCGCACCAAGTCGCCTGAGGGGACAAAAACACAACACCAGGGGATGATGGTGAAGTACGACAACGGGGGACCATCAAGAGGTAAAAAGAAAACGATTATTTTGATTATCCTTATTGACAGAATTCACTGGTAGGGACGCATCTATACAAATGTCTGCTTTATTGCAGCTGTATTGATTTATGAAATATACCATTATGTAATATTTTTTTCTAGTGGTAATAGTTAGCTACGTATATCTAACAATTTTTCTATTCATTCATAAGACACTTCGCCTCTATTACTGCATTTCGTTGTTATCATCCTTTGGCGACAGTTATTTTTAGGCCTTATAATCCTATATAATTCTTGGTCCTCGTTCACCCCCACACCTGTTTTCATGCCTTCCACTAAGGTAGGTAATTACGTACAAGAAGCTGTAGGCAACTGTGGCGGCGACTAATTCAATAATATATCAAAATGCTGCTTAATAACGGTACTAGCACAGATTACAGGTGTCCCCAAGAGCCATAATTACGGCGTATAACGGTGATTTACGAACCAAAGCGCGCGTCCGCGTCATGAAAATTCCTGTTGAAAAAGGTCACTGGCTTAGTGTTGTGCAAAATGAGAGCACTAAATCGAATACGCTAAGAAATTCAACATTTTTCGATGGTGTGTACGACTCTAAGGGCAGACATCAACTTGCAGGTCGATAGCACTATCTTGCATGTAGTTAGTGTCTTCAGGTTTCATATATATATATATATATATATATATATATATATATATATATATATATATATATATATATATATATATATATATATATATATAATTTTCTCGTACACTGTAAAATGGTATATTATAAATTCTATTCATGAATAGTCTAGTACGTGGGCCAGTATTCATCACGCCATGCAAAAGAGCGATGAAAACGTCCAACTTAACACTTGAAAATTGTGTGAAAATGAAGAGGCTGTCGGCGGCAGCTGGGCCGGGAGGTGGTAATGAGGAAGGCTCAGGGTGTGGCCCGCCCACAGCAACGGTGGGTGGTTGTTGAGGACACGCCCACAGAAAATTGGGGGTGCTTGGTGTGGCATGCCCACAGAAGATTGGGTGGTGAGTGTGGTCGGCCCACAGAACAGTGTTTGGTGTGGTCCGCCCACAGAACAGTGTGTAGCTGACGTGTCCCGCCCACAATAGAAGCTTAGGTGAAGCGGGTTAAAATTTGTTCTCTTCCTTGGTTCACCCGAAGGAAAACCTCCTCTTCACTTCCTCAGCAGATCAGACACAACTTCCCTAAACGCCCAACCAACACAGATCCCTTGTCTTCCAAAAAAAACTTTTCCCCTCACAATTCAACCAACTCTTTCTTTGCTGTCCATCCAACAAATTTTCCTGACCGTCCAACCTACACTTGTCGTAAGGGTCAAGCAACACTTCCCTCAACATTTACTCGACTGTCTAACCAACATGATGAATTATTATCTATCAGCGAGGACGAGAGTACGTATACCTCCTTCCGAAAATGAAGGGCTTCAATAGATTGGTGGAAAGTCTGAACACATAAATGCTAGGTCGAAGACCCTTACTGTCATGTATCTGAGGTCCACTTTTGTCCCTTTGGTTCCAAAGAGGAAACTCGTGTTGCACTTAAGTGTGCAGGGCCTGAGACTCACTGGACTGTCTTTCATCTACTGGAAGACATGTGGTCCGTCCATTAAATCTTGGCAAGACAGCTGGACCGTCTCTTACCTGCTGGAAGACAGCTGGACCGTTCCTCACCTCCTGGAAGACTCCGGACCGTCTTATACTCTCATGGAAGACAACCGAATTGTCTCATCTCCTTGAAGACAACTGGATCGTCTCTCATCTTCAGGAGGGCAGTGATGATTACTCCCAAGCTCCTGTCCGCTCGCTAAGGCTCGACCCACTTAGGTTACTCTTTATTCACAAGTCGAAGTAACACGCACTTGGTCGACAAGCCAAGGCCGAAGTCTGCAAGTGTTGGGTTATGGAACATGTCAGGCTACTACTACAGCAGGTCTGGTGGCCTTATGGAGTCTGCTGGTCTCATAGGGCTGGTGGCCTTGGGGTCTGGTGGCCTCTATTCTTAGTGTGTTTATGACAATCTTCAAACAGGAGGTGAACCAAGTCTTATGAGAAAAGAAATAGAGATATTGTTTTTTTTTACATTACTGATACCGACATATATTTGCTCTCGTGTGTTGTTCCATTACTCTGTCTGGTGTCTCGCCTTAGCGCTCCTTTATTACAACTACCAGGAAACGCCTCCATCCCTTCGTCCCCTCGACTTACCTGCAATGCGTCGCTCGAGGTCCTTGAAGACTGTTTCCATCTTCCCCATGCTGGACACTGTCTTGTCGAGGTCACTGTGGGACGAAGCGAATATTAGGTCAAACGAAAACACAGGTGGAGTGATAGATAAGTACATAAGAAGGTAGAGACTCTATATGGCTCAAGGAAAACCATTTGATATTTCTCCTCTCCAGGACAAATATATCTGTAATAATTACAAGAAACCATTACACTAAAATGATAGTGGTTTTAACTATATTAAAGGAACATCTACTCGACTGGACTGGATTATAAAATCTAGACTTACAAACCAAGCACTGGAGCATCCAAGGCTATTCATTACTCTCAATACAGTTTCGAATATTCTATCTAAGAAATTCATTTTAACTCAAACAAATGACCTATTCCAGTTTTGAGAGACCAAGAAGGGAAGAACGAAAGTATAGGAAAGAAATTAACCTACATGTGTTGGTGCGAGAGCTTAAGCTTGACCTTTGCAGCATGGTTAAGCTTACCAGAACACCTGCTCGAGAAACTTTTCCACTTCTATTCATAAGATGTGGTGTATATGGCGATTCTAACTCAATGTAAAGTAGGTGTCGAATGAGGGGGATTGGTCGTTCTTAAGGGTGACGAGTGACGAGTGCGTCTCCTTTGAAGGGTGTCGATCGAGGAGTGTGTGAAATGTGAAGGATGTCGATTGAGGAAGGTATCTACTGTGAGGCGTGTCGAGTGAGACGGGTGTCAACTGCGAAGAGTGTCGAGTAAGGAAGGTGTCTACTGTGAGGTGTGTCAAGTGAGACGGGTGTCAACTGCGAAGGGGGTCGAGTACGGAAGGTGTCTACTGTGAGGTGTGTCGAGTGAGACGGGTGTCAACTGCGAAGGCTGTCGAGTAAGGAAGGCATCTACTGTGAGGTGTGTCGAGTGAGACGGGTGTTAACTGTGAAGGCTGTCCAGTGAGTGTAGAAAATGTCAATCAAAAGGGCGTCAACTCTTGTGAAGGTGTTGAGCGCGGAGCTCGCGGAGGATTTCCAGACTTGTAAAGATACGAGCCCAACCGGATCGAGTAGAAATTGCGCTCCTCTGTTCGAATGGTCGAGGCGTGGTTGATCGCCGCTTCTAAGTCGACCAGACATCCCGTCTGTGAACAGGGATAGGGTAAGACTTACAGCAGTGGAGAAACAATAGGTGGCAGCCGTGACACTGAAGAGATACGTACTACGAAAATAGGGACACCACAAAGTTTGACCACTGTAATGATATATATCATCCCAAGATTAATAAGGTATCTTGAAACTGACAGGAAGGTGATACAGGACCTTTAAACCGACAGAGAATGGTGATGTAAAAGACGAGTGACTTAGAGACTAGCATTCTTTCAAATGTTTTGACCTTAAGATTATACATCTAAGCTCGTCATTATCATTAGAAAAAAAAGAAAATATTACAGGGTGGAAGAAAGTGAAATTTTAAATGACTCGCTATGTTAACTTCACGTTTTGTCTCATTAAAGGTTTCAAGACATTAGAAAGAGAGAGAGAAAAAAAAATGTTGAGCCTTCGGGAGGAGTGGGTCGACTCCCCCTTCATACATATTCATACCGCCTCTAACTTTTCTCGCCAGAAATTTTTTTTTTCTTCCCAAGTCCTTGTAATATACGCGGTGAAGTGGTGTTCGTATATGTGTGTCACTCTCTACAATGCGTTGGAAGATCTATTAATTCCTTGTAATATACGCGGTGAAGTGGTGTTCGTATATGTGTGTGTCACTGTCTACAATGCGTTGGAAGATCTATTAAGTCCTTGTAATATACGCGGTGGTGTTCGTATATGTGTGTCACTGTCTACAATGCGTTGGAAGATCTGTTAAGTGTTCACACAGAACTTTATAGTACATACGATATAATAAAGTTCATAAATGGGTCATATTGCTTGAACAATAAAACAGGTCGTGTACATTCCTGATGTATTACCTGGAAACCTCTTGTATCAGTAAAGAGGACAGAAAAAGACTAGCCAATACATATGCCAAGTCGACCCCTATCTGCATGTGGGTGGAGCCTGTATGCTACGTCATTGGCCCTAAACAAAGAAAACGTGCCGGTACAGGGCTAACGAAAGCGTAGATCCATCTACACTTTGCTCACACTCTATACCTTCCTTCACAGTACCCATACCTTCCCTCACAGTACCCATACCTTCCCTCACAGTACCCATACCTTCCCTCACAGTAACCCATACCTTCCCTCACAGTAACCCATACCTTCCCTCACAGTATTCATATCTTTCCTCACTTTCCTTGCAACTGATGGTTCAGGGCCGCGTGACGTCACAAGTCGGTCTGCGCGGTCGGGTCTGTTTTTTGGAGTCGGAGTGGGTTGTCTTGGTATACATAGGCTTATGAAAAAGGGATCAAGTAACAATCTACGCTATATAAAGTCGGACCCGTCTGTATGTAGACACGCCGAGGATGTTGCCACAAGCACGATGACTAACCCCGATACACAGGTGCCAATAATTCATCCATTTCTTTGACAGGAAATATCTATTCCCGAGAAACTTTACTATATCATATACGTTATCTAAACTATAAAAAGAAAAGTTTTCAGAGGTAAAACAACTAACCCCTTTACACAACTGCCAATGTTAATCTATTTCTAACAATTTGGGAAATAAGTAAAATGGCGGGAAAGAGCGATCATACCAATTAATAATGCCATTCCGCCGTTCTTACACAGAAGTGAGCAGACAAGGGAACGGAGTGTCCGAATTTGTTAGTAATTAATGAAAAGGGCTAAAGAGGACCAAATAGTATTCTTAGGGTTGCTTACCATAAGGTCGAAATATATACAAGGAAACTTAAGAAAACAGGCAGAACAAGAACCCAAATAAGAGGGGGGAAAAAAAAATCACAAATTCTTACCCAAAGGCAGAGAGGAACTGGAAGTTAGTTCCATTGTTTTTGTCGACACTGTCATTCTTGCCATTTTCTTTTTCATCCTGTCCCTTCTGCGCGTTCTCCTGTGTGTCCCCAGGCACCGTTCCTTGGTCCAGTTCATTCCCAGCGGGTACGGTATCCTCTACCACCGACAAGTTAACTGTAATGATAAACATGTAGCCTGCTCAGATCCGCGTCAGATGCGCTGTGTAAGTAGGTATCACCCTCTACGATGCCTGGGATCCAAATGAAATCTAGTGAAGTCCACAAAACATATATAGGGCACACACAACATATATAGGGCAAACAAAACATACATACAGGGCACGACATTGGTCTAGTGCAAACATCTGACTTCGCGATGTCTACACTCGCTAGAACCATATGGGTCAGAGGATAAAATATTTCGTTCAAAAACACACATACAGTCGAATGTGTATTCTCGTCAGGACTTCAGAAAATAGGAACCTGTAGTCTGTCATAAATTTCAATAAACTAGACACACCTATAAAAAACGAAGATAAGTCAGGAAGGGTCATGTATATACAATAGGAACGTGTATGGTCATAGAATTACCTTGTAACACGTGAGGACGTGTTCAAGATGTTCGATTGCTAGGTATAACAAAGGTGACGGCCATAATGACCCTGGTAGCCGATAAGCCTTAAACTCAAATAACCAAACCAGCCAGGGAGCCATGGCCATCCACTCCACAAGTCAGTGTACAAATGTATTCACCTGTTTACTACTGTTTCTTTGTGCGTAGAGAGAGCGAGCTTTACGAGGAAATACACACAGACTTTCATACATGATCGCAGTTTCCTGTATTAGCGAGGCAGCGCAAGAAACAGACGAAGAAAGGCCTCATCCACTTAGATCCATTCTCTAGGCCCCACAGACCTTTCCATGGTTTACCCAGGAGGCTTCACATGCCCTGCCTTGGTTCAGTCCAATGAAATCACGTCGACGGCAGTCTATCACACTGTTCCAATTCACCCTATCTTGTGCACGCCATTCACCCTCCCGCACGTTCAGACCCCGATCGCTCAAAATCTTTTTCACTACATCCCTCCATCTATTTGGTCTCCCTTTTTGTTCTCTGCGCTTGACACATATATCCCCTTTGTCAACCTATCCTCTTTCATTCTCTCCATATGTGCATAACATTTCAGCACAACCTCTTCTCTGTCAACTCCATATTACAACACAAAGCTGTTACCCTTGACTTACTTTACCAAACCACCTCACATATCGTCCTCAAACATTTCATTTCCAACATATCCAACCTCCTCCTTTTCACACACACACACACACACACACACACACACACACATACACACAGAGGAATCCCTTTTACGAGGCTCCTAAAGTTTTAAGGCTGCACTACAAATAGTAGCAGGGACTTGGACTCCTTTGGAGTGAAAAGTTCCCGGACGAAACTTTACTCATTTTTGTCCACTGATGGTATTACCTCGCTAAAGATGACATTCTACTCGCGGTGTGGCCTCGTGCATGTGGAGCCCAGATACACACACACACACCCACATGTGTGTGTGTGTGTGTGTGAGTGTGTTACCGGACTCCGCAGAGAAATGGACGGAAAGGAATGAGGTTTCACCAAGGACGTTGTCTTTTTCCCCAAGAAACGTCCATTTTCCTTGCTCCTGATTGAGTGTGCAGCCTGGAAGTTTCAGATGCCCCCCATATAATGGCGTCTTGAGGCTGAATTATGATGATATATCCATGTTGTACCGCTGTCTGCTGGTACAGAGGTAACAGAGCGACCCCCCCCCCCCCCACACACACACACAGTTACGACACAGGTTACGGTCAATATACAGGTGTTCCGCACGACACACGAGCAAGTGTTCAACGTGATAATCTGAATTATAAATAGCATTTTCTTACCGTGCGTTCGTCTGTCCGTTGCCTCTCTATTTACCGTTTACATTTTCTTGTCATTCTCTGCCATTTTCTCATCTCTTTCCATCGCACATTTCCTTTGACCCTTTCCTTCTCTACTACACAGCGAGCACTCCATTACCCACGGAGGACTGATAATTCTACATATATATTCTGCGCCTGAATTTTGCCGAGGAGTTGAAAGTCTCAATCCTGAAAAATCATCGTTTTCTGCGACACTCTGGGGCGTTAGCGTTCCATTAGAGGCAACGTCAAAACTTCACGACAAAGTTTACGCGATTTGTCTAAGAATTCAGAACTTCAAATATACACTTGTCTAGCTTTAGATCATGAGTGGGAACGATATTTCGACAGCGTGTGATGTCGCAAGCAGCCAGTCAACCGGAGTGATGGTGAACAACTGTACGGCTGGCACCTGAGGGTGATGATACAACTGCACGGCTGGCAGAGGTGTTAACGCCCTCTTCAATCATACACCACACCAGTTCCGAATCTCCTGATAACGTGTTCGAACACCTGATCATGACTCACCACTGTTTTGTTCGCCTCTCCGAATCGGGTGACTTAAGTTTTGCGAATGGGTCAAAACAGTCATATTTTGTATAAGGTACAATCTCCTCCTGTATTCTTTAAATAAAGATACAAATGCTCAACACATATCGAACCTCGTCCATCTAGCATAGCGTTTATATAGGATCAGCATTAAAGTTTTACCGTGAAAGTACTTTACTCTTCGTTACCAACTCTGGTTGCTCTAACTCTGCATCTTTCTAACAACTTTTCATTGCGACATCCTCCAACGGATTGAAGATACACAATGATTGTAAAAAACAAAGTCATCCCTTTCTCTTCTCTCTTCCATGGTGGGCAAACATATGGCCTTTGACGTCTCTGCAGCTTAACTCTCTTAATGCTGGTACCATCTTTGTTTCCCTTCTCTGGACTTTCTCTATTACTTCTCTTTTGGCTTCAAGATGAGGTAAACACAGCAGAGAAATTATATCCTAACTTTGGCTTAATATATGCCGTGAAAGATTTGCTGAACTTTTCCTCATTTGTGACCTCAAATGCAGCTCTTATACTTGTCAACAGACAGTGGAGAACTCTGGCAAAAGTTTAGGCACGAAGTACTATAGACCCTGATGATTCCGTCATACAGGTATTCCGTACATCCTATGTATGAAGGTCTTCAGTCACTATGTCTCGTCCTCATTAATCTGCATATTCTTAGGCTGAATTTAACAAACTATGTACGAGACCAACTTTGGAGTTTATCTATGTCCCCTTGTAAGCTGATGCAATCCATCCTCAGCATTCTTCACCCGCCTCATGATCTTAGAATCATCTGCAAAGGTATCTAGGCATGAATTCAGTCATTTTGGCAAGTCTTACGTAGATCAGGAGGAGCAAATGTTTGAAGACTGACCCCCCAGCGGCACACCACTGAACGACTCCAGCCCAGTTCGAGAGGGCTTCTCCGACATGTGTCCTCTGATCCCTTCCACTGAAGTAGCTTTCACCAACCTTCTATGCGGGATAGTGTCAAATGCTTTCTGGTGGTCCACTTGCTGTCTTCGTCTTTTTCCAGCGTTTTACAGACAATACTCGTCAAAGAGGCCGTTCTGTAGTTCACTATCATTTCCCGAACTCCTTTCTTAAAGTTGGGCCACCCGGTTATATAATGAATACATGGAGCCTCTATCCCACTCACAACTTGTCTTAAATTCATTATCTTCCACTCAAATTCTCCGAAGTCCTGTACAGCATGTGTGCTCGTTAAATCAAGAGATATTAATCTAACGAATTAGCTAGAACATGCTAGTTTGCACTAGAGATATTTTTACGATAGTTCTAGATTATAAATTCAGTTAGTTCAGAAGGCCACATCAGTATATTAGCGCATGATAACGGTGTAAAAACCCATGGTAGAAGCTTTTCCCGCTATGGAACTGGACATATTTATGTTCCTACATCATAATCCACTTTTATACATTTTAATGAAATAACGATTTACATGTTTTATATGTAAATTCTTTCAAACAGTGCTCTTAAAAAAATATATTGCATGTAAATCTGAATATGGAATATATGCAAATTTCTAATTAGAACAGGAACAACGAAATAATTAGCCAGATATATCTCTATTAATTATCATACTACCATAAACTTTTCCCCCACCAGTAGTTGGCTGCAAGACACGAGGTAAACTTAGTATTTTACGACCATATTACCACTAATCCAGTAACAAGGGGATGATCGACTGCACTTCAAACTCATACCACTAATGGAGTAAAGAGAGAATGACCGACTACTTTCAAACCACTATACTACTGATCTATATCACTTACTCGGTGTAGCGTTGATCGAGGCGAAGGCGAGAAATACCACAGATAAAGACACGAGGAACCTCATGATCTCTGGTAGCGATCTCACCAGCGTCAGTATGAACAATGACGCGGCAGCGGTCCGCGCTGCTGCTGCTGCTGCCTCCGCCACACACACTTGTTTCACTTTACCTGAAAACTGCCAAGTTTCGCCAGGGATGGGAAAAAAAAAATACTGTCGAGAGCTTCCAATACGATAATTCTTCTTATGTGTGTATGCTCGCGCACGTCTCGACACTTTACGCGAAATTTTGAAAGAAATTATCGTATTGGAAGCTCCCGACAGTATTTTTTTTCCCCCCATCCCTGGCGAAACTTGGTAGTTTTCAGGTAAAATGAAACAAGTGTGTGTGGCGGAGGCAGCAGCAGCAACAGCGCGGACCGCGTCAGCATTTATGGATCTGGAGAAGGCATATGATAGAGTTGATAGAGATGCTCTGTGGAAGGTATTAAGAATATATGGTGTGGGAGGCAAGTTGTTAGAAGCAGTGAAAAGTTTTTATCGAGGATGTAAGGCATGTGTACGTGTAGGAAGAGAGGAAAGTGATTGGTTCTCAGTGAATGTAGGTTTGCGGCAGGGGTGTGTGATGTCTCCATGGTTGATTAATTTGTTTATGGATGGGGTTGTTAGGGAGGTGAATGCAAGAGTTCTGGAAAGAGGGGCAAGTATGAAGTCTGTTGGGGATGAGAGAGCTTGGGAAGTGAGTCAGTTGTTGTTCGCTGATGATACAGCGCTGGTGGCTGATTCATGTGAGAAACTGCAGAAGCTGGTGACTGAGTTTGGCAAAGTGTGTGAAAGAAGAAAGTTAAGAGTAAATGTGAATAAGAGCAAGGTTATTAGGTACAGTAGGGTTGAGGGTCAAGTCAATTGGGAGGTAAGTTTGAATGGAGAAAAACTGGAGGAAGTAAAGTGTTTTAGATATCTGGGAGTGTATCTGGCAGCGGATGGAACCATGGAAGCGGAAGTGAATCATAGGGTGGGGGAGGGGGCGAAAATCCTGGGAGCCTTGAAGAATGTGTGGAAGTCGAGAACATTATCTCGGAAAGCAAAAATGGGTATGTTTGAAGGAATGGTGGTTCCAACAATGTTGTATGGTTGCGAGGCGTGGGCTCTGGATAGAGTTGTGCGCAGGAGGGTGGATGTGCTGGAAATGAGATGTTTGAGGACAATGTGTGGTGTGAGGTGGTTTGATCGAGTAAGAAATGTAAGGGTAAGAGAGATGTGTGGAAATAAAAAGAGCGTGGTTGAGAGAGCAGAAGAGGGTGTTTTGAAATGGTTTGGGCACATGGAGAGAATGAGTGAGGAAAGATTGACCAAGAGGATATATGTGTCGGAGGTGGAGGGAACGAGGAGAAGTGGGAGACCAAATTGGAGGTGGAAAGATGGAGTGAAAAATATTTTGTGTGATCGGGGCCTGAACATGCAGGAGGGTGAAAGGAGGGCAAGGAATAGAGTGAATTGGATCGATGTGGTATACCGGGGTTGACGTGTGGACGTGTGCGTGTATACATTTGTGTATGGGGGTGGGTTGGGCCATTTATTTCGTCTGTTTCCTTGCGCTACCTCGCAAACGCGGGAGAAAGCGACAAAAAAAAAATATACATATATATATTCCTATGAGTCCACGGGCGTCCTAGCTTCGTCTCTTCGATGTATATCAACTGACTGTTATATTTCTCTCTTGTGTCTCCCCTGATGATGTGATTATTACACGAAAGTGCACTTGGGAACTTTTCGTGTTTCATTTTCCCCGTGGACTCATAGGAATATCTTGATCACGCGCAAAATTGTGATCCTTTCCAATATATATATATATATATATATATATATATATATATATATATATATATATATATATATATATATATATTAATATATATATACACGAGTGCAAGGCTCCCTCCCCGTTACACACAGTACTCAGGCACAATGCAGACCCGTAGCTAAAGGGGTGGATGAGGTCATAACAACCCCCCCCCCCCTCCGTTTTGAGGAGTTTCGCTGGAAGAGAAATAAATGAGCTTAACTTGATCAACGTTACACTTTCATTTTTCCAAAGTCATACTGTAGGCCATTTCTCGAAGTCTCAGTGAAATTAGATCTTAAGGGGTATCCATGTCTGCAAGTGGTAGACTGTAGAGTTACCGGACTCTGCCAACTCTATTCTACACCGAGAGTGACAAGTCACATTTGGCAAGGATGGGAGTACAGTCTCAAAGACCTTCTCACTCCAAAGGAATCTACATCTCCCTTGCGACTGGAAGTGGTGCAGTCTTGGGCAACAGGAGCCTTTCCAAAGTTCCTAAAGTAATACATAGACTCTCATAGAATTTGGTCTTGGGGTGATTATAAATAATTGGGGGATCGAAAGAAAATAGAAAGATATTTGTCAACAAAATAAAATGTGGAAAGCGCAGGTATAGGAGACAGGAACGAGCACAGCAAGTTATGAAAGGAGCAGAGAAACTTTGAACACATTGTGGGCGAGAAAGGAAATCCAGCCAAAATTTTTCATTCTTTTTTTTTTTATCACAAATTCATCACGAATAAACTGTGGGCCAAAGAGGACCTTAAACAGGAGAAGGAATTAAGAGAACGAGTTTAAGAGGCTCGGTGTAAAAAAATATGCCAGGAGCTACAAAGAGTTCAAAATGGTTCTCACAGAGGAAGGCTTGGAAGTAATGGGACGAGGGCTCGACGCCGTGTCGTGCCGTAAAAGCCTAGTGGTGTGAGAGAGAGCAGCCATTTGACCGGCCAGGGAGCAGCTGCGACCCCGTCATGTTCTGCCTTAACTTGCCCCTTAGCTAAAACACACACACACACACACAGACACACACACACATATATATATACTTTTTTTTTTCATACTATTCACCATTTCCCGCGTCAGCGAGGTAGCGTTAAGAACAAAGGACTGGGCCTCTGAGGGAATATCCTCACCTGGCCCCCTTCTCTGTTCCTTCTTTTGGAAAATTAAAAAAAATGAGAGGGGAGGATTTCCAGCCCCCCGCTCCCTCCCCTTTTAGTCGGCTTCTGCGACACGCAGGGAATACGTGGGAAGTTTTCTTTCTCCCCTATCCCCAGGGATAATATATATATATATATTTTTTTTTTTGCTTCGTCGCTGTCTCCCGCGTTTGCAAGGTAGCACAAGGAAACAGACGAAAGAAATGGCCCAACCCACCCCCATACACATGTATATACATACACGTCCACACACGCAAATATACATACCTACACAGCTTTCCATGGTTTACCCCAGACGCTTCACATGCCCTGATTCAATCCACTGACAGCACGTCAACCCTGGTATACCACATCGATCCAATTCACTCTATTCCTTGCCCTCCTTTCACCCTCCTGCATGTTCAGGCCCCGATCACACAAAATCTTTTTCACTCCATCTTTCCACCTCCAATTTGGTCTCCCACTTCTCCTCGTTCCCTCCACCTCCGACACATATATCCTCTTGGTCAATCTTTCCTCACTCATTCTCTCAATGTGCCCAAACCATTTCAAAACACCCTCTTCTGCTCTCTCAACCACGCTCTTTTTATTTCCACACATCTCTCTTACCCTTACGTTACTTACTCGATCAAACCGCCTCACACCACACATTGTCCTCAAACATCTCATTTCCAGCACATCCATCCTCCTGCGCACAACTGTATCCATAGCCCACGCCTCGCAACCATACAACATTGTTGGAACCACTATTCCTTCAAACATACCCATTTTTGCTTTCCGAGATAATGTTATCGACTTCCACACATTCTTCAAGGCTCCCAGGATTTTCGCCCCCTCCCCCACCCTATGATCCACTTCCGCTTCCATGGTTCCATCCGCTGCCAGATCCACTCCCAGATATCTAAAACACTTTACTTCCTCCAGTTTTTCTCCATTCAAACTTACCTCCCAATTGACTTGACCCTCAACCCTACTGTACCTAATAACCTTGCTCTTATTCACATTTACTCTTAACTTTCTTCTTTCACACACTTTACCAAACTCAGTCACCAGCTTCTGCAGTTTCTCACATGAATCAGCCACCAGCGATGTATCATCAGCGAACAACAACTGACTCACTTCCCAAGCTCTCTCATCCCCAACAGACTTCATACTTGCCCCTCTTTCCAAAACTCTTGCATAATATATATATATATATATATATATATATATATATATATATATATATATATATATATATATATATATATATATATTGACTAACCCGTCATACCTTACCAACTTTATCTTTTGCTTTTCTGGTTATCAATCTCTCTCTCCCTTACTTCTCCCTTCTCAATCAGAATCTCCCTCACGGTTCACCCTAGCCAGAAGCCCCGTCCTCAGCGCTCTCTCTCTCTCTCTCTCTCTCTCTCTCTCTCTCTCTCTTTCATGCAGCTCCATTCCAACCACACTCCTTCCCTCCCTCTGTCAAAACAACAAGAGACCCAACCTAACCTCACTACCCTCTATCAGGTTCACATGCCCTTTGGGCACGTTCTTTACTTGCGTACAGTGCATAGGCCAAATTCCACTATTCGTATGAAGATACCCACGAAATGAAAATGTATTTGGTCCAGTACACTAGCGAAAGATAAGGACAAATGGTCGCCAGAAATACAACCAACCATTAGTCATACTCCAGTCATGTGGACCACTGAACAAATACCATGACGCTTTTACTTTAACGCTCGAAATTCTTAAAACATCAAGCACTATGGCGTACACAAGAGCTGGTGAACCTTTGCGATGAAAGCCACCAAGGACCCTTCACACAGATGACAGAGAGCTTGGATAGTGGTAATATGAAGCACTCCCATGCACAGGCAACAGTGTCCATCAGTTGACCTCCTAGTTCTCGAAATTGTAAAAACTCCATCGTCTCGTCTGTCACCCGTGCAGCAACCCTCTCGATCTGCGGCCTCCCCGGATCTGTCTGTCCACAGTACTTCGTCCACTACTGCACCGCGGCTCAACTGAGAAGAGAACGAGAGAGGCTTCAGCTACTCCAACATAGGATCTAACGTCAACGCAGGTGCTCCAACATAGGATCTAACGTCAACGCAGGTGCTCCAACATAGGATCGAAACTTAACGAAGCAGCTGCTATACAGGACCGAAATTCAACGAAGCTGTTCCAATACAGGATCTAAATCCAATGAAGCTACTCCAATACAGGATCTAGATCCAACGAAGTTGCTCTAATACAGGATCTAGAGTCAATGAAGCTGCTCCAATACAGGATCTAGATCCAACAAAGTTGCTCTAATACAGGATCTAGATCCAACGAAGCTACTCCAATACAGGATCTAGATTCAACGAAGCTGCTCCAATACAGAATCTAAATCCAATGAAGCTGCTTCAGTACAGGATCTAGATCCAACGAAGCTGCTCCAATACAGGATCTAGAGTCAACGAAGCTACTCCAATACAGGATCTAGATTCAACGAAGCTACTCCAATACAGGATCTAGATTCAACGAAGCTGCTCCAGTACAGGATCTAGATCCAACGAAGCTGCTCCAATACAGGATCTAGATCCAACGAAGCTGTTCCAATACAGGATCTAGATTCAACGAAGCTGCTCCAATACAGGATCTAAATCCAATGAAGCTGCTCCAGTACAGGATCTAGATCCAACGAAGCTACTCCAATACAGGACCCAAATCCAACGAAGCTGCTGCAATAAACGCTCCATCTAAACGAATTCGTAAGCTTTTTCTTTTTTTATCAACCATAGACTTATCCAAGAAATTAATGACAAACTCATAAATACCACCCTTTTCTATGGGGGAAGAATTCCTAATCTTCTCTCTGGACGTTATGAGCATCATCTCGCTCCATCGGCTGAAAAACTCACTCACTTAATGTGGCTTTGGCTAACATCCCCAAATGGGTCACTTATCTCCAGGTTTCGCTATGTGTTATGGAAGTCGAAAGTAGGTTAGGCATCCGGGTTCCCGTGGATGCTGTCGGTCTGCACAACCACACTGACCTTTCACACAAGCCGAAACCTCCCAGTTGGGAATATGTTTGTGTAGCATGTTTCCAGGAAAAATCGTACGTTGTCCATTTACCTCAATCACATAATCCCCTCGACCTTTCTTTCCCAGCATTGATGCGGTTCTTTTCGCTCGAATATATTTCTCGGGCGACGGAGCCATCGACCGCAATGAGTTACCTAACGGTGGTCTGTTTATTGTAGGATGTGTGTGTACTCGAGTTTCCTCACAAGTCTCTCCTGAGCCAGTCTGCTGGGACTCGCCATAACTTTACTTGGGAGTACACACCAGTAGGTAGTGCTATTATCATATTCCTCCAAGTCCCGGAGCTCTCTCGGTACGCTCACGCGTACCCTGTACTCCATCTCGAAGAGAGAAAGCTCTGTACCTGTTTGGGGTGGTTAACAGTGTGTGGAGAGGAGAACTATGGGTAGAAACCTGTATACACCAGGCCTTGAGAGGCCCGTTCCACACACACACACACACACACACACACCTCAAGACTCTGTCTTTTACGTGCTAGTGTACTTCTCCATTGGTCCATTTCCTCTAAACCTGTATACACCAGGCCTTGAGAGGCCCGTTCCACACACACACACACACACCTCAAGACTCTGTCTTTTACGTGCTAGTGTACTTCTCCATTGGTCCATTTCCTCTAGCACGGTACGGTGTCGTGGGCAGGTTCTTGATCATGGGTAACTCTGTCAACATCGTTCACCTTAAACCCAAGTTGATAATCATAGTCTTTTAGCAGCTGCATATCAACCAAATGCACTTCCTCTGGCTATCTTTACTACTGTCCAGAGGTGCCCAATCAATACGAGTATTCACAATCACAATTTTGGTCGCCAGTAATGGGCGTCCTCCCTCAACCACTCGATAACCAAAATAAGATCCTGCTGTGCCGTACGGCTACCAACCAAAGAAAATGAGAGAATGCATGATCCACTTCACCTGCAAAATAGATGGGTATGGAACATATGAACCACTTCGAGGGGCTGAAAGAACGTGGGCTTTACAGCCTGGGACGAAGACATAAGCCTAGCAACGAACTAAAGGATGAAGGGTAACATTCTGGACTGAAAGTCCTCTCAAGAGGGAAGAGAAACAGAGACAATATGCCTGCAACAAAACCATCATTATATCAAAAAGCAAACAACAACGTTACGACCCCAGGGGGGTTGATCGAAACAGTTCAAACAAATCCCCTGAATAATAGATAGTTGTTTACTATTATTCAGGTTCATTGAAAGGGACGCACTACCGGGGTAGATTAACAGTGAAGTGCATAAAACAAAGTAAAAAAAGAATCTATAGTGTCCACAATTACTTTATAACACCAATCATATACACAAAACATATAATGAAATGGTGGAACCTTAAACATTGACAATAAAATTACAGAAAGAGACAACTCAGCCACAGCTCGCCCGCTACTCCCTGTGTGGAGTGCAAACCACCAACAATAGTTCCTATCCGACACAACAGAGTCGAAACGTCGCTTCGAAACCAATAATGTTGATTCGAATTACATACTAACACTGAAGTATTATACTTCCGGTATTAGAAGCAATACAAAGTTTAGAATAAATTTTAGTAACAGTGAAAACAATAAAACGAAAGCACAATATAACACAGTAGCATAACAAAATATAGTAACATGATCGAAGCATCGGACTCCCCTTCACCCCACCCCCAAAAGGATAGAGACGCCCTGCTTACGTCACGAGCCCGGGAAAACATAGCGGAGGAATACACTCGTAACAAAGATATATAGAAAAGCCCTGCAAGAAAGATAGAAAGGCTATTCAGTGTACCCTCAGGAGAAATAAGAAACATGCCTGAAACAACTAGAGAAACATTTAAAAGAAACCTTGATATATGGTCGAAGTCAGTCCCAGATGAACCTAGTACTGAATCATTTAACGAGCGTGGCTGCAGAAACAATCAGTATTATTCATTGAGCAAGACGTGCGGTGAGCGTTACGCGGTTGCCCTGCCTTTTGGCAAGATCTCGTCCTAAGTACTCAAAAGTAGATCTTTTCTCGCTCTCAGGCAATTAGCCAACATCTCAAAATCATCCTCTCATCCACTCCTACACCCTTTTTTCCCCGCTCCTTCCTCATGCCTCTACTCACTCCTTCAAGGCTTTCGTCCCTGCAGCTCTTTCCTCCTCTTTACCTCTCCATATGACGGTACTCCAAGCACGGCAAATTAAAGTCCCGTAAGTTACTCTAGATAACGTTCGAATCGCTCATTCACCTGTAATATGATAACTTTAGCACCTCTTTAACATTGATGAAAGAGATAGATGAGCCACGGTGATATTTTCTATCTACATAACCGTGTCTTTAAAAAACTGCCCTCAACACCACTCAACATATAAAGATCGAATGGATGTCACATAATAATCTCTATTTCTTTAACCTACTTTCGTGGCAAAAAAAATGTCTTAGGAACAATGGTGTTTACGTCCTCTGGGACGAATGGAATAAACGTTCCAGATGTGGAACGTCCAAGAGTGGAACACTCCTGGAAGAAAGTGGTTTTTTGGGGCTTCACGCGGCTTGGTGTCTCACTCGATAGACCGTCCGAAATTCACTCGCAACCTCGGCCCTCTGCTGGCACTGCCAAACGCCCGCCGTTGCTCTGTGTCATACAGAAAAGAGCGTTGTCCCGCTCCAACCCCATCACCCCCTCACGACTGATGACTGCTCCTTCCAAAAACATGATCCAGAGTTTTGGATTCGTGGGTCCGAGACTCGGAACAGCTCTGCTTCGTTTCGTCCCTTGTAGTGACAACGTTATTGAAATGTCGTAACCCTGAACTTTCACTGGCTCTTGCCCGTTCGACTTATTGTTCGCGGCCTGACAGAGCGCCTTGAACGCAACCGTCCCGACTTCTGCATACTTTCCCGGCCTTATTTATATACAAGACGTAACTTTACCAACTCCATTCACATGCCGCAACGTCTCGCGGAGCGGCTTCGTCATCTGCATATCTTCACACCGTTTTCCTCCCTGTTCCGTTAGCTTTCACTTTTATTTCCACTTTCCCCCAAGCACCTGACTCTCTCATGATTTCTTCTAGGTAAAAAAAATTCCGCAGCTAAGATGAAATTCTGTGTCCCTGGGGGCCATAATCTCCCTTGCCTTTCAACTTCCTGCCAACCCACACGAACAAGTTTTGCTTCATTATCATTTCGTCGAGTGAAGGATCATATTCCGTCACGTGTACCCGTCCCTCCTGCGTCTTTTTTCCCTCTCCGAAATGGCACGGTCGAAATCATGAACTGCAGAAGTTACTGAGGAGAAGTCAAGGCAGATCGAGTAAAGGGAAGGTACTTTAGGTCATTACTGGAGGACAAATATTGAGCAGAAGGGACGTAGGAGTCCATCTTAGCCAAGATGGCACTCTGGTTACGCGTTCAGCGTGGCTGGAGGCATCCAAGCCAGGCAAAGTAGGACTGATCCCAAGGGAAGTCATTATAAATGCTACGCAAGGAGGACCGCTTCACAAAGTGCCAAAGTTGGTGTTTGTGCGAGGGGGGAGACAGAGATAAGGCTGTGGCCAGAAGACACCAACGGGGCAGTTATAATGGAAGGAATGAGAGGTAAAAAAAAAAGATTTGTGTTGTACACATTATAGTCCAGAACGAGTACCTGAGAGACGAACACTTGTCCTTCTGTCAACTTTATCATTCCTATTTTGCTATGTTTTTCCCCCTCTTCATTCCACTACCTCCCCAACGTGTCAGCCTCGCTCCCAGGCCACCTTCGTCACCGCCTTCAGGACATACTATCCCTCAGACATGCGCCCTGCCAGGGAGAACAGACTATTCTTGGTCTTCTGTCCTAAAGCTCTTCCACACATGTATGAACAACCGGGAACAACGATGGCTGAGGTGAGGAACTCGTTCGGCACGAGCCCACACAGCCGGCCGCCCTACCAGGACACGAGACCTAGAAACTCGACGCCCCACCGGGACATGGGACCTACAGCTCGCTGCCCAGCCACCCGCACAGCTCGCCACCACCACCACCAGCCTAAGACCTTTGGGCCCCACAGAGTATCCAATAATTATCGCATCGAGTGATAAACAATGCATGAATCTGCGCGCAAAGAATAACTGAAGACGAAAAGATTTCACTCACATATATCGCTATCTCCTTTATAATACAGGGATGTTCCCTTACAGTGAGTTTAGAATCATATGCACTGCATATCATAAGGAAAATTAACCCACGAGAAGGACTAGTGATGGACTAATAGATATATGATTCGATTTTGGAGAAGCGTTCGAAGCTTCGGAGCGCATCACCTGGAGACAGGCCGTCTTCCCTCCTGCCCTGGCCAGACCGGACATGATCCCACCTGGGAAGCGGAACAGATTTTCGAGTAGGGTTGTCGATTCTTGGGCTCCATTTCCGCATGTCCCAGCAGAACGAGATAAACATTATTATTATTATTATCATTATTATTATATATATATATATATATATATATATATATATATATATATTTATTTATTTATTTTATTATTTTGCTTTGTCGCTGTCTCCCGCGTTTGCGAGGTAGCGCAAGGAAACAGAGGAAAGAAATGGCCCAACCCACCCCCATACACATGTATATACATACACGTCCACACACGCAAATATACATACCTATATATCTCAATGTACACATATATACACACACAGACATATACATATATATACCCATGCACACAATTCACACTGTCTGCCTTTATTCATTCCCATCGCCACCTCGCCACACATGGTATATATATATATATATATATATATATATATATATATATATATATATATATATATATATATATATATATATATATCAATAATGGCTATTAGTCATGAATAGCAACTGGTTTATCCTAATTTCGCACGCTTACACAACACCTCTGTATTGACTACTGTTTCTATTCGTCCAGTTTAGAAACAAGGAACAAACCAGCTACATTTTTTTTCTATTCATCAAGCAATTGGATCTGCTCCAGTTACGTTTGTTTGTACTGTAATTGGAAACACAATTTGTCTCAGTAAATTGTTTTTTTGTTTTGTTTTTTAGCGGGAAAAAGTTTCACTGTAGAGTAGACTCCCTCATAAAATCAGCCTGTCAAAGGGAATTCAATGCTGGAATATCTCACAGTTCCGCAGCTGGATTGTTTTCCGCCAAATATTTGCCCCTCTGTTTATTCTCGGATCCTTTGTTATCTATCGTAAACTTTTCGGCGGGACAAACAGTTGTTGGGAGCCACCCAGGCGAGAGATCCAATTATTCCTGTTACCACTGGAATATATAATTATTAACCAGACGCCCGCTCACACACACACACACACACACGCATACCTCCCCATCTCTGACATGTTCTTTGATCAGCTGCTTCATGTGTTACCAACATGACCGTGGAAGTTCAAAAAATGAACAGGATCTTCACCACATATCCTTTCCCGCAGCTGGAGAGTAGAGTTATACTACGACTGTCCTGGGACAGGGGTGCAGAACTGCACTGTACACATTTGTCTTCTGTTAATTCTAATGTGATCTCTGGAGCTTTCCCGTGTTTTAAGAGACTCTCGTAGGCTTTCGTGAGATGATATACAAAGACAAACTCTCTATAAAACCAGTGTATTATTGCCTTTGTTTCGCGATCTCTCTGTTCGTGTGGTGTGATAGCGTATGAGACGCGTATGTACACACCAACCAACTCGGGTATCTACTATGTAATGTCCTTCGCAGTCTCACCCTGACGCCCTGGTGTCCACTGGCAAAATATTTGTATCTCTCGTAGATGATGAAAGCCTCATAATTCTTCAATAAAGTCTTTCTCTGAGCAGTTAACTCACGATTCACTGGTACACCTTAAGTTCTCTCAAACGATAAGAAGTTATATACACAAAGAACTAATCACGTTCGATTACGGTCTGTTCTCTTCATGAATTTCCGTTCTGTGTTCTGTACAGTCACCATATTTGAAAATCATGCGTTCATGGATCAAACGTAGAAAGTATTTTACTGACGACGGAGTCCTCACCGTTGAAGGACAAGTCGGGTTGGACGACGACCGTGAGACAACCAAGGTAGTTCATCCTACCGCCCTGTCCATATTCCCGGTTATCACTTCGAGGATGACGTTGCTGCTCGATCTTGTAGAGATAATTTGACTGAGGGATAAATCTTCCAGTCGAGTACTGAGTACTTGGCCTGTGTGTCTTTTTTCTTGCTTAAGGGGAACCTCCTGCTTTTAGAGCATATCTCTGTCAAGATTCTCTAAAGGAAGTTGATATTCTGTTGGTCTTTTAAGGATGTGGTATTGGGTTGGTGCATCTATTAGTGAGATGGAATCGCCTGTCCTTTCCATAGCTGTCCTTCTGCGGCCTCTTGATATGCCCTGGATCCTCTGGGATCCCATGTAATTTCTTGTATTACCATAGAGTCATCGAGGTGTGGATCAATCACCTTGTAGCCTCTTACCTCGACTAGTACAGAGGTCGAAGGTTATCCTCTGTCCACCCCCAATTGCAGCTGTGCTGTGTGTAGACCTAGACCTGTACCTCAGCCGAGAAAAATATGGCATGTTGAGGCCCCCTGGTGACTCTAGTGGTGCAGGGCGTCCAGGGGGGAATAATAGGAGTTATGTGGTGGAGTGGGGGCCGTCCAGCACCGCCTCACTGATGTAGTGAATCGGAGGGGGTTAAGTCTCCAAGCGTTGAGCCACAGCCTCACCCTAGGCATCGCTACTTGCCACCTTGCATAGCAGGTGTACGATATTTTTCTGGACACAAAACCTGTGTCAATTAGCTCTGATACACACCAAAGTAAATGAAGAAAGAACTCATGATACATGAGAATTTCATGGACGTAACTGCTCGAGAAAAGGAATGAAATATTCTCGTTGGTGTAAAGACGAAAATATCCATATCAGGACCTCAGATGCTCACTTGTTATGGATTCTTGTTCTCCCGGGGTGATCTACACACACAGGCCACCAGGCTGACCCGCGCACTGTTATCACACCTCCACTCCACGATTATCTGAGACGATTCTGAAGTAAAGGTATTTCATCTAACTGAAAACGAAATGAAATACCTGGCCATTCTTCTTTACAGTCATTTCGGCCGATAGGTTTTTTCCCTTTTTTTCTTTCTATTATACAAAAATCATAAGTCGAAGGGACGAAACGCAGCGAGCGATGGAGAGAGAACATGGCCTCTGGTCAGAGCTCAGGTAGCATAGCTATTTACCATTTTTTTCTAATCTCTTTTTAACTCTTGATGATCCCAGCCCAGGTTCCAGGTTCGTTTATAGTTTTTTTTTTTCTTTTTTCGAGTAATGGAACGAATGAGACCATTCAGTACAGACAGCATGAGGGCATTTTAAGCAAAAGGACTTACCTCCTTAATCAGAGTAAAGGATAAAGAAAATGGATCAGGAACCCAAGAACAATCATCCCAGAGACGAAGATGAGACGTCCATCAGTGTTATCAAAACGCCGAGAAGACTTGGGCCAGGTATACTTGAGTGCACGTTTTCTATGTAGGAGAAGAAATAAAAGAAAAAGAAGTACAGACGGACCCCACAAGGAAGCTCTTGACGTCACTCTCTCCAGATATATCCACTCCAGGTTCTCAGTCGACACACTTCCCGTTTTCTCGTGGGGGATGGGAGGGGGTGGGTGGTTCTTGTGCTTCTAACGTCCACGGACCCTAACGTACACCTAACGTACGGACCACGGGGACAAAACAGTAGCGCAAGATATACATCAACCCCAGTCAATGATTCTGGTCATTCTGCTTGTCCAATGGTCATTTTACCGATAAACTCTCGCTATCATACAGGAGGGAAATACAGAGTGGACGAGGGAGGGACGAACGAACGAACACTTGCGCGTTGACTACATCTCTCTGAGGGGAAACTTTTCCAATCTCTCTCCTCGTGAGAATTCTCTCTGGAGCAGCTGGAAGACATGGTCTCTTCGTTGTATATCAACTGACTCATATTTCTTTGTTGTATCTCCACTGATGGTGTGATTATTACACGAAAGTGCACTTGGGAACTTATCGTGTTTCATTTTCCCCCTGGACTAATAGGAATACATGTGTGTGTGTGTGTGTGTGTGTGTGTGTGTGTGTGTGTGTGTATTACGTTCTGTAATAACCGATTTTGTACGGGGAGGAATTTTACAATTGTGGGGATTCGTGAATATTCTTTAGTCATACAACTTCTTAAACTTATGTATGTTGTGTGTGTGTGTGTGTGTGTGTGTGTGTGTGACAGCAGTATAAGTGCTAGCAACTGTATCTGGTATTTGTGTCAAATTGACCACATCCCACCACAGTGGTGGACGTCGTGGCCTCAGACTGGCCATATCTACCACCATCCACCACAGTGGTGGACATCGTGGCCTCAGACTGGCCATATCTACCACCACCCACCACAGTGTCGAACATCGTGGCCTCAGACTGGCCACATCCACCACCACTCACCACAGTGGTGGACATCGTGGCCTCAGACTGGCCATATCCACCACCACCCACCACAGTGGTGGACGTCGTGGCCTCAGACTGGCCATATCTACCACCACCCACCACAGTGGTGGATGTCATGGCCTACCTAACTCCTTTATAAAGCGGTATCACAGGTTACCATCCACCAGCGATCAACAGGACGGGGGAGATGGATGACCCACCAAGTCTTTACGGGGCCCCCCCCTTCTCATCCTGCTCCTCGCTCGCTCTCACCACCAGCAGGCAGTTCCTCTCAATCTCGCCCTCTCATAATACATCCCACGCTACTGTTCACCTCATTATTATATTATATTGCATTCCTGACGCTAGCGCCCCTCCTCCTCCTCCTACCACCTCCCTCCCCAGCCTCTCAACCTCCTCCGAGCCGCCCCTGGGTCACGCCCCCCGGCCGTCTTTACCCTGTGATAATATTGGACATATTCCCGCGCCGGCAGAGCAAATTCTTGCCTGGTTTTAACTCTCTTCTTTAACGTTGGCCTTCCTCTTGCTTCTTCACTTTTCAAATAATTATATATATATATATATATATATATATATATATATATATATATATATATATATATATATATATATATATATATCCCTGGGGATAGGGGAGAAAGAATACTTCCCACGTATTCCCTGCGTGTCGTAGAAGGCGACTAAAAGGGGAAGGGAGCGGGGGGCTGGAAATCCTCCCCCCCTTTCCCCCCCCCCCCAAAGAAGGAACAGAGAAGGGGGCCAGATGAGGATATTCCCTCAAAGGCCCAGTCCTCTGTTCTTAACGCTACCTCGCTAACGCGGGAAATGGCGAATAGTATGAAAGAAAGAATATATATATATATATATATATATATATATATATATATATATATATATATATATATATATATATATATATATATATATATATAACATTAATGCCCTCAATCCGAGTTTACAGAACTTTACGTACATAGTGATTTTCAAATCATACAATGCCAATTTCTTCGTGTAAAACACACATTCTCTTCTTTTTTTTCTTCCTTTACAGACAACATTAGCCCAAAGTATCTAAGAGTGAGAGTGGATAGACGAATGTGCTCATGTGTTTAATTGCAAGTCAAAAAAAAACACAAAAAAGAAACAAGATAAGAATAAACCACAACGACTTGATATCATTAAATCCCAGAAGAGATGCGTGTGTCCACTTGACTAAAAATCTCAATTTTCTATTTTTACACTTTCAGCTAATTTTCCTTTCTTCATTTGGATTTATAGTGAGAGTTGCCATATAAGAACGAGTTTAACAGTTTAATGACTTCCACTACATAGTATACAGAGACGAGTGGCAACCGCTAGTAATCTACGAACCTACTTCGTAATATAGCAATCATGAGGCTCACAGTCAGTGTGTTTGTCGAGTAATGCATTTAATATCAAGTAAAAAACGTAGCAGTTTATATATCCTTTAAGTATCAGAAATAATTTGGGTAACTAGATTTGCACAGCTAATTACGGGGTGGAAGGGTTATTGCACAGTCGGTAAATCCGCCACTACGTATTGGGAAATATCTCCACAGGGACTGTAATGTATCACATTTACATGACAGTGTTCAGTATTCAATGACGTTGTAAAACGATGAAATATGTGGGTGGTTTTATATATATATATATATATATATATATATATATATATATATATATATATATATATATATATATATATATGAGGTAGTGTACATACATGTGTACTTAGCATTCCCAAACCACTTTTGTCTATCCAAGTTCATGATGGAGTAAAGGTTCAAACCCGCATCGAAACGGTCCACTTTCGGCTTCTCTCCCCCTCCCTCTTTTCTTTTTTTTTTCTGGAGGGGGAAAGTTTGCCTGGGCAAAGAGTCGTAACAGCCGATCCATCAGTTAGCGTCACTTGATATAGTTACGGGATTACGAGCGATCCATCACAACCCCTGGGAGGACACTGCCGGTTGGTTTAAGGTTCTGGATCCCTTTACCTTCCACGTCTCGCTATTAAACATTTAATGCTAAAGATGGTGAACAATAGCGCAAGTGTAATCTGATTTTAACGTCCAGTCACTCAAAATATCCGTTGCAATACGTAGTTGTAAAAGTTGGACGTAGAGATCGTACAGTGGGGAAATTTGTGATTGTACTGTATAAGGCAAAAGGTCCAGTTTGGTGTTCTTGTCTAGCAAGGTACCGAAACCATCCGAAGCCTCAAATGCTGATACTCATTCAACCCTTAACGTAACCTTGTAATTTCTATAGTGTTCTGGTTATTAGAGAGAGAGAGAGAGAGAGAGAGAGAGAGAGAGAGAGAGAGAGAGAGAGAGAGAGAGAGAGAGAGAGAGAGAGAGAGTGTCCCAGCCTAATAGATCTCTCATATAAGACATGTTACCAGGTCTGTTTGAACTAAGTTCAGACAGGACTCGTACCTCGATGCTTCGGATCTTCTGAGACTGAAGCGCCCAAGTCTTTCAACGTCCAAAACATTTAATTCTTCCTTACACATCTCTCGTTCGAGCTTCTCTGACCACACCCACAATGATGAGAAGGAACAATCGATATATAATATATAATATATACATATATATATATATATATATATATATATATATATATATATATATATATATATATATATATATATAGCGTCAAGAACAAGCGTGTGGGAAAATATGCTAAACTTTCGCCAGCAAGAATTACCGTCGCCTGGAGAGGGAGTGCGACACAGGATAATATGACTAGGTTACCGGGTGCCTTAAAGGAATGGCTCACCTCATCTCAGTACGCCTTGAAATATTGTATAGTCTCTGCATCCTCTCTAAACCCAGTTTTCACTGGGTGGGGTCAGGCGGTGTGCACACAGCCTCTCACATCACCCTCCTTACACTTCCTGAAAACCCACGCTCAGTGTGTTAAGAGGGGAAACATGGACTCCTAAGCTTACGTAAGTGCTTCATGTCTTATTTCTTATTCGCTCTGAAAAGGAAGTTGATTCGTCCAGTGGTACCAAAAGTCTCCACCCACGATACCTCCCGGACACCATGTGATTTCACTGCATCTGATTCTCCCCCTACAATCATTCTTCTGTTCTCCCTCATTCATTCCTCTAGTATATGTTCGTTAGAGAATCCGACAGCCCTAGTCAATTCTCTCTCTCTCTCTCTCTCTCTCTCTCTCTCTCTCTCTCTCTCTCTCTCTCTCTCTCTCTCTATCTATCTCTCTCTCTCTCTCTCTCTTCTTCCGCGGCCTGCCTCCTCTTCCTCTCCTTGCATACCTTCCAGCATTCCTGCTATGTATCTTCATCACCAGCCCATCATCTGCGGTACGTTCTGCTTGGCTGTACCAACCCGAGGCGACTTTCTCCCGCGCGCCTGGCTTGCTCCTTCTTCACACCAAATATCCTAGTCACATCTTCATTTTTCATTCGATCTGTCTTCCTGTTTTCCAGACATACGACTCAAGTTATGCGTCCGTAATTGCTCTTAAATTCTCGAAGCTAACCTGATCGATGTGAACTTGGCTCTCGCATTCACATGTTCAGGGTTGGTGGGGTGAGTAGTCCTTCATGCAAGCTACTTGCTGCACACTCTACGCTTACATCTCTCCCCCCTTCCAATTACCCGAGCTTCCAGTGCTCTCCCGATTTCTCTCGCTTGCGTGACTGCTTTCAACTTTAAACTTTACCAATGCCATCCGGATTGCGGCTTTACTCCCGAACGTCTTAATCATCACAATATCCACGTTCTTCGCCATTCAGAGGGATGACAAACTGATGTCTCATCCCACTTAGAAAATAGAATCTTTTTTTTTTTTCTTAATATTCGCATTCACTTTCAAGCATCCTCCTTTCACGATGCTGACAATGTTTGGGGTGAGGCTGTTCTTGTACGAGCTCCATGCATTCGTGGTGCCGGACTGCGACTCGGGAACGAGGGATACCAGGTGTCAGGTGATGGAGGCGGGGGCGCGAGGCTGTAGTTTCTTTTCGACCTGTCAGCTGAGGTCCAGGAGATGGTTTGTAAAGAGAGTCGGATGGACCACTGGGCTGAGGTTGGTGTACAAGGGACTGTGGATGATCGATATGGTCTTTTGTGCAGACCTTTTCCAACAGACCACGTTATGTCATGGGTAAGGGAGGAAGAAGACCCCCAGCGGAGGAAGGCACATGCTATTTCAGTAACGATAAAAGTTATGTAATTGTTCTCGACTTGAGGCGAAGGGGGCCATCAGGTGTCTTGAGTCTACGAAAAAGGGTGTAGGGACGGTAGTCAGAGGAACTGATGATGTTACTGATGCGTTCCTTCCAGCTTAAGTAAATCTTAGTACATCTTAACGAGTGCCACAGGTGTGAACACAACCAACATTCTCTGTACCTTGAGTCACAGCACACCAGCAGTCTCGGTACCTCACAGGAGCATCGCAAGTTCTGAACACACCACCTTTTTCATGGAACGAAAACTCTCCAGACTCTTCTCCCTCTTTCAGCTTCCTCGAGGGACATTCTCATGGAGTAAGATTATCCCTAAAAGCCACTACCGCCAGCCATCTCTCTATCGCTCTTCTACATGGCTCATAAAAGCATATGTGTACAGTACTGCCTCACTTCCTCTCTCTCCCATCACAGTCTCCCGCAGGCCTTTGTCCATTACCATTTTTTCCCAGGAGACCAAAGACGATCATAGTCGTCTCGACTACTAAACATGCCCTCAGGTGGGATATGGAGGAAGTCTACCATCATCCTAGAAATAAAAAGGGGGGGGGGGTGATCATTATTATCACCACATGATGAGGAACTTTCATCATAGCCCCAGAGAAAACAATGTTGGTATATATGATTCCAGACAATGGGGGATTTTCCCTCGTCACCCCAGAACATGGGGAAGCTGTTCATAACCCGAGATGAAGGAGGTTATGACCATAACCCCAGAAAATAAGCGGCGGCTTATCGTAATGACCCTGTCAAAAGAGGGCTTAAAACATAACCCCAGATACAGGCCTCTAACCCCAGAACAAGGGGAGGGGGAAGCGTTCCCCAGAAACCAAAATAAAAAGGAGGATTTCATCATAAACCCAGACCAAAGGCGGATTCCTTGATGGGGATTACCGTCAGCCACACACGTGAGGGAGGAGCTTCACCAGGGTTCGGGCAGCAGGTCTTCCGTTGCCTCCTCCTGGTGACTTGCTTCGGGTGGTGGGAGCCACTTAAGTACGGTATTAACACAGAGGAGCGTCTCTCGCCTCCTTGAGAAGTGTGTGGGAGTACTTAAACCTCTTAGGGAGTTCTATTACCTCTTGGGCACTTGGCGTTATCCAGCCACTAATTAATGGTAAGACTGTCTCATTATTTACGACATAATGAAGCCCCTTAGTACAGTAGCTCGTTAAGGGATTATTGTAGTATTTGTCATTATCAAGTCTTTTTTCTTGTTTAATCTAAGAAAGAAAAAAGAAAAAATGTGGAGGACGAGGGCGGTAATAACAACACGAGTACCCTTCACCCCACGGCAAGAGGAAGCAAGGTCAACCCTTCCACACACACACACACACTACTGAAACGCGAGCAAGGAAGAAGGAGGTCGATTATGGTCTAAGGACCTACACGAAGAGCATACTGAAAGGAGGAAGTACGAGACTCAGGAGATGGAAGAGAGATAGAACACTTATGGACGTATTGGGAACGTGACCTACCATGAGGCGCACATGAAGGCTGCAGAATGGTTGTGGAACAATGTTACACGTCCCAGTACGGCTGTTCCCTATGTGACGACTGCCTTGCTCCACTGTTTCATGATGACTGTCCAGGCTTCAGACGAGGCTTCGGATCCTCTCGGCTCTGGTTCATCCATAGACTTGCGTGGAGATAACTTGTATCGATATTCCGTCTGGTGTAACCGTGCTAAAAGAATAATGTACTAATCTATCTTCACAAACATATGAAGACAATTTGTTCTTTTTTTCTTTTGGAAATTGGAAGATACAAAACATTCTGCTGTGTCTTTCTGGGTTCGTCAAGCGAGACTAAAGAATATGCAAAACGCTGGGAGAACCAGTGACCGAGCCTGGCTCACATGTACCAAAGCGTGGGGTCGACCGTCAGTTCGAGCCGGGTGTCGATCTTACTCCCGCCCACACCCGGCTCTCTCTCGACGCTCAAGGCCGCCCCAGGCCCTCCAACACTTCAAGTATGTTTACCTTTTCCGCTGGTGCCGTGTTTATTTATGCTCATGTTAAAGTTATTGTCGTAGGGTTTTCGGCTGTTTGACTGCGAACGCTTTTCCTGAATCTTTTTCGAAGGTTCGAATAAACTTTTTCTGGGGAACGTTTCTTATCTCGACTCGATTTCATACACCGACAGTGATAGAAAGTTCAAATACCGATTTTGTAGGCTATATCTCAGCTTTCATAGACTGACATAAAACATTTGATTCCTTTCCAAGGAAAAGAAAAATACTGAGGAAAGGTTTCGATATAAATGTTGAGGTAAAGGAGGATCGTTTGATGTAAATCTAAACCTCTTACGAACCTAAGTTATGTAAAAGCATAAACTCCAATACAAGTGCAATATATAGCTCGAATTCAACGATGGAATTAGGCAGTTAAGTTCCTTTGGTAGTAATTCTATTCATTAGGTATACAGACATACTCATAAGGGAAGAACTGAGTGAGCAGACAGTGTTCCCTAGTGAGTCAAACAAGAACCAGTCATCAGATTCCACATACGTTTGATCGGGTTACGTCACTCCCTTGACTGTCCACAGTGGCAGCGACCTACTGGGGTAACTAAAGGCGGAGGAGCTCGCCTTCTGTTCTCCTGTTGAGAGCATTTTCGCCGGGAGATCGACAGCGCCCCACGTCAAGCTGACCCTCAACGTATTTGATGGCGAACTTGCATCGTTGGAAGCAACTGACCTTATCTGATCAGCGTGGCGCTGGCGTTCCTGTAGGATCCTGAGGTGGCGAAAGTTCCTCAGTCCTCCGACAAAGGACAAAGGCGAACTTCAGTTCCCGAGTGAAATAGACCGAAAGAAAGATTCTTCCCCTTCAGATTTTTTCTCCATCTGAACTCCACCGACACCCTGCGCAGACGCAAGATAAACCCCAAGTTGGGATCAAGGTTGGCGCAAGAAGGGTTGTTATCGTGTTGACGACCAAATTAACCTTGTTTGGCTAGTGTTCCCTAAACATCTCATACAGCTTTTGGGCAGCAGGGGTTATATATCCCACGAAACCTCATAATATTCCGCTAAATTTACGGGTGAGGCGCACGTCCTTCTTCGTATTAAGATTGTAGGGCCAAGCTTAATCTTCGTCAACTTGTTCTCCTAGCAGCGTTTAATTCCGTTTCCTACGATGTGAACTAGGATTTCAAGCTGGTGCTTAGCAATGTCATTACCGCTGGGTCTGAGTGTCACCTTACAGTACTTCAAACACAGTAGGACTTGTTCCAGCAGCGAATCTATGATTTTGGAAACGGCTACTGCGAATCTGTTCATCGCTCGCTAATAACTACACCTCTGGTATATCATTAACCAGGACCTTCCTCCTTGTCTTGTTCAGATCGGTCGTGGAGTGCGATCGAAGACCTTTCAGTGTGCCGAAGGTCAGTCAGTTCCTGTCTCTAGGGGTGTAAAGGCGTCTGAGAGAATTCGTCTGCGATACCCAACTTGGTGAAGACGGAGGAGTTAGTCAGTCTGCCCAACATGGCTTTATGGTATGACAAAGGCTCGTCATTAAGGTGAGGGACAGTACCTGGATCCCTGAGTTGGCCACAGACACGTACTTCTTCATCTTTCTTGTTCACCACGACTGTAGGACTACAGTAGGGTGATGGCTGGAGCGCAATAACGCTTCTACCATTGATGCAGTCTGTTGCCTTAAGGTATGGGGTTACGGTCTGAATCGCAGAGACATCTTGTCAGCAAAGTTCTGTTTTATGGGGCTCCACTGAGGCAAACCTGGAGTGTATCAGAGAACACCTCATCATATTTCTTGATGACCCTCCCGCGGATCAGTTGGCTCTAGCGTGCACATAATTTTCTGTTCGTGTTCGTATCCTCCCCTGCCTCGCTTTGACAAAGCTCGGAAACCAGAGGGTTGACTAACGTCCCCTACTGGCTAGTATCAGTCTCAATATAAGTGATCCTAGCGTTTCCACAAAAGCTAAAGTGTCATCTTGGCCAACTCCCAATACTCGATATTTCATGTCACCAGAACAACGAAACGTACAAGAAACTTGTGAACGGTTCTATTTCTTCGAAGCATCTTATTTGGAACACTGATCGTTGTGGTTCTGTACTATTTGTGCCTAAAGTGACTCTTCCCTGGTGATCTCGTAGGTTTGCTTGGAGATGCGATCTTCAAGATCTAGAATAGACTAATACGTAGTCCTGACCTCAGACGAATCTTTTCGTCATCCTATGGCTCAAGAGGAGTTTGTAGAGGTAGCCCCCTAAAAGCCTTTCTAGTGAGTAGTTCGAAAAGAGGAAACCTTCAAACTACTCAGTGGTGCATCCCTGTAAGCAGCTAGGGACGGAACAACATGCTGTGGCCACTCTTTAGGTCGCTCGGCGGCTGCACGCTTCAATATCTTCTTTAAAATTTGAGTGAACCTCCCGCAGAAACCAGTGCGCTGAGGGTGGTAGGGTACAGTTCTTAATCCTTTAATGGTGAGGGGTCCATAGACCTCATCCACTCCCTAGGAAGGTAAACTGTAAACCCAACAAAGAAAACTTCTTTCGGGATATCCACTCTGCAGAGTACTTGGGGGAGGAGAGAGAGAGAGAGAAAGAGACAGCCTCTGCTACCGTAGCAGTGTTGGTACTCTTGAATGACACAGCCTTCGGCCATCTCGTTGCGAAATATACCAATGGTCTGGAAACACATGGATACTTTTCGTAGCTCTGGGATTCATTAGCCCCATGAAATCAGTCGGGGGCACCTTTGAAAGGTTGTGATAGAATCGGGAAGGGTTGAAGAGGCACTCTTGTGAAACCTTTCCCTTGTCAGCAGTTCGTTGACAGAAGTTACAGGATCGGATCATTTACAGAATATCTTCCTCGATGTTGGACAGGGAAGAAGGACGCCTCTATGTTATGTCAGAGACCCATTTGTCCACTCGCGGTCCACTAGACTGTCCCATCTTTATAAGTCAGTATAGTACTCCACTAGCCCAATGAACTTAAGCTTAGCCTCATCCAACTTTGAATCTACGTTTTCGTACAGTCTTGATCTCTTCACAGGACGATCCCATTTCCCTTGTCGAAGAACTGCTTTTGGTTCGCATACTGTCGTATTTCCGGGAGGGTATCATCTGCTCTTTGGTCCTCGATGACGATGGCATTGACTTTTGACGTGATCTCCATTTGTTACCACTTGAGTTGGAAAGGATCTCTTCCGCCGATGGAGTTCGAGAGTCTTTCTGACGACCATCGTTGTAAGCGTTCTGGCGTCGACGATTAGCAGATTCTAATGATGCGTCCCAACACGGAGTCCCTGATAGACCTCTCGGACATCATAGTAGCGAGAACTTTACCATTGTTGAGAGGAGTCTCGCAGGAGACCATAGGACCTCGGGGGGTATACCAGTGGTGACCCAATCGATCATCTTTACCTAAAATTATCCCGATGTACTGGTTTGGTTCCATGACACGTCTGGTAACATCACATCCCGTGGCAGAGCTTCTCGCATTACTTCGACGGAGCTGTCTTTCCACTCGCTCCTTGTCTGTTACAAGGTCGGTATATAGGAAGATCTTCCCCAGGATGGGTCCCGTCGGTGACATTAGCAGCTGACTGGGGGTTATCCCTGCGTCTGACTGTCGCCCAGACTGCACCACCAACCTGTCTAATTTTCATATCGTATCGCTTATCGGTAGAGTGACCGCCTCCCTCGCGATGGTTTTGCATCACTTCAATGACCGCGAAGCTGAGTGAGGAGGTGTGGTCTGTGGCTGCCAGTGACATCAATAAGGACTGTTGATTGTCGTTGTTCTTTGCGTTTCTGGGATGGGGAAAACGACTTCTGATGCCTTGACTACTTCCTCGTAGAGTAACTCCATAGGCCTCAAAATGTGCCTCAGCTTTTTCCAGCAGTCCATCGAACGCTTCAACACTTAAACATGCTGAATGGTGTCGTCACTGCTTCAGGGTTGAATTAGAACGGAAAAAATCTTTGATAGAAAAGGTCGATTAAATCTCTTTTGATATCATGAGCTGCTGTTTCCGTGAACCAGTTGACAAGCTTGACGAGACAGAAGTGCGACAGACTGGGAAGTTGTTTTGTTTTGGTGGAGGTACCGTCCCAAAATATAGTTCTGTATAATCCCATGATGCTGCTCACTACTATCTCTACTCACCCATGCATTTATGTGTGTGTGTGTGTGTGTGTGTGTGTGTGTGTGTGTGTGTGTGTGCGCGCGCTCCTTTTTTAAACAAGGTACTACCAAACTCCAGTCCTTTATCAGCGGACATTTCCACAAGCTGTTCACTATTTTCATTTACACTGGGTACACCAGACCCCTTACCATACCTTCAAGGACCACATCATCCACTCTTGTATTCAAATCTTCCTTGCAACGATATTGCTGATACACTCACTCGGCTCAACACAAAACACTCCCCTTTCTTACTCGCTCCTCTCGTTACCAGGTGCGTAAGCAGCGACAATCATCCGCCTTTCGTAATCCACTTTCAATTCTCACTCGCATCAATCTCGAACTCACTTTCTTATATTGTATAACACATTCCCATAACTCCTTCTCAAGCTACCTCCCTCCTTAACTCTCACCCTTACTCTGACCCTAAAGTTTAAGACTTTGGAATGGACATTCCCGAGCCATCATTCTTCCCCCTTCCCCTTGAGCTTAGCTGGGCTCGAACATCAATCTCTCCCAAAAACTTGGTTCCTATCTCACTCTTCTTCACAAACTGGTTCCATCCACGCATATTCAGACACCCCAGTCTGAGCCTTTGAGAATACAAACACACACACACATATTTGACATTTTTCACGAGGTAACATCAAGAACAGATGACTGAGCCTTGGAGGGAAAATCCTCCCTTAGCCCCCTTTCTTTGTTCCTTCTTTTGGAAAAGTAAAACAGGAGGGGAAGATTACCAGATCCCCCGCTCCCACACTTTTAAGTCGCCTTCTACGACACGCAAGGAATACGTGGTCAGTATTCTTTCTCTCCTATTCCCAGGGATAATATATATATATATATATATATATATCCACCTGGGTTGTGAAAACTTAAGGTATCTCCTTCTTTCACTATTTTCATGTGTCTGTAAACTATCCAAAAAGGGTGAGAGTGTAACTTGATGCATACTCCATGAATATATTTTTGGCTTGTTCAGATGTTTACTCGAGTGTAGTGGAAAAAAGATGAATGGATTGCTATTGTGATGAACACATTATCCCGGACGGATGCGATCAACCTGGATTTGATTACATTAACAATGTCTTACGTACAAAGATATATCATACCGCTTCATACCAAATATATATCATACCGCTTCATACCAATCACTGCTTTTTGAATTTTGCATAATTCTAATGACTCAGTGTATTTCCATCTATTTTTTTTTTCTAAATGAAATGGTATATGAGGATTCGTGAAGCTAAGTATTTTGAGGTAGCTTATTTCAGTCCCGCAAGCACTTCATCCCTGAAGTGAGGAACACTACGACATGGCCTGCTAAAGTGCCAGCAGGTGGCGATCTGAGAGAGAGAGAGAGAGAGAGAGAGAGAGAGAGAGAGAGAGAGAGAGAGAGAGAGAGAGAGAGAGAGAGAGAGACTACCTACCTACAAGAGTCTATGTCGAAAGCTGGCACGTTGCTCTCACTCCCTAAGTGGAAAGAGAGAGATAGAGAGAGAGAGAGAGAGAGAGAGAGAGAGAGAGAGAGAGAGAGAGAGAGAGAGAGAGAGAGAGAGAGAGAGAGTACCTACCTATAAGAGGCTATGTCGAGAGCTGGCACGTTGCTCTCACTCCTTAAGTGAAGAGAGAGAGAGAGAGAGAGAGAGAGAGAGAGAGAGAGAGAGAGAGAGAGAGAGAGAGAGAGAGAGAGAGAGAGAGAGAGAGAGTACCTACCTACAAGAGTCTATGTCGAGAGCTGGCACGTTGCTCTCACTCCCTAAGTGGAAAGAGAGAGATTAAGAGAGAGAGAGAGAGAGAGAGAGAGAGAGAGAGAGAGAGAGAGAGAGAGAGAGAGAGAGAGAGAGAGAGAGAGAGAGAGAGAGAGAGAGAGTACCTACCTACAAGAGTCTATGTCGAGAGCTGGCACGTTGCTCTCACTCCCTAAGTGGAAAGAGAGAGATTAAGAGAGAGAGAGAGAGAGAGAGAGAGAGAGAGAGAGAGAGAGAGAGAGAGAGAGAGAGAGAGAGAGAGAGAGAGAGAGAGAGAGAGAGAGAGAGAGAGAGAGAGAGACCTGGAGATCTCCCGGCTGGAATGGAATAGGAGAATATCAAAAAAGGGTCCCTTGTAGCTCGAAGCATAACAGAGGGGTATAAAAATGTGCTGTGTTGGCGGGTGGGTGTATGACGCAAGACAGCCTCCGGGGGTTCGGCCGGTCAGAGATGTGGGGCTCTGGGCCACAGGTGGGAGAGGAAAAACTGGGAGATCTAACGTGAGCCGGAGGCAAAGACTGTGGGATTAACAGGTGAGGCGGAGTGGCTGGAGGTACGCGGAGATACCTACAAGAGAGGCGCTGGGCGAGCGGGTACAATACCTCTTCTATCCAGTGGGATCGGATCCTCCTGTACCGTGTCTTCATGTGAGGACTGTGTAGCATCACCTGTTGGAGCAGTGATCTGTAGGTTCGTAGCATCGCCTGTTGGGGCAGTGATCTGTAGGTTTGTAGCATCACCTGTTGGGGCAGTGATCTGTAGGTTCGTAGCATCACCTGTTGGGGCAGTGATCTGTAGGTTCGTAGCATCGCCTGTTGGAGCAGTGATCTGTAGGTTCGTAGCATCGCCTGTTGGGGCAGTGATCTGTAGGTTCGTAGCATCACCTGTTGGGGCAGTGATCTGTAGGTTTGTAGCATCACCTGTTGGGGCAGTGATCTGTAGGTTTGTAGCATCACCTGTTCGGGCAGTGATCTGTAGGTTCGTAGCATCGCCTGTTGGAGCAGTGATCTGTAGGTTCATAGCATCGCCTGTTGGGGCAGTGATCTGTAGGTTCGTAGCATCGCCTGTTGGGGCAGTGATCTGTAGGTTCGTATCATCACCATCTGTTGGAGCAGTGATCTGTAGGTTCGTATCATCACCGTCTGTTGGGGCAGTGATCTGTAGGTTCGTAGCATCACCTGTTGGAGCAGTGATCTGTAGGACCTCCAGGGGCAGTGCTCTTCAGGACTGTAGCATCAACCGCTGGAACAATGATCAACAAGACTGTGCCATCACTGCTGAAGTAATGATCAAGAACACTGCAGAACCATCGGTCAGGAACAAGTGATCCACTTGCAGCGTTTCAAGTCGTAAAATGCCTTCTTTTTACACGTCATATTTACCCACAGATCCGCTATAACATCCACGACAAGCTCGAGCAATCCTGTGTAGTACCGAGTATATAAGATAGTGTGGGGTATCATCAGTATTACTTATAACACTGGCCTGGCCTGGCCTGGCCTGGCCTGGCCGACGGGGAGGAAGTTAGACTGCAGTTCTGGTGACGTCCCTCAGCAGTCATCCTTATCTCGGCGTCCCAGGTTGTCTGCCCTGAGCCCCTACGACTTACCACAGTCTCCCCGGCGTATAAACCCGAGGCGGTCACACGACCAGCCAACTTAATGGATCCCCTTTGAAAACTTACTTGATTCCGGAGGTCACTGGCGAGAATTTCCCGTTTGTGTGGGGAGGGAGAGAGAAGACATATATTTTTCCCTACATGTCGTATTATGTAGATTGGTCGTGTGGCTTGCCTCAGCCAGCGTCCCTCTGACAGGTGTGTAGAGGCATATAGCCACACTGCGCGCTTCTGTTCTTGATTATTTTCTTTACCCATCGCTTCTTGGATCTGACTTAAGACTCAAAATCCATAATAAACTACGAGAGGAAAGACTAGATTACACACACACACACACACACACACACACACACACACACACACACACACACACACACACACACACTGTCTCCCACGTCAGCAAGGTAGCGCAAGGAAACAGACGAAAGAGTGGCCCAACCCTCCCGCATACACATGTACACATATAAACGCCCACACACGCACATATACATACCTATACATTTCAACGTATACATACATATAAACGCACAGACATATACATATAAACACATGCACATATTCATACTTGCTGCCTTCATCCATTTCCGTCGCCACCCCGCCACACATGAAATAGCATCTCCCCCGCGAGGCAGCGCTAGGAAAAGACAAAAAAGGCCACATTCGTTCGTTCACACTCAGTCTCTAGCTGTCATGTGTAATGCACCGATACCACATGTTGGAATATGATATTCACACGAGAGAATTCACGTACTGTACTTATACATTAAGTTGTCAAAAACTGACAAAAGTGTCTTTGAATTACTGCTGACTTTGCAGGAGAGCAGTGGGGGAGTCTAGTGCTTTAGCCTTGCATTATCATATTACTGCATTGTGGTACCGTTGTATCTTGAGTCCCTGCACTACTGCAGTATTGATTCAGTTAATACTACAGTAGTAGTATTAATTAGTTAATCAATTAACATTACAGTAGTGGTATTAATCAATTAATTAATTATACATCACAACGTGTTTGTTAATGACGCCTCTCGATAATTGTACCATTGTCTTTTTTCTTCTTTTTTTCTTTTTTTTTTTGCAAGAATCAAGTTCCAACATTAACCTGTAACCTGTATCGTAGAGCACTATCTAATTGGCTACTATTATCCTCACGAATGAAAGAAGTGGGAAGTATCATTACACATTATAGTTTGGGTGGGGACCCACCCTCAAGCCTAGCTAAGACAATACTATTCCCCTTTTAAGTATCGGAGTTGAAATGATCTACGCACCATAGAATCTGTGTTACTACAGTCCTTTTGTAGGTTTTACTAAAGGTGTTTCCGTTTAAAAAACATTGATAATTGTTCGAGAGAATATTTCTAACCTTAAAGAACAGGTCTGTTGGTAGTCTATGGCTTCCACTTGCCGAAGGTGTGGCATTATCTGAGTGGGCCCAATGTCTCTACGGTGATTTAAAGAGTAATGTGTAGAGAGAGAAAAGACGAGATTTTTCCGATGAGGCAAATCCCTCTCGTACGAGCACAGAGCAGCGCTCCCAAAAGGAATTGAAATGGCTTTGTTTACCTCCAATGGCAAGTTCCCAAGTACACGATGTTTGTCGACAACACATCGAACGTAAGGTTGCCTCATCCACTGCTGAGTGTTGCACTGGTGTACTGGTATTTATACAACGAGGTAAAAGACGAGAAAAAGTATACAGATGGTTCTGTATAAAGCTCAAAACAGAAGTTGTGTTTTCTGTTCGAAAAAGAGAAGATAAACGTGATCAACTATTGTCCTTTTCAAACACACTGTGTAAGGCTCTTGAATACATTTATTTAATGATTATGCCTTGTTGCAAGCGAGAATTATAACGTCTCATCAGTGATACATATCTGATGAACGTGATTAACTATTGTCCTTTTCAAACACACTGTGTAAGGCTCTTGAATACATTTACTTGATGATTATGTCTTGTCGCATATGCGTGAATTATAACGTCTCATCAGCGATACATATCTGATAAGGAAGGTCAAGTGATTGTCGAGGATATAAGCACTGTAACACACTGGAATTCTCTTACGTAAGGTTGCTACTACCACGTATTGACTTACACAAAGCCGCCTTGATCGATTATGTGGCTACCAACCTCTTTTTCCCTTGTGCCATAACTCGTTCATGGCCTGAGTACTTGTGTTGTTCTTAACCTGGTGTCGTGAGATGATCATGCACTGAGCTTGTTATTCGTGGTCTGATGCCATGAGACATTCATGCGCCGAGTTCGTGTTCGTTCTCTGTTGCCACAAGCCATTCATGCATTGAGTACGTTTTCCTTCTCCGTTGCCATAGGGGGGAACTTGATGGAAATACGTATTCCCACATCTCGCGACCACGAAATCAAATCTCTCTTGACTTCCCGTTACTGCTTGTGGCCGTCTGATGGTCCGTCTTGAAAGCCCACTGACCACATTTGTGGTAACCTTATTTCGCGGAGGACGTCTCTAAGACGTGCATGATTTTAAGGGAAACTCGGGATGTTCCTCGTCCACAGCTCGTCGCGCAAGAGTTCCTCCTGAAGAGCCACCTCGATTTCTCAAAGAGCTCCTGGAACAGAGCTCTTGGAATAGAACTCCTAGAACAGAGGTCCTGGAACAGATCTCCTGGAACAGATCTTGTTGGAACAGAGCCCCTCGTCCAGAGCCCCCCTCATCTGAAATCCTTTCTCCAGAGCCCCTCGGACAGAGCCCCTTGGCCACATCTCCTCGTACAGAGCCTGTAATCCAGAGCCCCTAAGTTAGAGCCCATCTAAATCCTCTTCTAGTTAGAGCCCATCTAAATCCTCTTCTCTAGAGTTTGCTCAAATGGCGTCCAGTGTAAAGTCACGTTCCAAGGTCAATGTTTGGACAGTACCAGCAGCGAGTGCTCTATCTTCTGATGTTCCATGGTCTACTTATCAGGCACTTAGAGCCTAATGTCTCACCTCACGGGCTCCCAGGTGTGTATATATATATATATATATATATATATATATATATATATATATATATATATATATATATATATATGGAGGATCTGGAGCCTGGTGATCCGTCTTCGTCCCTCAACAGAAGCCAGAGAGAGAGAGAGAGAGAGAGAGAGAGAGAGAGAGAGAGAGAGAGTCTGTTGAATCACAAAAGCTTACGGGACCTTAACTCTGGGACCTGCTATGGAGTACGAGACCTTAACTTTACGATTCTAAAACCGTCACTGAGACGGAAAACATCTTTTTTTTTTCTCTCTCTCTCTCTCTCTCTCCCTCCTTTCTGTTCATCGACAGTGGACTCGAGGAACTGTAGCACTGTAGAATTGCGGTTTGAATCAATAACAGCAAAATCTTCCAGAAATAGAAAACGTATGCGAGCTAGACCAAACCACCGTGATAACTTTCACTCACACCCTTGAATATTCAACGGGGGGGGAAAAAAAAGTTCTGGAAAATAAGAATGCGTTTCAGCAGACAAGTGGGCTGCAGGAAAATTAGGAAAGATTAGTGAAGCAAGAGGTTGATAGATGTAAATGGCCGATTAATTTTGGAATTGGAGAGGAGAGAGTGGATGAGGAAAATGAGACAAATGAGGAGAATTGGTGGATATATTCTAGGCATAAGTAATGGATACGTTCGGCTTGAAGTCATGCAGCTAGGAGATTCTAAGACAGAAAAAAACAACATGAGGACAAGGAGGGATTGAGTAGAGTAATGAACCTAGAGCAGAGAGAGAGAGAGAGAGAGAGAGAGAGAGAGAGAGAGAGAGAGAGAGAGAGAGAGAGAGAGAGAGAGAGAGAGAGAGAGAGAGAGAGAGAGAGAGAGAAGAGAGATAGTCAGAAGGGGAAAAAAACAGAAGACATGAAGGAATTCACTAGAGTAATGACCAAGGAAAAGAGAGAAAGAAAGATAGAAGGAAAAAAAAAAGAAAAAACAACAGAAGACATCAAACGAAGCAAGAGGACAGCACTGACCACAGAGATGTCAGGAAGGTCACGTGATGGAGAGGTCAGTCTGGGAGTGATGTACACAAACGGAGGTGGGTGCGGATGGTAGAGCGTTGGAATTCAAGGATCGTATTAGGGAAAAAAAAAATGCACCTGACACAGTTGGAGTTGTCGTGAAAAATATCTTCTGCAAGAGATAACATCTCACCCCTTCTGTCCAGAGATGACGGGAGAGAGAGAGAGAGAGAGAGAGAGAGAGAGAGAGAGAGAGAGAGAGAGAGAGAGAGAGAGAGAGAGAGAGAGAGAGAGAGAGAGAGAGAGAGAGAGAGAGGCGCCACCTTGATATGAGACAGCCTTTAATTTCAAGAAATACTGGAAGATCACCCGTTCAAGCAACACGCAATGGGAAGAGCAGCTGCAGGGATGAGGTCCATAAGTAACAGAGATGACTTCTCACGTGCAGGAAGAAGTATACAGTGACAACAGTTAAAGAGACGGGATGGTACGCGAAGCAGTAAAACACTCACTCACTCGGACGCAGTAAATTGCTAATAGCGGAGGAATTTAATTACAAAGAGATACACTGTTGGGGTGGGTGGGTTGGGGTAAGAGAGAGAGAGAGAGAGAGAGAGAGAGAGAGAGAGAGAGAGAGAGAGAGAGAGAGAGAGAGAGAGAGAGAGAGAGAGAGTCATGGAGACACACATTCCATGAGTTTATACAGGAAACGTTTTCTCTACCAGTGTGTGTATATGACCATTATCAGAGATAGTGTCGCATATACAGTTATATGCACTGGAAAAAGGATCATGTGGTAGAATTATGTGGTGATTATGTGGTATGTGAGGAAATTGCAGGAATGGGACCAGGATCAAATAGAAGATGTAACGCGGTAACTACACAGACCTCAGCAATTTGTATGGGTGGCTAGGGAAGAGCAGAGCTGAGGAGAAAATGGCTAGGGAAGAGCAGAGCTGAGGAGAAAATAGCTAAGGAAGAGCAGAGCTGAGGAGAAAATAGCTAGGGAAGAGCAGAGCTGAGGAAAAAATAGCTAGGGAAAAGCAGAGCTGAGCAAATAGCTAAGGAAGAGCAGATCTGAGGAGAATTGAACTGGGGAAAAGAAGAAGACCTGGGGAAGAAGAGGAGGGCTGGGAAAGAGAGAGAGAGAGAGAGAGAGAGAGAGAGAGAGAGAGAGAGAGAGAGAGAGGAGAGAGAGAGAGAGAGAGAGAGAGAGAGAGAGAGAGAGAGAGAGAGAGAGAGAGAGAGAGAGAGAGAGCTAGGCAAGAGGAGAACTGTGGAAGAACAGAGCTAGGAAAGGAGGAGAACTGGGGAAGCAGAAAGCTGGGGGAAAAGAGAAGAACTGGAGATAAGAAAGCTAGGAAAGAGCAAAGCTGGGGAAGTGGAAAGCTGAGGGAAAAGAGATAGCTAGGCATAAAAGTGCCGGGGAAGAGGAAAGGTGAGGAAGAGGACTGGGGAAGGAAGCGGGTGGGGAATGCGTCAGGCATATGCAACAGGAAGGGTGACGCAGAGGAAGGGCGCTTACCAGCCTCCCTCCCCCCAACCACCGCCACGATCACATCCACACTATCACAACAAAGCCACCGAGACACTATCGAAACTCCAGGGGCGAAAAAAAAAAAGAAAGGGAACGAAAATAGATCTTAGTCCTTTTAAGCTCCAAGAGGACAAAGTTCTGGAGAGAAGAATGTGTTCGGGGAGCTTAAACTAACTGCCTTTGCGGGCGAGTACGTGAAACTGGTGGGATCTCGCAAGACTTTAAATGAGACGCTTCAATAAGGCTTTTATATTCAGCGGTTGTACATACCTCAGACGTGGGAGGCAGCGGAGCGGACGGTTACGCCACGGCGAAAGCACTGGTGGGCGGTTTAAGCTGATAGAACTTCAATTAGAGTCGAGAGTCAGAGCTGGCTGAAGGCAGGAGAAAGAGAACGCCTCCCCTCGAGGGACGTTCGGTGCCGACGAAGGCGCGCTCCCGCGCGGCGGCTCAAAGATGCCCCGGTAATTTCTTTTATGCATCAGAAAATGGGTGGAGTGGAGTTTTAGAGTCCGTGGAGAAATTGGATTCCTTAATGTTAGCTGGAAGATATATAGGGGAGGAGAAGGTAGTGAGGGGATTAGGGGGTCAAATGGTAGAGCAACGCGAGAGATAACTTGAATTCATAGCCGCTCGGGGAACCCCAGGGTCGGGCCGTGGGTCGCTGCTTTGGTTATTCCAGGATGGTGGGTCAAGGCCCGCAGATAACTAGAAGACGATGTGGTACTTGTGTCTGTGCGACAGACGGGTGATGGAGAACTGTAGGATACGTGCGTCTGTGTAACAGACAGATGATAGTGAAGACGATAGCCCCCAGTGTGTCTGTACGACAGACAGGTGATGGGAGAACTGTAGGATACGTGCGTCTGTGTAACAGACAGACGATAGTGAAGACGGTAGCCCCCAGTGTGTCTGTACGACAGACAGGTGATGGGGGAACTGTAGGATACGTGCGTCTGTGTAACAGACAGACGATAGTGAAGACGGTAGCCCCCAGTGTGTCTGTACGACAGACAGGTGATGGGGGAACTGTAGGATACGTGCGTCTGTGTAACAGACAGACGATAGTGAAGACGGTAGCCCCCAGTGTGTCTGTACGACAGACGGGTGATGGGGGAACTGTAGGATACGTGCGTCTGTGTAACAGACAGACGATAGTGAAGACGGTAGCCCCCAGTGTGTCTGTACGACAGACGGGTGATGGGGAACTGTAGGATACGTGCGTCTGTGTAACAGACAGACGATAGTGAAGACGATAGCCCCCAGTGTGTCTGTACGACAGACAGGTGATGGGGGAACTGTAGGATACGTGCGTCTGTGTAACAGACAGATGATAGTGAAGACGATAGCCCCCAGTGTGTCTGTACGACAGACGGGTGATGGGGGAACTGTAGGATACGTGCGTCTGTGTAACAGACAGACGATAGTGAAGACGGTAGCCCCCAGTGTGTCTGTATAACCACCGGGTGATGGTGAACTGTACATGTGCGTCTGAGTAACAGGATGGTGAACAGGGCAGACGTATGATGCGTGTGTCTGCGTAACAGACGCACAACAGCCGAAGGCAAAAGCTACTGTCCGAAATACAAGGGTTTCCGCACAGTAAGAGAAAATACGCATAAACGAGTCAAAATTCTGGGCAAATCGTGCTGGTAGGGGCAGGTCCAAGGCCCAGCTGGGTCCGGGAACTGCGGCTGTTAAACCTGTAACTCAGTCAGGAAGTGAGAAACGTTGGTTTGGCTCGGCTGCTGGTGAGAAGAACATGTTGATATCTGGTTCAGAAGTCTGTAATGATGGTTGGTGTTGGTGCTATTGATGGTATACGAAGGCACATTATATCTATCTATCTATCTATCTCTCTATCTGTCCTCACAAGGGTCGTCCTGGCCTAGACCTGTCCTCACAAGGGTCGTCCTGGCCCAGACCTGGCCTCACAAGGGTCGTCCTAGCCCAGACCTGTCTTTGCAAGGGTCGTCCTGGCCCAGACCTGTCCTCACAAGGGTCGTTCTGGCCCAGACCTCTCCTCTCCGGAGTCGTCCTGGCCCAGATCTGTCCTCAAAAGGGTCGTCCTGGCCCAGACCTGTCTTCACAAGGGTCATGGCCCAGACCTGTCCTCACAAGAGTCATCCTGGCCCAGACCTGTCCTCGCAAGGGTCGTCCTGGCCCAGACCTGTCTTCACAAGGGTCGTCCTGGCCCGGACCTATCTTCACAAGGGTCGTATTGGCACAGACCTGTCTTCAAAAGGGTCGTCGTGGCTCAGACCTTTCTTCAAAAGGGTCGTCCTGGCTCAGACCTTTCCTCACAAGGATCGTCCTGACCCAGACCTGTCCACACAAGGGTCGTCTTGGCCCAGACCTGTCCTCACAAGGGTCGTCCTGGCCCAGACCTGTCCTCACAAGGGTTGTCCTGGCCCAGACATGTCCTCACAAGGGTCGCTCTGGCCCAGACCTGTCTTCTCCGGAGTCGTTCTGGCCCAAATCTGTCCTCAAAAGGGTCGTCCTGGCCCAGACCTGTCTTCACAAGGGTCGTCCTGGCCCAGACCTGTCTTCACAAGGGTCGTCCTGGCCCAGACCTGTCCTCACAAGGGTCGTCCTGGCCTAGACCAACTCCTCATTCGAAACACATCAGGATCCATTAACAACTTAGCGAGAGTTTATTAAGCTCATGTGGGTGCAGCCAAAGTCCCTGTGACGGTTCGCAACGCCAAAATATGAACAAGTTCGTCTCTTTCGTGTGAGGTGTGAAGCACTACCAGCTAAGAGTGGCAGCACTCCCTTCTATTCCTTTTAATATACCCGGTCACATCTTCTTAGTAGCATGTGTCCTTATGGTCCGAAACGCAGTGGCTAAAGACCCCTTGGGAAGACGAGACTTTAAAAGGGATTTCTGACCCCGACCACCATGATCCTCCACGACCTGGATTTCATAGGCCCTGCTAGTTCGCTCCAGCCAGGGGGGTCTGCTCTGTCATATCACTGTTCATCATTTCTCGACCGAGAGATGCGATCGGTGCATCCCCGAGGAGAAAGGTAGTCTGGGATGGTTCTATACGGAGGAGCACAACACCTGATGGTCACTACTGATGGGGTCCAGTAAGCCACAGTCTCTAAAAGGGAGACACAGGCACTGCATTTCCACTACGCAGTTCAAAATGACAATCAAAAATGCCAGGGACTGAGTGCCACTGAGGACACGCCGAGAGGAGAAAAAGGTGTTAAGAATACGACAATAAGGATGGAGGAAAGACGACGTCTGAGGTGTGAATGACGTAATTATTCCTTTACTTCAGACAACGCTCTGGTCAGCGGCTGTAATTCCGCCGCCAACGGACATCAGTCACGAAAAATGAAGGCAGCTGAGGAACGGCTCTAGCTGAGGGCGTTGGAGGAGGAGGAGGAGGAGGCAAGGCTGTGGGAGGGATTGGTGGGAGTGGAGGGAGGTAGGAGTTGCTGCTGAGCTGTGTGCATATAGATTGGATATTGTCCAGCGTGGTGAGGGAATGGAAGCCTCCTCCCCGTATTCTGAAACACGGGGGGGAGAGGCGTAGGAATTCCATATTAGGAGGAGGTATAACTGTCGGGTCGGCGACGAAAACGAGACGAAAGATATTGGGACAGGCATAGTAAAGGAAGGCAAGTGTCTCTCTCTCTCTCTCTCTCTCTCTCTCTCTCTCTCTCTCTCTCTCTCTCTCTCTCTCTCTCTCTCTCTCTCTCTCTCTTTTTCTCTGTTTTAGACGTGAATATATTCAGGGGAGACTGACGATGGAGTCATCGATAAAAGGGGGCCCCCACGTCCCTTACCCTGGATACGGGCCAAGTCAGAACACAGACTGAAGCACATCTTTTTGTACATCGCACCGGGGGTTAGTTAGTGCTTATGCTCAACTGGTGTGAAATTGAATGAGTTCAGTTGGCGCTCCCCCACCCACCTCCAGCGGACTGGCTGCATATTCCGCCCTAATGGTCCAGTGGTTGGCGGTGAGGCAGGCAGGGCAATAGGAAAGCGGGTTGTGTGGGTGGCAGTCAAGGGAACGTGACAGGGAGAGATGTAGCTAGATGTAGGTGGGCAGCGGCTTGTGTGTGTGTGTGTGTGTGTGTGTGTGTGTGTGTGTGTGTGTGCAACTGGGAGAGACAGAGGGCAGAGGACGGTATAATCAACGAAGTTTGACACAGATGAGAGATCAGTGTGAGATTATAATTTTGACAGGAGGAGAAAGATACGATGGAGGGAAAAGGGATTATTAGGCCAGAGGGAGAGGGATACGATGGAGGGAAAAGGGGAAGTGGAGAGGGAGAGGGATACGATGGAGGGAAAAGGGGAAGTGGAGAGGGAGAGGGATACGATGGAGGGAAAAGGGGAAGTGGAGAGGGAGAGGGATACGATGGAGGGAGAAGGGGAAGTGGAGAGGGAGAGGGATACGATGGAGGGAAAAGGGGAAGTGGAGAGGGAGAGGGATACGATGGAGGGAAAAGGGGAAGTGGAGAGGGAGAGGGATACGATGGAGGGAAAAGGGGAAGTGGAGAGGGAGAGGGATACGATGGAGGGAGAAGGGGAAGTGGAGAGGGAGGTGGGCGACTGTGTGAAGGACAACGTATGGAAGCGGAGGAAACACCGAGAGACTAGGAGAAGGACGAAGTGACAACAACTGATTACGTTGGGCGGATTGGAGATAAAAAGATAGATAGAAAGATAGATAGATAGATAGAGAGAGAGAGAGAGAGAGAGAGAGAGAGAGAGAGAGAGAGAGAGAGAGAGAGAGAGAGAGAGAGAGAGAGAGAGAGAGAAGAGAGAGAGTTGTTGCAGGAGTGTGTGTCTGCACTGCTGTGGGAGTGTGTGTGCCCGTATTGCCGTGGGAGAGTATGTGCCCGTGTTGCCGTAGGGGAGTACGTGCCCGTATTGCTGTGGAAGTTTGTGTGCCCGCGTTGCCGTGTGTGTGTGTGTGTGTGTGTGTGTGTGTGTGTGTTGCTGTGGTGCAAGGCTGGTGGAGGTGATCAATCTGGGAGGGTCCCTCAGAATGATGGCTGGTCAGCGGAGCGTCAGCCTTCCTCTGGACCTCCCTCCCTCCCGTCCACGTTTGACTCTGTTGATACCGTGACACTGCGTGTGCTACCCTTGGGTACAGCTCCTGCGTCTCTCTGCGCTTAGTGAATATCTTTTATCCTCATCTGTCGATAGCTAACCGTAACTACTGGTGTAGCGGTTAGCGTTCTCGACCGTGACGCATTCACGGGCCAGGCCCAAGGTGACGAGCGTATAGGTTCGAATCCTGGTTACGGTGGTTGGTCCACAGTCAACCCAGCAGTTCAGCCACCCTTAGGAGTTGGTCGATAAAATAGGTACGTGGCTCAGGCTAGGATATATATATATATATATATATATATATATATATATATATATATATATATATATATATATATATATATATATATATATATATTCCTATGAGTCCACGGGGAAAATGAAACACGAAAAGTTCCCAAGTGCACTTTCGTGCAATAATCACATCATCAGGGGAGACACAAGAGAGAAATATAACAGTCAGTAACATCCTTTCCAATATATATATATATATATATATATATATATATATATATATATATATATATATATATATATATATATATATATATATCGTTAATGGAATAGCCTTGATTAGGGCCTCAGCTGCCCGTACCGTCTCGACTAACATAAAAAGACTGGCTCTGGACTGTTGTTAGGTATGTTATTGTTGTTTTTGTTTTTTTTATGTTAGCTGAGACGGCACGGGTAACCGAGGCCCTAATTAAGACCATCGCTAGCCTAAGCCAGGTACCCATTTTATCGACCAACCCTTTAGGGTTGGATGAACAGCTGGGTTGACTGTTGACCGACTGCCGCAACCAGGATTCGAACCTACGTGCTCGAACCCTGAGCGGCATACGTGAATGCGTCACGGTCAGGAACTCTAACCGTTACGCCACGAGTTTGGACTTTACGTGTCATTCCCCTAAGCATTCGAGTGACGTTTGAGCTTTGAGGGAAAGCTATTGGGAGTGAGTCAACATCCCGTGCTCTTCAGTGAAAATAGTCTATAACCGAGGGATCTGCTCTCTAGGTGTCAACAGATGGTTTCAAAGCGAGTCTCAGGTTTTTGCACCTGTGTTTAGACTGAGAATATCTTCCGACTTATTTACTTACTTACTTACGAGTACTTACAACGACATTCTGCCAAAAGATAGGGCAACAGCTTGCGCGTAACGATCACCGCTATCAAATGTGAAGTAACGAAGGACGAGTCGTGTTAGTAACGTGTTACCAAGTGGTGTTAAGTATTGAGGAGAAACTATATGTTTGTAGACCGAAAGCCAGCAGCCCACGGATGGATGAGGCAGAAAGAAAACAGAGGCAATTGGGTTAGAGGAGTGACACTAGACAGCCGCTGAAGTGCTGACTCACTCACTGCGCAGCGCCGTCACTAACTCTCCCGCTACCCAGGCGGGTGAGGGGGGTGAGTCGTGGAACATTTCTTGGTTACTCAGCACTGGAGCCGATGTTCAGACCTTTATTGAAAAGTCGGAGGCACACTAGGGACGTCCCCGGCCGAAGTGATATTGTTTCCTCAAGACAGTAATATTTCGGGGCGGTCGTGTAATACCATCAGGCCAAGTCACACCAAAGCCCCACATTTCATTTGGCCGTCTCTCTCTCTCTCTCTCTCTCTCTCTCTCTCTCTCTCTCTCTCTCTCTCTCTCTCTCTCTCTCTCTCTCTCAAGCATTACGCTGTCCAGGCCCGCTTGGCCTTTATACACGAGATAAAAAGTCGTGTTCTTCTCAAAGAATTTGAAACTATGATATTCTATTTTTGCTGTCGTAGTTACTACTAATGAAGTAATTATTGACGTGATAATTATCATAACTGAGGTTATTTCTGCGAGTGAAAGCAATTATTGTTATCATTAATGTATCAGGATCTGTTCAGGACAATCCCAAATAAAGAAAATGTTTGGTTTTCATAGACTCTGAGGTAAAACGTTTCGAGATGTGTCCACGTCTCTGTTATCCAAACATACATTCCATACAGTTAAGACTTCTAAGCAGTCCAGCGTCATGGCGAATAGTTTGGTGAAAAGAGAAGAGGTGGTGAAAGCCTTACGCAAGATGAAGTAAGGCAGGGCGGCAGGAGTGGATGGAATAGCTCCTGAGTTTCAAGGAAGGGGATGACAGTGTTGTAGGTCAGTTCGTCAGCAATGACAGCTTCTTGCTGCATCAGGCCCACCTTTCCTAGGGCTGCGAACGTCAACAGTCAGGGATATTTCACATGATTCTGGAACCGATAGGTAACTTAAAAATCTTTGGGAGCTGTACCCAAGGTAACTGAACTGAATTAAGGAAAGGAATTCATTATACACACACACACACACACACACACACACACACACACACACACACACACACATATATATATATATATATATATATATATATATATATATATATATATATATATATATATATATATGGTTCGTGAAATGAAAATCGAAGCTGCAGAAATGTGTTTCTCAAGGAAGACTGTGAAAAATACCACGGGAAGACCAAAATCAGAGATGCACACGCAGTAACACTGAATAAAGACAGGAAGAAAGGAGAAGTACCACTTTCTACGTGACTTCATTATCAATACAATAAAATGAGGTTCTAGATACAGTTCCAACCGATACGATAGAAGGGGAGAAGAGAGAGAGAGAGAGAGAGAGAGAGAGAGAGAGAGAGAGAGAGAGAGAGAGAGAGAGAGAGAGAGAGAGAGAGAGAGAGAGAGAGAGAGAGAGAGAAGCAACTTTATTGGAAGGGATTGAAGACCCTCAAGTTTGAATATGGGAGCGACCATCACCGCCCAACTGGCACGGACGATATACCCCTGGAGGAGGACCACGGTCGCCTGCTTCAAGAACGCGGCGTTGCCGTAACAGGGACGAGCGTTAAAAAGACCATATGAAAACAGCTGAACAAAAATCAAGGAAAAGAATAATGGAAAACATCTAATTTCCAACGTAACCTCAACGGCAGTTCCAAGTATGACTACAGATGTGGCTTCAACGATGACCAATCAATAATAAGGGGGATGGAGATGGGGGTTATCAGCGTCATCAGGGGAAGGGAGGGTGGTACGCCCTTGGCTCTGGAAGACTGGAGATCCCGGTGAATCTGAGGGCCTCTCCAGGAACGTGCCTGCCGCCCTATAACCTCCTTACGTCACTCTATTATCCCACTCTGGCGTCAAGCGGCTCCTCAGCACCTGTTATACAACAGATTTAGTGAGTCTTGGCATGATGTTCTCTATGACTCGCAGTCATCCCCTGGGATAATATTTATAGCTACCCCAAGGGCCCCCCTCTCTAATTAGAATACTCCATGTGCTACACAGGAACTTTCCAGGAGATCCATCCAGAAGCAAGGAAATGATGGACTCCTTTGGAGGGAGAGGGTTCTCTGGACGAGTATGTAATCCTAGTGATACAGCCTCGCCAAAGGTAACATTTCCCTTGCGGTGAAATCCCATACAGGTGTAAAGCGGTAACGTTGAGACTAATATATATATATATATATATATATATATATATATATATATATATATATATATATATATTTTTTTTTTTTTCAAACTATTCGCCATTTCCCGCGTTAGCGAGGTAGCGTTAAGAACAGAGGACTGGGCCTTTTTCGGAATATCCTCACCTGGCCCCCTCTGTTCCTTCTTTTGGAAAATTAAAAAAAAAAAACGAGAGGGGAGGATTTCCAGCCCCCCGCTCCCTCCCCTTTTAGTCGCCTTCTACGACACGCAGGGAATACGTGGGAAGTATTCTTGATCCCCTATCCCCAGGGATAATATATATATATATATATATATATATATATATATATATATATATATATATATATATATATATATATATATATATATATATATATATCAACTCGTTAACTGCGTTCACTAAAAACAAGGAACAAAAACATGATACATCTTAAGAAAAAATTTGACGTTTTACATTATGAACATTTTACAGTACCTGTGGACTTTCATTTCCCCGTAGATTTTCCTCAAAGGATATTTCTAATCAATTCCTCCCGCGGGCGGCAGCCAAGGCTTTACATAAAAACCATTAAAACTCCCAGTGACTTTTTCCTTGCGTTAATTGTAACCTAGAAAAACAAAAACTTGCCCTTTTCTCAAATGCAATATAGCGTTTTTTCAGGAATATATGACATATAAAAAGGAAGACTTTATATATATATATATATATATATATATATATATATATATATATATATATATATATATATATATATATATATATATATATATATGAAGGTGAAATCGCACTTCAGTAGGAATTCATACAATTTCATTTAACATGTAATTTTTCTATACATGTAGCACGACAGGTTTCGTGGAGACAATCCACTTCATCAGGTGCCAGTACTTAACAAAGTTATCTAAATCCCAACATTACACTTGGTTCCCGCCGTACAACACCAATCTTTCTAGGCCAAGCACTGTCTGCTATATCGCCTCCCCACTAGCCCCAACACGCTGTATACCAGCTCCGCCCTCTAAAAACCCAAATATTCACCTCCCTGGCCCATCCCATCCATAAACAGATCAAACAGCCATGGTGACATCACTCACACCCCCAGTCGCAGACCGGACTTCAGCCGGGACAACCCACCCTCTCTTTCCACTCGCACACACACACGCGCATAAATCCTTCTCTCTCTCTCTCTCTCTCTCTCTCTCTCTCTCTCTCTCTCTCTCTCTCTCTCTCTCTCTCTCTCTCTCTCTCCACACACACACACACACACACACATGTATATATATCATGAGGCAGTCTGAGCACTGTGGTTGGCGTGGGAAGGACGCTTGTGGCAGTGGTAGTGAGTGCTTCGGTAAGCAGCAAGGCCAGTCATACATATTACCCGTTTTCATTGATAATAGCTCGCCCATTCATCCCTCCTTCACTACAGGTATTAGTAATTACAATTTTATGGGTGGGGCGATTATCAGTGAATAACATCTGTTTACCACGGAAAGGATATTCTAAGGTTGATTGATATTGCAACGATTCTTTTTGTATTATTATTTATTGCCGTCAGGGCCCAGTGTCTCGTAACTAAGTGGGGGTAACTAGTTTATACGCTCCATTTTTCTTGATCAATTCGTGTCGTCGTGTGAAAATGTAAACGTATGGGGGTCAGTTAGTATATGGTCGCTGGACCTAAAAAAATTAGATATTTTATACGTGGATCTTTATTCTTTTTTTTCTTTCTTTATCAATTCATTTTTATATCAGTTTATAATTCCCTGCGAACGTCAACACCCCTTTGATAAATACTTTGATAAATAAAAGTGTGTGTGTGTGTGTGTGTGTGTGTGTGTGTGTGTGTTTTACACTCGTTTTGCCCCATCTTTAGCCTTATAATCTGTACCGTGACTCTACTCTTACACACACACACACACACACACACACACATATATCCCAATCTAAGCCAGGTGCCCATTTATCGACCAGCCCCGAGGGGAGGATGAACAGCTGGGTTGACTGTGGGCCCACTGAGAACGACTGCACCACAGAACCCCATCCTT